>NC_064671.1:51531597-51841597 GCF_943734685.1 Anopheles coluzzii | reverse complement strand
GCAATTGTTAGAAATCTTCTAAGTCCTTCCGGCCAAGATTGCCATTAAGAATAGAATTCAATGAGAAGAGAACATAGTTTCGTACCCATTATCGCGTAAGATTTCAAATTGTTATACATACAGGCCGATCTCGTAGTACAGTCGTCAACTCGTACGACTTAACAACAAGCCCGTCATGGGTTCAAGCCCCAAATAGACCGTGCCGCCATACGTAGGATTGACTCTCCTGCTATAGGGGGGAAATCAATTAGTCACTGAAAGTCAAACCCACAAGAGGTAAAGGCAGGCCTTGACCGACAACGGTTGTTGAGCCAAAGAAGAAGAAGAAGTACTTACTAATGAAATTTAAAAATGGAAAAAAGAACTAACTAACTAACTTTAGGGTATAGAAAAACCAACCATTAGAGAAATCCGACAAAATTTCAGTTTACTAATATTTCAGCATTCCCAAACCGAAATCTCAATTAAAATATGTAAGCGGTCATTTCCATTTTTAATGAGACTTTCGGCTAAAAATAATTAGTACAGAAAATATCTCAGTTGCGCGGATTTCGGTAGTTTTAAACCAAGACTCGATGAAAAAATGTATGTGTGTAGCATGACAAAAATGGGTATATTCATGACTAAAATTGAAACAAGCCAATAAACCCTATTGAAACATAAACAAACATGATCAAGCTGTTCTTACACACAATGAAATGCCATAAATATTATGTTGAACAGCTTTAACAGAGGAGAGGAAGGATAGTACAAACAAATGTCAAGTTGCTTCACCACCAAATGTAGCGTGTTATTAACCGCTGGATTCGTGAGCGGGGTTTAGTATTATTATTGTTATTATTTTTGTTGTAAACATACGAATCAGAAGTTTTCAGATTATTTAGGGTTGAAAACACAGCCTAAACTGATCATCGTTTCAATATCGCCTAATCGCCGCGACTAGTAAATGATATGCGCCTTTAGGTGAGAATAACCCAGTAGAATTATTTCCATCAACACAATAACTAGAGAGAGATAGAAATGTAACACAAAAAGCTAAAGGAAAGGAAAAATGAAGCAATAGTCCTAAATCGGAGAGTAGAATGTATAAACAAAACAAACGATAACTTTTGAATGGCTGATGCAACGTTAACTTGAGATTGTTTATCGGTTCTAATTAATTATGTTTCTTTGCATTTACGTAAAACATAGACTACACAAGATTACTGAAGCCCCTACTACTATGGGAAAACAGGTTCCTTATGCTATTGTAAGGAAACATACGAGGTTAAATTGTTCAATTAGATAAGTTCAATGATGAAATATAATAATTAAATTAATAAATTAAAAGCAATATATGCTAATGATACGGCCAACCAGGCCGTCCTAACGAGAAATAAAAAAAAGCAATATATGCAAAACGATTATTCAATACAATTTAAACGATTGGATTCAATAAATGAAATTAAATGAAATTATTCAGTGATCAAATAGTATAAAGTTTATAATAAAGTAAAGTTTGCTTGTTTAAATTTTGCATGGGATGCTTGATCCAATAAAGCCTTATGAAAACAATAGTTTTTGGTGATATTTCAAGTGTTGTAATAATATACAAACTAGACTCAACTAGCGAAAAACTAGATAAAAAAGTACAATAAAACATTACGTTAACAATCCAATAACGAAGTGTTAACAATAGGCTAGTAAAAAGCCTTCATATTAAAAATTAAATAAATATATAAACAACATTATGTATTCTGTTATATTACAAACACATTTAATTTTTTGTAAAACTATTGTATTATTGGCATATTGCCGGGTGGGATAACATATTTCAACAGAGTTTTTGCTCAGTTAAATTAAAATACTCGCACATAACACCAACATAAGTAAATATAGTTTCCATCTTAACACCCCATTCCTATATGGAAATCACCGATCAAATCCAATACTATCTTATCGAGTTGCAAGCTGATTCTTCTGCAATGTCAGTGTTTACATAAAATACGCATACAAAGTTGTGAGTAATGATCTGCAAAAAAGGCGGAAATGTGTATATGTATCATAGTATGTCAGGGTTTTTTGGTTGTTTCAGAAAGAAAACTAATGAATCATTCATTTTTCCTTTTTACACATTTTTTTCTCATTATCTACGAGACAAATAGACAATTTAAATACGATTAGAACTATTACTTTTACTCTTACGGATAGGTAAGAAAGTAAGTAAGAATAACTCTTACTAAAATGATTTTAAGTTTCTTGAACAAACAAATTCTCAACTTTTTTGTTAATATATATTATTTTTTCGATGAAATCAATGAACATACAAAAATGCACTTAATAACCAAGAATACGTTCTATTTGCTATACTTTGTGTGCGGAATCCAATCGTTAACGGTTTTACAATGACGCTATGTCGTTAAACTATGGCAACCCCCCAAAGGTCCATTTTCACCACCATTTTTAATCCACCTTGGGTTGCAGTTACCACACAACCAGATAGTCAGTCCTATTAATCGCGCCCACGTGCATTCAAATACATCGGAATCAATTATGGAAGTAGTTATCAACGCAAAAATAACAGTGTTTTATCACATTGTGCTCTGAATTTCATTAAACACATATTTGATTCTGTCCGGAATTCGAAGCAAGATTTTATATTTTGTTTTAAATTCCGGACATCCGAGGTTTACTGTGGTTAACTGTATAAAAATATGTTTTTAGATAGTGATAATAACAAGAAAACAACTATATTTGAAGACCTATGCGACAAATGGCTTGATGGCTGTACGGGAAAGACCGTCAATTCGTGTACAAGAGAAAAACAGCATCCATACCCCGTTGTTTTTAAGACCGTCGTTCTGTTGGTCTAGAAAGTTTCCTTCACTGAGAGTTTGATGTTTGAAACTTGAAACAAGTTAAAAGCTAAAAAGGTAAAACCATAAGATTATAGACGAAATTTAGAGGCTGTCCGGAATTTGAATCAAAATGTCCGTAATTTGAAACATGAGCTCGAAACTGTCTAGAATATGAATCAAATTTTTGTTAAAATTTAATGAATTTTGGCAATGTGTCGCGTAAATTTATGGGAAATCTTATTTTTTTTCTCAATTGTAGAAGGTTTTCATTAGTAAACGGTGCTATACAGACGTCTGAGCGATCAATATTGATTTAGTTAAAAAAATATTCAATGCCAAAAATGCCTAAAGTGTTCGTTAATTGAAGCAGTACGGTAGAAAAAAATGTGAAAGATGATTTCAATTGAGATACTTTTCGTTACATACCTAAATTCAAATTTCCTATTCGCAAGGGAAACGGTTCAGGAATTATTTTGGAACACTGTATACCACTGTCACCCGGATAGCTTAACCACAAATGATTTTCACTTTTATCGCAAGGCTTACTCGTTTTGTTTAATTCTAGAATAACTGGTTCACAAACATGGCCTTTTTCCATTTTCGTATTCAAATCACTAATCGAAAGTTTGGTAAAATTAGGGAAACTTCCGTTGTATTTACCACATAAATCACATTTATCCATTTCATAGAAACTATGATAAGCTTCCTCTTCAGTAACGGAAGATGACAAAAATAGTGATTTATCACCAAATTCCTTGTTCCTTGCAGGTGTTGACATACTTAATAAACGGTCGATGCCAAAAGTTAATTTTCGATGTGAAGCTTCATCCTGAATTTTCACCGGTGTTCGTATGTTACTGCATTCAATAACATTGTCCCCAAAAAGCCTACCACGTTGCACCATATCGTTGTTGATGTCGCACATAGTTTGAGCTAACTAACAACTGTGAAGGATGGCATCACAGTACTGGCAATCATTTCACGCAGGTTATTTCGTCGATTGTTGGAACTTTTTTCTATGCACGATTTTTACCAAGTAGTGGGCGTGGCCATGCAGTATCGCTTGATAATTAGGTACTCAGCTAACAAAATCAACATGTTTTCTCGCTCTGAAAGGTCTGTTGGGTAGAGCGAAAGAACATGTTGATTTTGTTGCTTGAGTTGTTATATTAGCTTGTGACTAGTGATGGGTGTGGGTAATAGAGGTGTGCCAAATGAAACAGAACCGATGGGTTTATTCTGTTCACGTGAAAAAATGAATGACCAAGACAATAATAGAACAGTATGGTTCATTTGATACATCGAAAATAAATAAGAATGTACAAAATGACTGCAGGTATTAATGATCATTGAAAAAAACCGAAGCTACAATTAATATGCAGAACCAGAAAAGTTCGATTTTCATTTGCGCAATGCGTTCCAGCGTCAAACGATAGATTGTCAGTATTGGCATACAGATGAGGCAACCAAGCCAAACCGATCTGTAGTTCTACCGATTTTCAAAAATTGTCTATATTGGCGGTGCCCATTTTTTCATCCTCTTCCTCTCCTTCCTTCACCATGAATTGCCTTACTTGCGCTGCAGCCTGTGCCTTCCGTCATAAGCTGATAGTGTGCTGTGTATAAGTAGGTACTTTTATATGTGGTGTATTGCGCGGTTTTGTGTGATTGGTACAGGGGTTAGCATTTTTTATTTGTGTGTGTGGTTTATTTCGGAAAATGAAGTATAATCGGTGTGGCGATGGTTTATTTAACACACACACACACACACACACACACACACACACACACACATACACACACACACACACACACACACACACACACACACACACACACACACACACACACACACACACACACACACACACACACACACACACACACACACACACACACACACACACACACACACACACACACACACACACACACACACACACACACACACACACACACACACACACACACACACACACACACACACACACACAGAGAAAGAAACTTAGCCATGGAAAGGCACGAAGTGATGTGAAAGGGTTACGGCATACGGTGGAACGTAAAAAGAAGCTTAGATTTAGATAGATATAATAATCCATTAATTGTAAAAGTGTTTTATTCAATTAATGATTTAGGCATTTATACAGTTAGGATATGAATTGTGATTCCAGTTGTGATATAAACTTTGTTGGAGTAAACGTATATGAATTTAATAAGTAAAAATTCATTCGCTTCATACACACTTAAAAATATTTCACGACCTCGGTTAAAAAAACTGCCGAAATCCGTCGGCTCTTTCGATTCTTGCTGATATGTCAGTTGAAAAAACCCAGTAGCCGAAAATCAGTACCATTTAAAACTGAAATATCAGTTAAATAAATATTTGAACCGAAACTCGGCAACACAACATGCCGAGCACATACGTTAACACTGCTGTCACCGAGATAATCCGTCAAAATAACCGAGATTTCAGCTTTACTACTTGGATTAGCCGAGGCTCGGTATTCTATCTGTCATTCGCCATTCTGTTAATCTCGTGCTAATGAAACGAAAACCTTTCGTAGTGATGTTGTGATGTAAAATAAAAAATGTAAAAAAAGTGAAAATGAGTCTCTCAGCGTGAAAAAAACGAGAATCAGTAGCGTGCGATCGAGCGCAGGTATGGAGCGGGGTTGGGGTTAGGAAACTCCATCAGCGCACGCAACCGGTGCTCTTCAGAGCGTTGCTCGGAGCAGTCCCTATTCAAGGATCAGATGTGGAAGCTAATCCGGTTGGTTCAACCTTTGCCAGACCGTTCAGACTTCCAGGATTCATTTCCGGTCACCTACACGAGGTAAGTATCAACACTCGATCACAAGAAATCTAAAAAGGGTTCACTCAGACTTGTTTCACTCTGCCCGCTCTACAGAACCGTGCCTGTATCAGTGCCCGCTCCTTGTCCGGCTCATTTTCCTGTACCGGTACCACATCCAAACGCTGTGCCCCATCCGGCGGTTGAATCGGCGCCTGTCCCAACGCTTTCCATCACATCAAAAAAACCCATTTGATACGCAAATAAAATCACTAAAATAAAAATAAAATGTTTTTATATTTAGCCAAAATCTCGATTTGCTCTAATCGAAAATCTCGGTTAAATGTCGGCAACAGAAATTTTACCGAGATCTTTGCCGAGATCTCAGTTGTGCAGATCTCGGCAAAAATTAACCGAGATTCGGCAAAATTTTTTAAGAGTGTACTCCTCGCATGAGGCCCGTGGCAACGCTCATCGGATGCGATTTTATCGGACGAGATTTATATGGGTTTTGACAGATAACGTCGGACGTGCGATTTCGTCGTCCGACGTTATCTGTCAAATCCCATATAAATCGCCCTGAGCGCGCTGCCGAGGTTTACCGTAGCAATAGACGATGCGCAATCTCAGATTGCGCATATATTTATCTGTCAAACGGATCGGTTTGATATATTTATCTGTCAAAAAATATTTATATATCTCGGACATATAATCTTGAAAATTTATGCGCAATCTTGGCGCAATCTGAAAATGTATGGAAATGACGTTTATAGCTCAGGGTTGGCTACGCGAAATGACATATGTTTTGATAAAATGAATACAGTCATTATCCGATATACGCTCTCGCACGGGACCGAGCGCAATAGCGTATCTCGAGTTTTCGCGTATAGCGGATTCCTATGGAAAAATAGTTTACCCTACCGGTTCAAGGGTTTGAAATATAGCGTCACAGAGTTTTGCATTGAAGTTTTTTGTTATAAAACAGGTATCTTTTGCACAAATTTAATGCATAATGCATTAAGAACACTAAGGAAATTCAAAAAGAGCATAAAATATTTCAAATAATTAAAATATTTGCAAAAAACAAATGGAGCTGTCAAATTTAGAGGAATCGCGTACTGCGAATTCGCGTATATCGAGTATCGCGTACTGCGGATAATTGCTGTATATGCGCAATCTCAGATTGTATTTGGGTAACAAAGTTATGCTTAATGCTTAGCACGTTCAGATCGATGGCAGGCCCCTGGGACTGCCAGTGAACTTTACAGTATGCCGGTTTCACAATCAGTTTGCGTTCTTGATGCAGGCGGAACGGAAAATATTAATGAAAATCAGCGCCGGGCTGAACATGTCAATGCGAATTAGGGTTCAGCGCGTTGCACAGCAAACCCTCCAGCGTAAACTAGCGATTTCTTGGTCATTTTTATATTGCATTGTTTGAACTCATTGCGATTTTTTGGTTTGATTTGTGAAAATGCAACTTCATCGCCGCAATGTTTGGTAACGGCATTTTTAGGCGCCACAACAGCTCGCGAGCATTGACCACACGCGAGAAAGAGATGGCGCTATGGAGGGAAAAAGCACGAACGACGACTGACAGCGATTGGCCATCTGACGCACCAACACATCTAAACCTTCGGCAGCGCGCTCATGCGAGGGGTATGAAGCGGAGCCAGGGACGGGTAGCTCGACGAGGTGCTTGACAAATTTGCAGTTGGAGGGAAAAAGATGGCATGATAAAATTCTCCGAACGGCATGATTTCTTCCGTCGCTTTGCGCAGCGGGGCATGATTTCTTCCGTCGCTTTGCACAGCGGGATTTCCTGCGCAGGAAACTGCTCGAATTTGCGCAGCGGGCCAGCTGTAAATGATGAAATTTATGGCCCAAGTGTAAGGGCGGTGGCAACGCTTTTTCGCATGCGATTTTATCGGACGCCCTGTCAAATTTTTGTATGGGATTTGACAGATAACGTCGGACGACGAAATCGCACGTCCGACGTTATCTGTCAAATCCCATACAAATCTCGTCCGATAAAATCGCATCCGATGAGCGTTGCCACCGCCCTAAGGCCCGTGGCAACGCTCATCGGATGCGATTTTATCGGACGAGATTTATATGGGATTTGACAGATAACGTCGGACGTGCGATTTCGTCGTCCGACGTTATCTGTCAAATCTCATACAAGTCTCGTCCGATAAAATCGCATCCGATGAGCGTTGCCACCGCCCTAACTCCCATTCAAAACTCTATTAATGATGATGGACAACTGTACAACGATCTTCAAAGCTGGTCCGTGGGTTTCTACATAATAAAAAATGCCCTGAAGTCGCTTATGGGTTTACTTGACAAAAGGTTGTCATATTTTTTATTTGGCAGTGACCATACACCAATCGGGTTTTCTTTGATACTTTGTAAAACGTACTCGGAATATGTGAGCAGCTTCGCTTGAGCCTGAATTATTTTGTCCTACCCAGCCAACAATTTCCGAAGGCGCCCCGTGTAAAAAATTTTTACTTTAAGCTTTCCTTAAGTTTTTACACTAGCAGCAGCTAAAGTAAAAACTTTCAGCACGGCACAAACCGACGCACACATTCAAATGCTTGGATTGCTGGTCCTGCTTACGCATACATTTGTATTTATCCCTCCCCTTATATTTTCGGATTGCTGGTTGTAGTAGTGACGCTTTTTCTTTTTGCTTTATGCACACTTTCGCATGCTATTTATTGGTGTTACTCTTTCCACATGCGTTTTGGCACACTCACACTCTGTATACGGCAGGATGCTTCACCCCTTCCAAATGCTGCGGTTGCTTTCTGTTACCCTTCCTCTCGTTCTTCCTTCTACCCTCTGCGCTAGGATATCCTCGACTGGTGCTGCGCGTGTTCAGCCGGCGCCTGTCTGGAAATGACGTCACGGACTGGTGCTGCGCATGTTTAGCCGTATCCTAGGCGTCCTTGAAGTGCGCTCTTCTACGAAAGAGCTGTAATGAAATCTGTTGATGAAAATTAATCAATAATTAATCCATTTTTTTTATAACAAACTAAACAATATTTTGCACATAGGATTATAGTAACGCTTACCTTTATATTTTAAAACCGGACACCGTTTTCCTTCCGTCGATCGTTTTGCGGGATGTTGGCAACCGTCGATTAACATGCGCGTGCACTGTAACTTTTTAGACGACAAGCGTTAGTTGAATGTATCCATTGAAGCACACACGAGGATAAGAAACTTACCTTAGAAATTTACAAGGATAAATCATTCCATAATTGAAGAAGAAGGAACACGGCACAAAACGTAAACGAGCAAAGTACGGGACACAAGAAATCACACATCACTCCAACACATCCTTCCACAGTGAAAGTTCTGGACAGACTAAGGATGCCTAACACCCGGATGAGCGCGATAGCAGAAAAATCATGGGAGATCGAGAGAGATGTGTAGTCACGGTTCAGCGGAATACGCATGCAGATGCATGCGTGTGTGTCACTCCAAGGATATCGGTTTCCCCTTCTCCCGTTTTTCGTTCATAGACCACACGATCGGCATTGTGCCGTCCAAAATCTAGAGAAAGAAGACATGCTCTCTCGCTTTGGCACACAGGAAAGTTTTCCAATAGCTTCGGTTTTGCTGGTTGGGTAGGTTTCCATTATATGCATTTGGTTATTGATTATGGTCGCGAGCTGTGTTGATTCTAGGTTCTCCCCTGTTGAAGCTGGATCGACATAGACGATGTGTGATGTAGAACATTGACTCTGCTCTTTCAATGGAAGCTGCTTTTGATGCTTAAAGACTGAATTAAAGACTGTCCTTACCGGTTAACTATTCAACTTACAGGACAGTTTTGTTTAATTGCAACACTGAATTTCCAATTCTTTCGGGAGCACTACAACAACAGACGCTTTTGTTTATAAGTTTGACACTTGACACGATAAAGCTTCCGGAGACACAATAGCTTGCGCCATTGCTGCCATACAGGTTAGCATGTTTCACATGTCATCGCGTACAGTGCTGTACAGCCATTTCCAAGCAAACAATGAGACCCCAAATTTTGTGTGATTCAGGCCATTTGTGTGAGGGGTATGAGGAAGCTTGAGGAAGCACGGAGAAACGCGCTGCGATGAGAGTTCGCATTCTGTTTTACACGCGCGCTTCACTAACACCAATACAAATACCGTGCTTTGACGAGCCGTCTGTGAATGTGTGTGTGTGTCATCTTTCAGCGAGCTCAACTTGGAGCTGCTCGTCACATCGTGTTGTCTCGCTTACACTACAGCATCGAACCATCGTTCTGTTTGTCCCCCCTTCTACGCGTACAAAACCACCAGTACAGCGCGACGCTTTGTCGGAGATGGTTGTGCGCGTTTCGTTTTTAGTCCCGCGCGCAGTGTTTGTGCGGTGATGCGCATTTCGTTATAAGCCTCGTGCGCCGGTGTGTTTTGATAAAGTGTTACGTTAACAGTGTGTACAGACGCACATGCAGTGCGTCCATCGATAGGTAAGAATTTGCTGAACAGAGGCAACGCAGATTGCCGACAAGTTTCCCGCAGCCTGGCTCGACCCGGTACTTTACAGTATGACGCCATACGTGAGTATGAAGGATTCTAAATGTGTTGTGAAAGTGTAATTTATGTTTCAATAAAGTTTTTAATGAAATAAAAAATGACCGTGTTTGTGTTTCTTGTTAGAATAAGTGCGTATTTGCGATCGTGGCAATGCATGAAAGAAAACGAGAAACGAAAGAAACAAATATCTTTGGATGTGTTGGTAGCATGATTGGAAAGAACACAACACATTGAGAACTGTAGAGCGCACCGTGCGTTCCGGGTGGGGAGGGGGAGGGCTCGCGCGAGGGTGTAACTCATTCCTCCAAGAGTAACTGCTAACGGGGGACGGTACTCAAATCACTCAAAAAATACACTCATTTTGCCGGACGGGTTATGCTTAACCTTTAAGTTGGCAACCGGATACCCGGGTATTTTTTCAACTTTAAACTGAAATAACTTTTGATTCACTGCTTTTATTGGCCTGAAATTTTCTGTAGCCCATCAACTTTTAATTTATGATTTTTTGGTGCACAAGTTGTAATTTTAAACAGCCTGTAAGTATTTTATTTTGATTTTTTTTTACTTTACCACGTAAGTTGGCAACCAGCATACCCGGGTATTCCATACATTTTGTATGGAGGATGACGTTTCTCTTCTTCTTCTTTTCGTATTGTGCCTATTGTCGAGTCAAATTCAAGCGATTCCTCCAATTTCAATTTGACCGTTATTTTTATAATAAAATGAAAAAACTTAATGAATAAATGAAATAGAAGAGAATATATGGTCGGCACTACTTGCTTACAGCATTAAAATATAGAAAGCATTGTTTACCTATGAAAATCGTTAATTTTTTGCATCAAAACGTGTGGAATACCCGGGTATGCCGGTTGCCAACTTACGTGTGTAAATCTGGTTGCCAACTCTACGGTTAACAGAGCACATGAATAGGTAAACTGAGAGTTTTAAGTCTAAATATTGTTTGTTGCCATACATGTTAAATCAAAAATTTTTTGAAAGAGTCGTAAATCAAGATATAAGTGTCTTAATGCAATGGAAACCATTTTGATTAATGAAATTAACATTTATTGCTACATAAATGTGTATGCCAAATTGAATTTCTGTGTATGCAAATATTTGACTTCATGCTTATAATTTAAATTTTTAACAATACATGACCTTTTTCAACTTGATATTACTTTATACTATGCTACAATAAGGGATAAGGGTCAAAGATTTTTTTTATTATTTTAAAATAGTAGAACACTCGACAGTTCTTTTTAAATATTTTTTTTATTGTTATTTCTTTATTTATTAAGTGTATTATTATGTCAGCGCTTTGTCAAAATTCGAAGTACAATGTCATATTTCATCAGTAAAACTTTCTTGGCATTTAAATTTGCCCTTCGGCAATGTTATATATACATAAAAATATGACTATTTCATTTGTTGACTACCACGATTCACAGGCAGATAATAGCTGGCATCGCGAAAGAATTGGTTTAAAATTAACAGTCGTTAAAATTTAACCAGAGTCGTTTCAAATTTCTAGAATTTGGCATCGCGATCGCATTGAGTTGATTTGTTAATTTTAACGACTGGTCATATGCCGCCGTTAAACAAACGACTGTGAAGAGATGCACTGACTGTATGTGATGCAAATTAACAGTCGTTTAATTATACTGCTCGATTTTTTCCCCGTGTTTGCCTGTATGCGATATCAAGCAGTCGTTAACTGTTTTGACGATCGTTTATTTTAACAGGAATGAACAACAAATGAACTCGGTTAAACCAAAATGAACTTTAAACGACTGTTAAAACGTGTTCATTTATTCGCTATGCCGGCTAATGTTATGGTTGTATTTTTATTGCCACTGAAATCTTTCAAGAATAACAATTTCACAGTGGTACGGATTATGATTTTTATCTCATGATTTCATTTTTTATGTGTTTTAAAAACTTTCTGAAGATCATGGAATCTTGTTAAAATATGATTATCTCAGTCGTAACATGTACTTGAAGATTGAATTAAATTTCCAAGATTCTTAAAGTCTAGAGAAGGTTGCAACGAATAGTTTTAATAGAGTTCTGTAGATGGGCCCTTTCAGGCTTAAAAGAGCTTTATTATGGTTTTATGAGGACATACAAGAAGAACACCTATTCAATGAATACTTAATGTCATGATAATAACAACATTGTTAGAACTATGATAAAACTTAAAATGTTACTTGGGTGCTATCATCACATAAAGCTTGCTTCAGATAGAATTGGAACATAGACAATTGCCTGTATGTCAGTTCTTTATTATTGAAATTAAGATCTTTTTTTATGCAAATGTAGCGTTTTCTTCATACTTTTAAAGAAAAATACGGATAAAACTATTCTTCACGGTTTCGAAGGAATTCTCGAATTTTTCCTGTAACACGGCTCATTAGGCGGCGCACATCTTCTTCGTCAATCGTTTTAGCTATTTTATTGCACCAGGTCGTCATCTGATTCAAGGTTATTAAACTCTATACAGGTTACGACAGAGCGATTGAGAGGGTCACCATTTTGTAAACCTTGTTTACAATTTGTCTGTCAAAATCGACGCCGGTCAGCTGATGCTTGGAATAAACAACATAAATAAGATTGCAGAAACTGAAACTAACGCTTCAAGTTTTCTTCATTCTATCACGTTCCATCGTTAATAGAATACGACTTCCTTGTTGACCTGTTCAATTCTGAGTAAGTTCTGCTGATTTGCCAAGGATATCATCGCATTGTTTACCCAGTTCCGTTTGTTCTCCAGGTTTGAAATTGCAGTCACAGCTTCTGGGGACCAGGATTTATGCCATCTAGCAGCAGCATTGATAAAAAGGGTTAGAAATTATGCAGTCCTGAACGCGACCCTACTGCGATGTGTGGGAAGCGGCGAGGCTCCATGCCGATTCGCCACAATCATCGGGTTCAGGGTGATCGTCTATGCTGCTCCTGTTTCAGTTCCGTATCATAGCAAACGAATGTTCGTGCTGCTGTCTTGTTCCAGTGGTAGAGAATTCATGCCAACTCGGGTGCAGCTTAATTTAAGTGCTAGAGCGAAAAGACGAGAGATAAATGTCGTCCCGACAGTGTTAAACAACGGCGGGGGTCCATTTCATTTGTGCTCGAGTCAAGTACAATACAGAGCGAATATGATGTTTGAAGCATTTGTGGTGGGTACATAGGTGACATACATAGGTAGGGGGATCATAGCTTACAAATTCCCACATTTGTGTGAGGTGAGTGCATTGCACGGCAGAAAAGAGAGTGTGTAAAAAGGTTGATCAAGTAGGTGCTCTCGGTAGGGGTGCACGGTGCTGCTGGTGTACGGCCCGTACAGTATGAGTATCAAAATGTTTTGTACATAGTGTTTATTTATATAATATTTTGTGATTGCGTAAATTGTTGTGACGAAAGTTATGAAAATAACATTTTGTCAATGTTATAAAGGAAAATCGTATTTGATAAATGCTACCAAAAAACACAAATATGTTTGAAGTTTTTTTCCTAATTATTATTGTTACAACGGGCTTGTTAAACATTAACTCACTTTTACCTTCTCCTACTCCTTGGTCAGCGATTCGACAACTCACGCACGTTCTTCCATACACACACTAGTGAAAGTCGGGGCAACTGGAACTCATGGGGTCGGAGCAATCCGAAGCATCCCGTAGCCGTGCGGGTCAACCCGAACCGTACAAATAGATGTAGTATGTGCAACGATTTCGGTAGATACGAATCCTAAAGCATAAGCGATTCCGGCCCATTGGTGCAGCGAGTACGGGTCGGGTATTAAACCTACTTTGACCTGACCCAAACTCGCTGCACCAGTGGGTCGGAGTCGTTTATGCTTTCTTACAACTACTTATCATTCGAGTCAACTTGAAGTCCTTACGGTAGTAGGTCCCCGAGGTAGGGTCGGATTTGTTTCCGACTCCGATGTAGCACATCCGCTCCACTTGTGGGTCGGAATCATTGATGATGCATGATTTGCGTTACCCTATTGCCTCAAAACCATTTACTGTAGCTTAGTCTAACCTGCTTTAGAATACGCGAGCATTGTTTGGTACCCAGTTAGTCTGGTATGAACTGACAGGGTTGAAAGCGTTTAACCGTCAGGCGGCTCTTGGGGCAATCGGGTGCTACTCTTCTCCCGTATGAAATTCGGTGTCGTATGTTTGGTTTAATGATCCCCACGATCGTCGATATGCTTCTCAAGTTTTGATTATTAGTGGTTTGCTTCGATATGAGATTGACTGTCTTTCATTGTTCATTAATGAGCTGAGATAGTAGATGACGTATGATCACGTGCATCCAGTCTGCGCGTCAGAACTGATTATGCAACCAGATCACACACTGGAGTCGGGCTATGCTATGGGCTATGGAGTTGGTTATGTGTGTGCTGGACCCATCACGCGGCACTGTTGGATCCACAGGGATACGCCAATACATGTGTTGACCAGCTAACGGTTTATCTCTATATGACGGTATATATGAGCAGCTTCTCCCTCTGCTGATGCTGCAGTTACATCCGGGCGGTAAAAGAATTCGTTCCCTAGAATGGAGTAACATTCAACGGCTCATTCGTTCATTAGTGCAAATATACTCATCTAGCCGTAGCAACATGCCATCTCGGTCATCAGGACATTATGTTGCAGTCAGGTGGAGTCTGAAGGGAGCGAAACCTCATCCCAACGGATACTGTCCAACAGCCAGGCATGGTATGATTCCTCACCTATAATGAACAGTGATTGCTTTGGGAAGAAACGGCACTTTGCACCCCTCCCTCTTCATAGCTACTGAACTGTTGTTGGACGGAAAGGAAACTCGTAAGATTAAACTGTGTCTGCACTGCACATCCACTTGAGAAATCTATGAGAAGATAGTTTGTAAAAAATGAAAATTATTTTCATATTCATTTCATTAAAATATGAATCAAATTACCGCACAAGTTCCAGCAACTGCATACATTTCCCTCCAACATATGCTTTCTAGCTGGGTACTTCACTCGCTTATTTATCTCCTTGTCCGTAATGCTGATAATGCTGAGAAGCGAATGATTTCACAGCAATCTTCTGCTTGCTTGATATAATCGTTTTACCTGACACAATGTTAAACTCCTACATGTTGGATCTTTTCACCACAACAAAAGCATATTTTACTAGATTCTCACTTACTCGATTTCTCTCTTGTCACAGCTGTTAATTCATCGCAATATTAATAATTATAAAGTTACAAAATAATTAAATAAATTATAATTTGCAAGATTCAACACCAAACACCATACCATTGCACGATTGCAATCCAGACAAATTGTAAACAAACCAGTCCAATTGTAAACAAACCATTCCAATTTGTCTGTCAAAATTTTCATTCATTTTTTTATTGGAAATCGGCCAAAACGGGCTTTTTTCGTAACCTGTATAGAGTCTAATAACATTGATCTGATTGATGTCTTTGACAACCTTTCCCTTTGCCTTGAGTCTCCTCTTCATGATTGCCCAGTATTTCTCAATAGGGCGGAACTGGGGGCAGTTGGGTGGGTTAAGGTTTTTCGGAACAAACAAGACCCCTTTCTCTGCATACCATTCTCGAACGACTTTACTGTAATGACAACTTGCCAAATCTGGCCAAAACATTACGGGATGGTCGTGGGATCGAATGAATGGCAAAATTCGTTTTTGGAGACACTCTTTTTGATATAGTTCCGACGTCATTGGCTGGTATTATTAAATCCGTTCGTAGCGGGAACGTACGGCGCTCACATGAAATTCTAGGGATGGCAACGCATTTCTTGAGCCCGCTCCTACAACGCCACGGTGAATAACTGTAGCAACCATCTAGTACGTTAGGAATATAAGTGTCGGGACGTACGCCGCCGCTACGAACGGATTGAATAATACCAGCTATTGTCTTGTTTCTAACGAAAACTTTCGTTTTTTTGCCACAGCTACAAATGCCCTGCCAAATCATAAATTTTCTTGCAAATTTGTCGGCAAAAACAAATTTAAATTTGGCGGGAACATCCCCCCGACCCGTTGCCAAGTAAAATTTTTGACCTGGGATTTGCCCGAAGTCAGCCTTAACATAGGTTTTATCATCCATCAGAAGACACCCGTCGAACTTGGTCAGCACCTGATCGTATAGCTTCCGAGCACGAGTTTTGATCAAACTATTCTGTTTTATGGTGCGATTTGGCTGTTTGCTAGCTCGATACGACTTGATTCCTTCCCGGAGTCGAGTTCTTCTGACGGTACTATGGGCAGCACCGAATTTTCTGGCCAAATCGCGGTCCGACAGATTAGGATTCCCCTTTATCGTCTTCAAAATCTTACTACGTAGATTCTGGTCGACAGTTCCACTCCGACGATTGGCTTGAGGTTTCCGAATCGTCGTCAATGTTTTCTTATACCGTTTGATAACGCGCCATACGGTATTTCTGGGAAATTTCAGCTTTTTAGCTAGCCTAGATGCAGACCACAAAGGATTTTCCAAATAACTGTGCACAATTTTTTCCCTTCTTTCGGCTTCCATGTTGATTGTTTACTAATTACAGTCGATTTGCGGAATGTCAAAAATACATACGTCAAGCTGACAAAATGCCCGACACGTTGACACTAAGAACTTCCAAATCCGTCCACCAGGAGCGCCACAATATGAGCAAAAGTTTGTTCCAATTCTAAATGAAGCAAGCTGTATATACGTCGTGTGAGACGCAACAACTCGGAGCGCCAATTCCGAATCCACGTCCGACGTACGTACCACGCCGCGTAGTCACTGTGAACAAGCGTCTGGTGAAACGCAACCACACGGTGTGGCCTTCACGGTTCCACGTCGGACGAGACGTGCCACGCGGTGCGGCCATCGCGACCAATCATCGGACATGGCCAACCCTGGAGTATTCCGGATCGAATACAGCTAAGCATTTTCTTTTTTATCATTATCATTCTTTTCAATCATTATTATTGTGTAGGATTGCGCCCTACACTAGATTACCTTAAACTCGCGATTCGAGTTTCAAAGGGAGCAAAAATCAGCACGATACCAAATACACCTGAGAGCGCTGACAAGTGTCAAGTAAGAGCTACCCGCCAAGGACTCTGTACAAGATTTGCCAGCTGGGTGATTTGAAGATATAGAACAATAAATTCTGACTCCACAATCTGTGCTGTTAACTGAATTCTGCATGTATTTCTTGGGGTAGTTATTACAAAGTGCTGTGTTCCGTTAGCGATGTTTACCTTTTGGGGTTTGTACGCTGGCTTAATTTCCCCTCTTTCCGTGAACATACAAATGTTTCCTTATGATTAGCCAATACACCACCCTTTGACCCCATAGTTTGCATAATTAACTATGTACATGGCGCTACTGTGAAGTGTGGAATATTTGTGTTATTGCCTCGAGATGGCGCTGCTCTTGGTTTTACGGCTTACTTCGCGCATACAACAAATTGCCTACATTTGGCGCATTTAAATCCTAAACATTCTGCCACCTTAAATTGGAACCAATTTAACCTGGTTTAGGAAACACGTATGATCTATTGGTCTTGTTATTGTTGTGCCCTAACTGTTACTCACTGTAGCTACTCTTGAATGAACATCCTATTGAAGATACTCTCGTGGGATACAAATTGAAATCTCTTGCCAATGGACTCTTACAAGATAAATTATTTCTTGCCTAATTCAAATTCCCTGTCGATTTTGTATGTCCCATTTTACGATTACGATATACTTTGCCAAACTCACTGTTAGAACGATACCAAATCTTTCGTTGCTGCATTTGCCGCCAAGGGTTGAGACGGTTTCTTGGAAATCCTGCTGGGTTGTTTTCTGAAACACCCTTCAGTACATCAGCATCCGGAGGTTCACCGATGATAGCAGCTACGAAACGAGGTTTGAAACGACACACATTTGTCGCCATCAAGGTTGTCGGCACGGTAGATGATCCGAAGACTCGATCCAGATCCGCCTTCGTCAGGTTTACTGCTGCCACCTTGCTGATAGGCCTCAGATGTTGACACTCGTTGTTACACTCGATGCTCACCTGTCGAGTTTCTGGTTTCAGCTGCACACGATGCTCAATAGTTGGGAACCACTGCAACGGATTGGATCGGGACTCGATGTCTTCACTCGTAGTAGTTTCACGTTCCTCCAACCTCCAATTCGGTTCATCAGTCGTGTCTTCAATTGCCGTCATGCACACTGTTGGATCGGCAAATGTTTCAACGGGTGCATTTCCACTCACTATCCAGCCGAATTTCGATTCTTGAAGTATCGGACGATGCTGACCAAAAGATACACGACGCTCCTTCAAGAATTCGTAGAACATTTCGGCACCAAGAATGACGTCCACACTTCCAGGCTGATTAAACGTCGGATCTGCCAAGATGTATTCAGCCGGGATGTTCCAGTTGCTGATGTTTACCGGTCGGGTTGGTAAATTTGCAGTAGGTTTGGGCAAAACCAGCAAATCGACGAAGAACGTATCGTTGGAGCAGCGGGATCGAATTGTGGCTCGTACAGCATGTCGGACGTTTATGTTTGAGCTGCCACCGATGCCCGATAGGGGAATGTTGACAAGTTTCCTTGGCAACCGCAGTAGTTGGGCCAGTCTACCAGACAAGAAGTTGGATTGCGAGCCGCTATCCAGTAATGCTCGCGCATGATGCTCAATTCCTTGATCGTCCATGATGTTGATGATCACTGTAGATGGTAGGACAGTGGAGGTAGCCTCTCCATTCACACTCAAGGCAACCTGAGGTGAAAACTGACTTCCGGTCGGTTGTGATGTAGTTGAACCAGCTTGGGATGACTGCGTGGAGGTAGATGGCACATTTTCCGTCTCTGTCGTATCGTTGCTTAGCTCAATGTGAAGAAGCGTGTGATGACGTCTGTTGCAATGGCGACATTTCCTCTTAGATTCACACCTCAATGATGAATGTCCGGAACCAAGGCAATTGTAACATAGATGAAGAGTTTGTGCCTTCGCTTGTTTCTCACGTACGGAGAGTGCCAGGAAATCTGGACACTGTGCAGTGGTGTGTTGTTCGCCACGACAAAGCTTACAGACTTGTACCGATGATGTGTAAGCTCTAGCACCTGCCACCTTGCCTTTCTCGCCTTTGTCTGGAGCACACTGGTCTAGCACATCGCATTGCCTGCACAAAAATTCGAGCGTAGTCTTCAATTCAGGAAACTGCCCTCTGGTCATTGTCCGTTCCCACAGCTTCCTTGTTTCTGGATCGAAACATGACGCCAAGATGTGGGTGATGATTAAATCGCTGGTACCGTCGATCTCCTTTTTCATGTAAGACAGTCCGTCTACATGAGTTTTACACGTCTCCATTAAATCACGCAGTCCACGTGCAGATTCTCTGGCGAGGGGTTTCATTTGAAGCAAGCCCGAAATATGACCGTCAACAATTACGCGAGGATTTTCGTAACGGTCCTCTAGTATCTGCCAAGCACTGACGAAATTGTTTCCGGCGATGATGCTTGCGTTTAGAATGCCACTTGCATTGCCAATCAACGCCTTGTTCAGATGATGAAGCTTGATGGCATCAGAAGCACCAGATTGCTGCACAATGTCCGAAAACATTGATTTGAATTTAGGCCATTGGGAGTACGTTCCATCGAACGTTGGCATGGGAATGTTAATATGGTGTGACGGTGCTATTACTACTGGATTCACCGGAGCAGATGCGGCACTCGGTGTCCCACGTGCAATCAATGTGTCCAATTGAATGCAAATCTTCGAGTATGCTTCGTCTTCAGCAAAGTCGAGCTCCATGTCAGCGGGAGCTAGGGCAATTACCTTTTCAAAGATTGCATTCTGCTTGGCTTTTAAATCTATTGAAAGTAGTGAAGTCAACCAGCTTGGTGTACGGTTAGAAACAGAATGAATTGTATTTCATACCAAAACTTATAACTACACAAATTCATAGGTTACTATGATTAAATTACTCATAACCCAAATACGGCTTACTATAATTCCAATACTCCTCCTTAAGCCGATTGTTGTGTAATTCCCATAGATCGTCGATTACGTTCTTGTTTGATTCGTTGTAATGCTTTTGTAAGACCATCTGCAACTTGTTCTTCAGTGTTAATGTAATGGAGATTCACAACATTTCGATCCAAAGCATCCCTGATGTAATGATGTCTTATATCGATATGCTTCGTTCGTGGTGTATATCCTCCATTTTTTGCAATACAGATAGTGCTCTGATTATCACAAAATATCTGAATCGATTGCTTCTTACCAAATTGTTCTAACAATCCTTTCCACCACGATGCTTCTTGTACCGCTGCTGACAATGCCATGTATTCCGCCTCGCAGGTTGATAATGCAACAGTTGGTTGTCGTTTGCAACACCATGACACCGCTCCTCCTTGCATCAAGAAAATATATATCCTGTGGATTTCCTATCTTCTGTATCAGCGGCCCAATCAGCATCTGAATATCCAGTTATTTGTTCGTTACCTTTTCTGTAATATTTGAGTTTCATCGATGCCGTTCCTCTTAGATATCGCATAAGATGTTTTACAGCTTGCCAGTGACGCGATCCAGGATTATTGTTGTATCGGTTCAGCTGATTAACTGCAAACAGGATATCTGGTCTGGTGCATTGAGCTAGGTACATCAGGCAACCTACAGCCTCTTGAAAAGGCACCGCTGACATCTCTTCCTTTTCTTCTTCTGTCTGTGGCGACATTTCCTTAGTTAGCTTTATGGAATAGTTCATAGGAGTAGCAACAGCTTTGCAGTCTTGCATTTTGAACCGGGATAGGATAGTTTCTATGTAGGCTTCCTGGTCAAGTGCAATTCCGTCATTTAAATAATTCACACGAATCCCTAAACAATGTTTAGCTGGTCCCAAATCCTTCATCCGGAACATGATGCTCAATTTCGTCTTCAGTTGATTTTTCATTTCTTCATTATTACTAAAAATCATTAAATCGTCCACATAAATGGCTACAAACAGCATATTTCCATTGCCATTATAGAAATATAAACATGGATCATACTTCGATTGCTCCAAACCCAGTTGTTTCAGTGCTGCATCTAGCTTCGTATTCCAGACACGACTTGATTGTTTTAGTCCGTACAACGCTTTGTTCAATCGACATACCATGTTTTGCTTTCCAGGCTGCTCAAAACACGGTGGTTGCTCCATGTATATCTCCTATTCCAAATCTCCTTGTAGAAAAGCAGTTATCGCATCCATCTGATCCACCAAAAAATTATCTCTGGCCGCTAGTGCAAATAAATATCTCAGGGAACTAGGACGAACTACGGGTGAATATGTTTCGTTATAATCTACCCCCTTTCGCTGAGAATATCCCTTTATCACCAATCGCGCCTTGTAGCGGTTGACTTTTCCAGCCGCATCGTGTTTTGTTTTAAACACCCATTTACATTTGATTGCTTTCCTACCTTCTGGAAGAGTTGTCAATCTCCATGTGCTGTTGTCAATCAACGCTTGATATTCTTCTTGCATCGCTACTTTCCAACGTTCTGAATCGCTACGCGACATTGCATCCTGGTGTGTGATTGGATCCTCGCTTGAATTGCTGCTCATGATCTTTGAACTGGTAACATTGCTGAAAAGACCAGAGCCATGTGGGATTATAGAATCATTATACTTCTCTGGGACTTTACGCGTCCGACTGCTTCGCCTTAGGATTTGCGATTGAGTTGATATAACGAGAGGTTCGCTGTTCACAGCTGCATCATTATCGACCACTGTTTCGTCAAATTCGTTACTAGTTCCATCGGTATCTTCAGAAGTTTCATTGTTCGCGTCCGTGAAGTATTCGCTGTCGCTGTCCTCGTCCTCATTTTCACTCAAAACTGCCTCCATTTGTGATGTAGCGTTCGGTGAAAGAGAAACTGTCTCTTCATGTTCAAGGAGAATCATTTGCCTTCTGCTTGATTTTTCTTGGATAGGAACAGCAACACCTTCATTAATGAAATTTACTTCACGACTGACTGTTACTTTCTTCGATCTGATGTTGTACAATCTATACCCTTTGGTAAACTCATCGAAACCGGTCAGAATGCACTCTTCTGATTTAGCGTCCCACTTCTTGCGATATTGCTTCGGAATAAATTTCATCGCTCTAGTACCAAAGATCCGAATATGGGACAAGTTAGGTTTCTTACCAGACCACACTACCTGCGGAGTAACATTATGGCCTTTGGTTGGAGAACGATTCAGAAGGTACACAGCAGCAGCCACAGCTTCCGCCCAAAAACTTTTCGAAAGTTTCGCCATGTGTAACATGCACCTTGCACGCTCCACAATCGACCTATTCGCTCGTTCCGCCATGCCATTTTGTTCCGGAGTATATGCGTTGGATGTTTGATGAACAATGCCGTGCTTCTTTAAGTAGTTTGTGAACCCTGTGTTGACATATTCTTTTCCATTGTCTGTTCTGAGTACCTTCAATTTTCGTCCAGATTGCCGTTCTACCATCTTGTGAAAATCCTGGAAAATTTTGTTTACCTCAGCTTCCGACTTGGATTTCAAGAAATATGTCCACATCCGGCGTGATTTGTCATCCACAAATACAATATAATATCGGCTTCCTCCTAGAGATTTGACTTCCATCGGCCCGCAAATGTCAGAATGAACCAAATCGAGTATTTCAGCCGCCCGCGATCCTATCTTGCTAAAAGGATGACGGCTATGTTTGCCCATTGGACATTCTTTGCAATCGGCCATGGTATCTCCAACAATATTGACGCCAGTCACTATTCCATTTGCAAGGCTTCGGACACCGTTGATGTTAAGATGGCCCATCCTTTGATGCCATAGTTCCAAGCTCCCTGTTGAAGAAACTGTCAACGCGGTTTTCTCACCTTCTTCACGTTCGTCAAGCTTGAACAGATCGTTGTCATGGCTACCAGTAGCAATGATATCGCCGTTTCGGTTAACCACTTCGCATCCTTCATTGGTGAACGTAACGGAGTAGCCTTTTTTCACAATTTGATTTACCGATAAAAGGTTCACGGATAGATTCGGGATTAGCTGCACGTCATCAACGGGAATTTCACCTTTTTGGCACGAAGGCTTCAAAACGCAGGATCCCTTCGCGGTGATTTGCATGTTCTCCCCGTTGGCTGCTACCACAGTTCCACTAGATGTTTTCGCATGCATCAAAAAATCGCTATTGTTCGTCATGTGGACACTTGCTCCGGAATCGAAATACCATTTTCCGTATTCCTTCGATCCACACGTAGAAAGCACTACACAGAACGAATCGTTTCCCTTCGTGCTGTAGCAATCCTTCGCTATATGGCCAAATTTCGAACATTTTCGACATTTCGGTCCCTTAGCTGTATTCGATTTTTTAGTTTGCTTACCAGCATTAACGTGCTTCGTCCTTGCCGCAAACGCAGGTTCAACTGATGTGGGAGGAACCTCTTGTAAAAGTTTCGTTTTAATGATGTCCCCAGTGATGACAATACCGGAGTTTTCAAGGGCCATGATCATTGGGCGATACTGTTCTGTTAATCCAGCCAGTAATAGATTTCCGACCCACTCCTCTGAAATCGGGAAACCAATTCCATTCAGTTGATGCGCCGTTGATACAATACGATTAACATAATCCGACATAGAATCGCATGATTCTAGATCTGTCTTGATTAATTTATGCAACAATCCGACTCGTCTTGTGAGGCCAGAGTCTTCGAAAGCCTTTTCTAGTTTGGACCAAACTTCTTTCGCTGTTGTCGCTTCCTTCACATGAACGTAGTTCACTGGTTCAAGAAGTAAGATGATTTTCGCTCGTGCCTTTCGATCCTTTGCTGTATCGACGGATTCGTAGCTTCCATCGTCGTTTTTCTTTGGCTTTACTGCACACCAGAGATCTTCAAGTTCCAGGAACGTTTGCACGGCAAACTTCCATGTTTCCCAATTTTCTCTCCCGATGAGTCGTTCTATGCCAGGAAGACTTGATGTTGAAATGCTACTACCTGCAGCGCTTGAGGATCCAGTGGAGTTCGGGTTCATCTTAAAACTTCTTCGGAATAACGGCGAAAAGATTCTGCTTCAATCACTCTACGCTTCTGGGTTCTGGGCCCATAACCTATTGGAAGTAGTGAAGTCAACCAGCTTGGTGTACGGTTAGAAACAGAATGAATTGTATTTCATACCAAAACTTATAACTACACAAATTCATAGGTTACTATGATTAAATTACTCATAACCCAAATACGGCTTACTATAATTCCAATAAAATCATTCAAATATTGCCACTTGACGTTATGGGTTGTTGCGGCTCCCGGTAAACGACTTTAGGACTTTTTTAGAACCTTTAACTTTATTTTATTTTAGCGCTAGGTTTAAAAACACGTCCGATTTGTATGGCGTTCACCGATCAAGAGACCGATCAAATCCGCCCGGATAATCGTGCTTCCTGTTCCTCTCTTCCACTAACTACCTGCTACTTCACGCGTTTACAATCGCAGGCCGAGTTCGTTCGAGCTATCCTAACAGGGTAGATGCCGTGATTGGATTTGCTGTGACTTCTTTTAGTAGCTGAATGAGTTTGCGTTGCATACTGGAATGCAGAAACCTTAACGTCTTAAGCTCTCTTTGTGTGGCCAAAGATCCAACTTCCCCATAGTGGTACATTTGTTCAGCGACGACAGCTTGGGATGCAGATTGTTGTGAAGCTAGTGATGCAGCTTGTGGTGCAGCTGGTACAGCTAGTGGTGCAGCTGGTGCAGCTAGTGGTGCAGCTTGTGGTGCCGCTGGTGGTGCAACTTGTGCTTCTTCTTGTGATGCAGGGTCTTCTATACGCTGCGATGTGGATCTAGTTGTCGGCATGATGACTTGTAGATGCTTTTCCTACTGATGTCGTGATGAACACACAAGGCGATGTCTAATACACCGCAAAATTGACGATAGGAGTTGCTCGTTTGTGGATGTCTTCCTCGTTGGGCCAAGGTTTGTGCCGTTGTCCAATACAACGCACTCTCAGGGATGAATTGGAAGACAGTGGATGTCTTCCTCGCTGGGCCAAGGTTTGTGCCGTTGTCCAATTTAACGCACTCTCAGGGATGAATTGGCCGACAGTGGATGTCTTCCTCGCTGGGCCACGCCGTATGCCGTTGTCCAATACAACGTTGTTTCAGGGATGAGATGGCCGCCAGTGGATGTCTTCCTCGCTGGGCCACGCCGTATGCCGTTGTCCAATACAACGCAGTTTAAAGGATGAGATGGCCGCCAGTGGATGTGTTCCTCGCTGGGCCACGCCGTTGTCCAATACAACGCAGTTTAAAGGGATGAGATGGCCGCCAGTGGATGTCTTCCTCGCTGGGCCATGCCGTATACCGTTGTCCAATACAACGCAGTTTAAAGGGATGAGATGGCCGCCAGTAGAGGTTTCCGTCGCTGGCCACGCCGTGTGCCGTTGTCCAATACAACGCACCTCAAAGGGATGAGTTGGCGTCCAGTGGAAGTTTCCGTCGCTGGCCACGCCGTGTGCCGTTGTCCTATACAACGCAGCTTATTTCACTGGTTCACTCTTACTTTACCGGCCTGGCCGGCATCCGGTTCGAAGGACCAAAATGTGTAGGATTGCGCCCTACACTAGATTACCTTAAACTCGCGATCGAGTTTCAAAGGGAGCAAAAATCAGCACGATACCAAATACACCTGAGAGCGCTGACAAGTGTCAAGTAAGAGCTACCCGCCAAGGACTCTGTACAAGATTTGCCAGCTGGGTGATTTGAAGATATAGAACAATAAATTCTGACTCCACAATCTGTGCTGTTAACTGAATTCTGCATGTATTTCTTGGGGTAGTTATTACAAAGTGCTGTGTTCCGTTAGCGATGTTTACCTTTTGGGGTTTGTACGCTGGCTTAATTTCCCCTCTTTCCGTGAACATACAAATGTTTCCTTATGATTAGCCAATACACCACCCTTTGACCCCATAGTTTGCATAATTAACTATGTAGATGGCGCTACTGTGAAGTGTGGAATAGTTGTGTTATTGCCTCGAGATGGCGCTGCTCTTGGTTTTACGGCTTACTTCGCGCATACAACAAATTGCAATCATATGCATATGTGTATCTATATATATAAAAATATCGTGTCACGGTGTTTGTCGCGAGCAAACTCCGAAACGGCTGGATCATTTTCAACGAAACTTTGCACACACCTTATGGTGGTATGAGAATAGGTTTTAAGACTCACATCATTTTCAGAAGTTGCACTAAACTTAATTTATTAGCAATTTTCTAACTCCCATACAAAGGACATGATTGTTGTTGTTGTATACAGCACTTTGACAGTCGGTGTGAAGCGCGGTTTACACTCGGTGTAAGGTGCGGTTTACACTCGCTGTGAAATGCCTAGCGGTTTACGATGCTGTCACAAATATCCATAATGACAAAACAGAGATGGAGTACTTTAGTTTGGGAATAATGAATTAAAAAATACATGCTATTTCGCTTTGTCCTGTTTACTGTTTGATGTTCCAAAACGAACAAATATGCTTGCTTTAATAATTGTAACATAAACATGTTTGGTTACTGATGTTAAACTCGCAAGTGTAAACAAAGCAAAACGGTTGTAGTGCCGGAAAAGTAATTTGCAATTTCAAATACTTAATCGGCAACTAATAAAATGTGGGGTAAAACTAGGTTTACCGGGCCAGCTAGTATATATATATATATATATATATATATATATATATATATATATATATATATATATATATATATATATATATATATGTTCTCGCGTGGGTAAACCTTCCAATCTATACATACCAGCTAAAGACAGATTAACCAAAAATATCGTCCATTCATTAGCCGACGCGATGATCACCACCGCATACAGCACATTTAATATCGGCCTTGCAGGATTTAGCCTTATGGCCCTCGGTCCCGCACCTTATGCACGTGTTTTGTCGGTCGACTGTTGAACGGCAATCGCAAGAAATGTGTCCCAATTCAAGACACCGATAGCAGCGCAGCCGTTCTACGGGAGTGGGTGGTGCACGTTTGATGTTGCTGATGCACCCACCCAGCTTTACCTTCTTACCGTCGATGGTTATAATCTTTTTGGCCGGTAGGCGTACCCGTGCCCGTTGAGTTCCGTCCGAAAGCCGCCACATGTTGATAGTAACCACTCCAGCGTTACCCTCTAGCTCTCCGTCCAGTGCGGAAATCACTTCCGCTTCCTCTACAAGCGGGTCAATATGGCTTACGATGACCTCTCCCATCTCCGTTACCAAACGGGCCACTCCCCAAGAGCCGATAATTTCTCGTACCTCGGCAAGCACCAATGCAGAATCCGCAGATTTGCTGATCTTTATTCTCAGCAGTTCAGCCCGAGTGCGGTTTCCAATACCGATGTGATCTTCGAGTGCCTTGTGCAACGGATCTTCGCGGATCACTCGCCGGATCAGACGATACACGCTCTCCCAAGTTTGACTTTCTTGGGGGTTACCTCAATGAGATCAACCTTAGGCCGACGCTGCGTCCGCTTTTGATGCTGCTGCTGGTGCTGCTGCAGCTGCTGTCCCTGTGACTGCTGTTGCTGCTGCTGCCGCTGCCGCTGCTGCTGCCGCTGCCGCTGCTGCTGCTGCTGTTGTTGTTGCTGCTGCTGCTGTTGTTGTTGCTGCTGCTGCTGCTGGTGTGCGCGTGGCTTACCGGTGCTCTGCCCGCGGTATTTACGACGAACAACCTCGGAGAAACTGCCCTGATCATCGTCCTCGTCAGAGTCGATTAGTTGCATCACATTGGAGCTACGCGTTGAAGTGGACGACGTGGAAGGACCGGGCTCCTGCTGCTGTCGTGTCCCTTGTTGCTGATCCCGATGCTGCTGCTTTTGTCCCTGCTTCTTGCCAATGGCTTGAGCCAAGAGCGCATTCAACGACTCGCACTCGCGTTGATGGTCAGCCCTAAGTTTCTCTTCCCGACGTTCGGCTTCTTGTTGCCACCTCGCGAGCAAGAGACGCGTCTCCGCCATCTCCTGATGTAGACGCGCGTTCTCCGCCTGTGATACAGCAAGCATAGCCTTCATCTCTTTCACCGCTTCACGGAGTTCAAGCAAATCCGGGGAAGTAGCTGACTTCGTAGTGCCAGCCATGCTAGGACGCTGGGAAGACGACACGGTGTTGCTGGTTGTCTTTGCCATGGTTGCGGTACATGCACTGGTTTGGCGGCCGTCTGAAGAGAGGCCACTGGATCGAGTGCTTCTCCCAAAAGCAGCCATTTTGCCTTATCTGGTTTTCTTATGAACCGCAGAAATGTCTGGCAACCACCGGCGCCACTTGTGAGACCTCCATTCGACGGTCACCTACTCTAAGCGCTACCGATTTACACAGCTCCCCAACTGCCGATTCAAAAATTCCCCACTCCTTCTGGATCCTCGATCTGATCGTATAACCCGAGTTGGATCTTTCAATCCTGCGGTTTGTTTTGATTTTTTTCCTCCCAGTTGTGTGCCGTGTGTGTATGTGTGAATGTTATTGAATTTGCGCAATAATATTCACCAATTTATATTGAGCTATTGCATTGCTCTCACATAAACTTCACCTTTCTCTAATTCAGAATACCATTAACTATCGACTTTGACCATTCAAACGTAAAACTGGGTCGATATTCGCAACTTTTCATCAACTACAGTACGGAGTCAAGCAAATACACACCGGCCGCACCTCTGACATGTGCGTCAGACGGCCAATCGCTGTCAGCCGTCTTCCGTGCTATTTCCCTCCATAGCGCCATCTCTTTCTCGCGTGTGGTCAATGCTGGCGAGCTGTTGTGGCGCCTAAAAATGCCGTTAACAAACATTGCGGCGATGAAGTTGCATTTTCACAAATCAAACCAAAAAAGCGCAATAAGTTCAATTGCTGCAATGTAAAAATGACTAAGGAATCGCTAGTGCACGATAGAGGGTTTGCTGTGCAACGCGCAGAACCCTAATTCGTATTTACACGTTCAGCCCGGCGCTGATTTTCATCAACTTTTCTATCCGCCGGCATTTAGAACGCAAGCTGATTGTGAAACCGGCTTACTGGAAAGCTTACTTGCAGTCCCTGGGGCATGTCATCGTGCTGAACGTGTTAAGCATTAAGCATAACTTTGTTACCTTAACCTTTTGCTTTCGTATGCTGTAGCTTACACAGATATGCTGAGCCATCTGCGCGTGGGTGTGAGCGTGCGTGTGTGTGCAACACTTTCACCAAATGTGTTTTCTTCCGGCATGTTATGATCCATCGGTCAAAGAAAGGAAGGTGTTCATGAAAGGCGGAAAGACGAATTGAGGCCCCTGTCAATGGTAACTGGTGACCGGGAGCAGGGGGTACTGGCACACAGCTGTTGGAAGATTGAACGGTATACTTAATTTGCCGGCGGGAAGGGGGGTGGCCATGGGACCCCTACGATCATCTTTCCGGGAGCCTTTGTCGCTAATACTTGTAGACATACGGCATATCACAGACTAGAGATCTTCGGTGACCGCCTAGTCCGCCTACCGTTAGATTAGCAATTTTCTAACTCCCATACAAAGGACATGATTGTTGTTGTTGTATACAGCACTTTGACAGTCGGTGTGAAGCGCGGTTTACACTCGGTGTAAGGTGCGGTTTACACTCGCTGTGAAATGCCTAGCGGTTTACGATGCTGTCACAAATATCCATAATGACAAAACAGAGATGGAGTACTTTAGTTTGGGAATAATGAATTAAAAAATACATGCTATTTCGCTTTGTCCTGTTTACTGTTTGATGTTCCAAAACGAACAAATATGCTTGCTTTAATAATTGTAACATAAACATGTTTGGTTACTGATGTTAAACTCGCAAGTGTAAACAAAGCAAAACGGTTGTAGTGCCGGAAAAGTAATTTGCAATTTCAAATACTTTATCGGCAACTAATAAAATGTGGGGTAAAACTAGGTTTACCGGGCCAGCTAGTATATATATATATATATATATATATATATATATATATATATATATATATATATATATATATATATATATATATATATATTTATATATATATATATATATATATATATATATATATATATATATATATATATATATATATATATATATATATATATATATATATATATATATCTATATATATATATATATATATATATATATATATATATATATATATATATATATATTTTATATATTATATATTTATATATAATATATAATATTATATATAAATATATAAATAAATATATATAATATATAATAAATATAAATATATATAATATATATAAAAATATAATATATAAATATATATATTTATATATTTATATATATATATGTTCTCGCGTGGGAAAACCTTCCAATCTATACATACTAGCTAAAGACAGATTAACCAAAAATATCGTCCATTCATTAGCGCTTCGAGATTTGCATTAGAGATTCATAGTAGTTATATGTGTGTGACAAGTATGTAATTATTTGCATGTAAATAAATCAATCTACGTAATTCTACACTGTTTTACTGTTCCAAATTATGTTCTTAAACATATTATTTGAGTAATAAACGACAATGACATCAATAAAAACAAATAAAATGAATAAAAAATAAAATGTAAATTTAAACACCTATATTTGCAACTTAACGGACTGGCAGACGAAGGCGCGAGACCGTGAGCGGTTTCGGACACTCCTGAGGCAGGCCAAGACCGCAAAGCGGTTGTAGTGCCGGATAAGTAATTTGCAACTTCAAATACTTAATCGGCAACTAATAAAATGTGGGGTAAAACTAGGTTTACCGGGCCAGCTAGTAATAATAATAATAATAATAATAATAATAATAATAATAATAATAATAATAATAATAATAATAATAATAATAATAATAATAATAATAATAATAATAATAATAATAATAATAATAATAATAAGAATAATAATAATAATAATAATAATAATAATAATAATAATAATAATAATAATAATAATAATAATAATAATAATAATAATAATAATAATAATAATAATAATAATAATAATAATAATAATAATATTAATAATAATAATAATAATAATAATAATAATAATAATAATAATAATAATAATAATAATAATAATAATAATAATAATAATAATAATAATAATAATAATAATAATAATAATAATAATAATACTAATAATAATAATAATAATAATAATACTAATAATAAATACGCTTAAATACGCAAAAAATTCATTGTGCTTACAAATAGACGGTGCTTGCACATAAAAGATGCTTATAAATATAAGGTTTTTTTTTATTCAGAAAGAACGGCTTCGGCCGTATTGCTTAATGTTAGGGGATAATCATACAATTCAAATGATTGCGAGACACTTCCTTCTCGCAATTATGGAATTATATATATATATATATATATATATATATATATATATATATATATATATATATATATATATACATATATATACATAGAGCTGGGTCGGACTGTAGCCTCTTGGGGATTATCTTTGGGTTCTGCAGAGCTAACGGTTTAACTGTGTGACATCCCTAAGCCAAGACTCTTGTGGCTGGCTGTGCGGTGGTCGGTCGTCTGTGTTGGCATGCGCTTGTGCCGTCGGGGTGCGAACGTTTGTCATCGTCGAACGGCTTGCTATCGGTTGGTTGGCCGGAAGAGTAATGTTTCCCATCCATACTCCATTTGTTTGTCCTTGTGCTACATGTTGTAAATCGCTAGTTTGCTTGTGATGAATGACTGTATGTGTGAATGTATAAATGAATGTTCGTGATATGTATGACTGGAGGTTCAGGCACGGCTTGAGACAGAAGATCTTTGCATGGATGAGGTTCTTGCAAAGATTTTAAACCTCGATCCCGGCATATAGATCCTAGCCAAGGGCTAGGACAAGGTCCTTCGTAAAAACAGGATCCTAAAAACATGCTAGATGCATACCGTCACTCGAAAGCGTTGGAAGCTAAACTTCATAAAGACCCCTGCTACGCTTACTGGACTGTTCAAAACGGACTGGATCGAACCTGCAATGGATATTTCGAAAACTCCAAGACTATCCATATGATGACCCGGACAAGTACGCCGGATGACAACGTACAACACGATCTCGACCCCTGTCACGAATGGACTTCACAAAACAAACTGGAATGGACGACGACGGATTGCACGATCTCGACCCCTGCTACGAAAAAATAGGCCATTCGAGAAGGACTTGGATTGGATAATATCTGCACTGTCCGAGCACACCCGGAATAAGGTGTCCTTCCATAATTGCGAGAAGGAAATGTCTCGCAATCATTTGAATTGTATGATTATACCCTAACATTAAGCAATACGGCCGAAGCCGTTCTTTCTGAATAAAAAAAAAACCTTATATTTATAAGCATCTTTTATGTGCAAGCACCGTCTATTTGTAAGCACAATGAATTTTTTGCGTATTTAAGCGTATTTATTATTAGTATTATTATTATTATTATTATTAGTATTATTATTATTATTATTATTATTATTATTATTATTATTATTAGTATTATTATTATTATTATTATTATTATTATTATTATTATTATTATTATTATTATTATTATTATTATTATTATTATTATTATTATTATTATTATTATTATTATTATTATTATTATTATTATTATTATTATTATTATTATTATTATTATTATTATTATTATTATTATTATTATTATTATTATTATTATTATTATTATTATTATTATTATTATTATTATTATTATTATTATTATTATTATTATTATTATTATTATTATTATTATTATTATTATTATTATTATTATTATTATTATTATTATTATTATTATTATTATTATTATTATTATTATTATTATTATTATTATTATTATTATTATTATTATTATTATTATTATTATTATTATTATTATTATTATTATTATTATTATTATTATTATTATTATTATTATTATTATTATTATTATTATTATTATTATTATTATTATTATTATTATTATTATTATTATTATTATTATTATTATTATTATTATTATTATTATTATTATTATTATTATTATTATTATTATTATTATTATTATTATTATTATTATTATTATTATTATTATTATTATTATTATTATTATTATTATTCTAAATATTCATTCATTTATTGTACCTTATTATTGCGTTTTTTTCGAATTTACATTTCTTCGTTTTCAACCAATTTAATATTTTCAAAAAAAAACAATTTAAACACGATTACACTTTTATAAGTTACGTGAAAAGGATTTAGTTTATTACTATGAATGAACAGAGTGGTAAAGCTTCGGTTACCGTGAGTGGGGAACCTTCCAAAGTGCCAAAAACACAACCATGTTCGCCGTCACGCAGCAAACCTCAACCAGAGATCGATAAAATTTCTATGAAGCTTCCTGAATTCTGGGAGGATGCACCGGACGTTTGGTTTGCCCAAGCTGAGGCAGAATTTGAAATTTCAAAGATCATTCGCGAGAGAACAAAATATACGTACTTGTTGGGCGCTTTACCGAAACAAATACTGGTAAAAGTGATTGACGTGTTGAAAAAACCCGTTGTGGACAACCCTTACACCTCACTCAAACATCATATTTTGAATAGAGTTACTCAAAGTGAAGAGGCAAGATTAACAAAATTGCTCTATCACGTGGAGATTGGTGACAGGACCCCTTCGGACTTGTTCCGCCATATGGTGCAGTTAGCAGGAGATTCGAGTATGGTAGGTTCGGCCCTCATTCAGAAACTATGGAAATCGAGGTTGCCCAAAGCAATAGAAACGGCACTAATAGTAGACACAAAGGAACAAGAAGAACAGCTGCGGATCGCAGACAGACTGTGGGAGTGTGCTCAAGTGGGAATGGTAGCAGAGGTAAAAAATAAGAGTGAATCTTATTAAGTGAACCTCTGAATTAAGGGCGGAAATCCGCGAGCTTCGCGAGGCAATAAAAAAATTGACTGTTCAAAAGCGAGGAAGAAGCCCATCGCGCTCTCAAAGTGGTCGTGCTAGGCAACGTTCCAAGTCTGTGTTGCTCCATGCACCTTCAGCAAAAATAACAAAAAAAAACTAACGAACTCGCGTGAACTAGCGGATGTCCCGCGAGCTCACATTAGCTTCTCGCCCCGTCTTTTTATCGAGGACAAAATGTCCAAATTAACATTTTCATTCGATACAGGAGCTGATGTGTCTGTAATTCCGCATACCATGATAGGGAAGGCAACGCGTAAAACAGAGGCAATGCTCACCGCAGTCAACGGCAGTGCCATTGCAACGTATCGTACGATGCTGATAAAAAGTTAGCCTCGGATTACGACGTGTTTTTAACCATATATTTATGGTGGTTGCAGTCAATCGACCTATATTGGGAGCAGATTTTCTTTTTAGTAATGATATCGCAGTAGACTTGAAGCGACGCAAGTTAGTAGATTCGTCTACTCACATTACTGCTCAAGGGAGAATTGGTCAGGTTGACACGCCTACACCTAAACATTTTTCACATGAGCCTTGCGCATTCACGAAGGTGTTAGAAGAGTTTCCAAATCTACTGGAGCCACCGAATTTCAATGAGCCAGTACGTCATTCGGTCCAACACCACATCGAGACCAAAGGGACTCTTCCCTTTTCATGGTGTCTAAATCGAATCAGGATTGGAGACCGTGTGGTGATTATCGGCGACTCAATGCCATCACCACACCAGATCGATATCCAAATCCCCATGTACAGGACTTCACCATGAACCTCAACGGGTGCACATTTTTTTCAAAGTTGGATTTAATCAGAGCCTACCACCTGATTCCAGTTGCAGAAGAGGACATTCACAAAACTGCAATCACCACACCGTTCGGATTATTCGAATTTGTTCGAATGCCGTTCAGCCTTAGAAATGCTGGACAGACATTCCAGCGATTCATTATTATTATTATTATTATTATTTATTAATCTTCAACGGGCCCTATGACCTAATTAAGATGTAACAGTTCATTAAAAAGAAAAAACATAACAAAACATGATTTGCAGCGCAATTCACTGCGGCCATGGCAAAAGCCGGCGACGTTCCTTGAAGCACTGAGTTGAGATGTCGAAGTCGAAGCAATCCGAGACAGTGTTGAAGACAGCCGACATGCGGAACATAGGGTCAGACTGACCAGCGCTGGAACGGGGTTGAGCGAGCCGCAGAGATTCTCTAGACCTAAGTGTTCGGGATGGTGCATAGATATCGACTCGATGCAACAAAGGCGATGAGTCGATAGAGCCATTTAGCAATCCAGCGATGAAAGAACACTGTGCATTGCGTCTTCTAACCGAAAGAGGTTCAAGGCCTAGAAGACGGCACCGCGCAGCATACGGAGGAAGATTATTACGATCCTGCCAGGGAAGTAGGCGTAGGGCATATCGCGTGAGTTTACGTTGAATCGCCTCAAGTCGAGCAATTGAAGAAGCGGTAGTTGGGCTCCAGACTACGCACGAATATTCCAGAACCGAACGAACGATACAGTTGTAGACAGCTTTGATGCACATGGGGTTGCGGAACTCATTAGTTGTCCGGATAACCACGCCAAGTAATTGATTTCCTCTAGCTACAACGTCATCAATATGCTGTTTAAAGTTCAAACTAGAGTCAAGCAGAACGCCCAGGTCTTTGGCATGATTTTGTCGATTAATTGCAGTGCCGTCTATGAAGTAGGTACCAGTGACTGGGCTCCTGCATCGACTAAAAGACACACAGTAGCATTTCTCGATGCAGATAGTCAGTCCATTACGCTTGCACCACGAACAGAAAATTTCATCATTCACCGGGGGGTGACACTGTTGTGATGATGTTGTTTCAGGACCAGGTGGAGTAGACGTGCGTGCGGCTAAACGGTGAGTCGTTGTTGGTGTGCGCGGGTGTAGCGGTGATCAGTACTAGTAGCTGGTGTGCGTGTTGTAAAGCGGTTTCGGGTGGCTATAGGAGATGAGGTTTGGTGGTCGTGTTGACGGGATTGAAAAAACTCACGTACACCGATACCAACGGGCCAGGTGGATGGTGTGAGTGCCGCATCTCGAAGGATAGCCGGAACTCTCACTTTGAATGAAAGCCAATTCATGCTGTCCACACTAACCCCTCTTCTCAGCAGGCAACACGCTATAACGTCATTGGTGGCTAAGCGACGCTTTACAGAAGCGACCACTTGTTCCACAGTGACGGCCGTTGATAAGCGGGATAGGCGGATCCAGATCCTATCTGTGAATGGCTCACGAGGTGCAGTTTGAAGCGGTGATGATAACGGATCGGTTCCCACCAGTTCCTGCGGTTGTGTAGGTGCCGGCTGGACGGTGTTGGTGTATGCGTTTGGCGATGACGCGGCACAAAAGGATGTTGCCGCGACTGTTTACAATTTTGTTTACACCAGGAGATGCCGAATTCTCGATTTTGCGCCTCCGCTTTCTACCAGTAGCTGGTCGAGGATCAGAGTCTCGATTGTGAGGCGTGGATGCAGTTTGAAGGAGGGGAAAAACCACTGCGAACTTCGGCGACAATTGGCTTAACGAGCTTGCCAATAGCTGCTACAGCTGAGTTGAGGGCGGCTTGGAAACCGACCTGGGCGCCTATTTCTTTTACCGAACGGCAGCGCGGATTTTTAAGCATGTTAGTGCAGCCAATGCAGCTCCAGTGCAGGTCGACATTGGACAATACTGCGTCAATCAGCTCGGGGGGCAATTTGCAACAGCCGCGGTGGAACGTAGCGTCACAATATGCACAACTGATGATGCAGCCGGTGGCCTCTAGCGGTTCAGCATACGAGAAGCAAATAGCCGCCATATCGCGAAATCACGCGTAATCACAGCACAACACTGCTAAGCCGAGCAGGAAAAAACAGCAGGAAACCACAGTTGTGATGCAACTAAACAATTCGCCAAGACGAAGCGATGATGTTAAACAGTTTAATAGTCCGTAGAATAGGCAACAATGCGATGCGACGCAGAAAACACAAGAAAATTATTGAAAAATCACGGAGCGCGACGGGAGGGCGGCCGAACAATTAAACGTCAAACGTCATATCATGAATTCATGAAGACCATATTCAGTGATTTAGATTTCGTTTTCATTTATATAGACGATATCCTTATTGCCAGTCTAACAAAGGAAAAACACGTGGAACACCTTCGAAAAGTGTTGAAGCGTCTTTCAGAGTTTCGGGGTAAGCGAGATAAAATTTCTCAGTCGCCGCATAACGGCTGAGGGCATTTTTCCTTGCCCAAGCAAAATAATTGCTATCAGAGATTTTCCGACCCCAACTACAGTTAAACAGGCCCAACGCATAGTTGGAATGCTGAACAATTACCACCGGTTTATTAAAAATGTTTCGAAAAACTGCGTCCTATTCACCAACTAATAGCTGAGCATAGCAACAAAAAAAATAAAAAGATTTTTGAATGTTCTCAAGAATGTCGCCAACGGAAACAAGATACTCGACTTACGATCGCGAATTACTTGCGATAGTTCTCGCTATTAAGCATTTCAGCCATTTTCTTGAAGGAAGATCTTTTGTGGTATATACCGATCATAAACCGCTGATTTCAGCATTACCTTCCTAATCGGAAAAATCACCGCGACAAAGTCGCCAGCTAGATTTTATTTCCCAATATACCTCTGATATATACCATATCACGGGAGATAGCAATGTGATAGCTGATGCATTCTCAAGGATAGGGAAAACAGAGGCAATCACGAGTGTTCGCGCCCAAACGGTTCGCTCCGACAGTGAACCAGTTGCAGCGCGTGTGAAACACGCAACAGAAGAAAGAGAGAGAAGTTTTAGAACTCTTCACGTTAACGGTTTTTTCATTATTCTCGTGCGCGATCGAATTTATTCCCTCACACCCACACATATGCATTCTTGCGATTCTCTCCCATGCGCGAACGGTTAAAAGCGCGAGCCAGCGCTGAGAGAGTTGTTGTTGGTTTAGAACTTTCGAAGCAAACAGACGTGCAAACGGAAAATAAACACAACCAGTCCTGTTTTGGTACTCCTAGTGTATCAATTCCTCGTGTTAAGCAGAAAGAAAATCGGTCCTCCTCCAGGCTGAAGCTAGTGGGCTTCAGCTCTTTTTTCACCGGTTGTTCTCCGCGAGGTGGAGGCCTTACAACCCTCCACTGTTTTCTGCTTTTCCCACGTTGGGGCAGCGCAGTCCCCAACATTTTGGTCCAATCGAGCCGCATCATTGTGATACCGGCTTACAGTCCCCGGCGTCAAGGCGATCCACTGGAAAACAGGGAGACCAGTGGAAGCGACCATCTTGTCCATTCTGGTCAACCAGGCGACCAGCAAGGTGGAACCACCGATCGCGCAAATCGGTACAATCGACCGTCGGTCGAACCCAACGCGTGTCCGTGTTTCGCGTGTGTGTGTGCGCGGAGCAATCCCCACGAGAGGAACGCGTCAAGTGTTTCGTGGTCAGTGCGGAACATTCCCGAAAAAACCGTGCCACTGTTTCATGAAGTGACAAAGCTTCAGTTCAGAAGCAATTCCTTCTAAAGTGCAGGTGCCTAGTTTGTGTGTGTGTGTGTCCATGCACAAAACAAGTTATTCTCAAGCGCGCGAGACTTGAGCTTCGTGTGTGTGCGCACGCGCGAGGAAAAGTTCGCGAATTCGTGCTTGTGCGTCCAAACGCAAGCAATTCCTTCAAGACGTGCCCGTGCTTCGGGCGTCTGTGTGCATAAAACGGTCCCTACCTGAGGGACGCGTCCCAGTGTTTCGTGTGAGAGTGTGTGCGCGAAACATTTCCGTTCTAAGCAAACGCGGCTTTCTTCGTGTGTGCGAACGCGAAAAGAAGTACGCATATCCGTGTTTCGTGTGAAAGCCGGTGCGCAAAAACATTTCTTTCCAAGGTGCGTGTAGTTTTGTGTGTGTGTGCGCGCATCCAAATTCGTGTTGTTTCATGCTTTGTGAGTGTGTGTAAGCGTTAGCGTGGCTTAAACAACGCTACCTAAGTGCTTTGAATCCAATTTCTGTTGAATTTCGCAAGCCCGCTGTCGGCAGAAACAAGCGTAAGCGTGGCTTAAACAACGCTAAAAACTCAAGTGATTCCTTGAACTTTTCCGTAAATTTGAATACGGTGTTCGGTGCAAGTGTGAACAAGCGTGAGCGTGGCTTTGACAACGCTTTCCGGGTAAAAGTGTAAATAGCTTCATCGAAAGGCATACGTACCAAGATGGGTGGCCTGGATCACACTCCGAAGAGATCCCAGGATGAAGCTACCGACGCTAAGGTGCTGATTCCCCAGCGTGGCCAAATCAAGCGCAGAGTTACTCTGATTAACAACATACTCGAGGAACAAAGGTGTCTCAAACGCAGCTAAAGGTGTTTGCAAAAAAGCTCGATGTTCATTACCGATAATACTCCGCCGTGCATCGTGAAATCTTGGAATCGATTCCGCCATCGAAACTCGATGAGCAAGATGAGATGCTAACGGCATGCGATGTTCTACACACCGAAGCTATGAACAGAATCGAGCAGCTAGCTGAAGCGCGGTCGCAGCCTGTGGCCCCAGCAGATAGCACTGTTACGCAGCAATTCATCGTGCAACAACAACCATTGCGAGCGCCTATTCCCAGTTTCGACGGAAGGGTGGAGAACTGGCCAAAGTTCCAGACGATGTTTGAGGACATTGTTGCTAAGGGCAATGACTCCGATGCTATGAAGCTGCATCATCTCGATAAGGCTTTGGTTGGAGATGCTTCTGGTTGGATCACAGTGAAGATGATCCAGGACAACAACTTCGAGCAAACGTGGAAACAGCTGAAGTCCCAGTTCGAGAATCCCCGAGTCATTGTTGACACACATCTGGCTGGTCTCCTGAATTTGAAACCTGTCCTGAAAGGAAACCACAAGGAGCTGTTGGAGCTCGTAAAGACAGTTCAACGGCACGTTGGGGGTTTGGAGTATCAGGACATCAAAATCGACAAATTGACGTTGTTATTGACGAAAATAATCACTTCACGGCTGGACGAGCAAACTGTTCGGCTGTGGGAACGAACCCAGGAACACGGAAGGTTGCCCGACTTTAACCAAACGCTTAAGTTCCTGCAAGGCGAATGTCAGGTTTTAGAACGGTTCCAGAGTCGGCCCCAAGCAACTTCCGTGAACCAAGGAAGCTCTAAACCATCATGTTCGCAATCCACAAGCCAGAGAGTACATGCTGCAGCACCTACCACAACTAACCAGCTCTGCCTCTTTTGCAACAGCACAGTTGGATTGCGGCTCACAGGTGAGGTTCATCTCGAAGGCGATGGCCGATCGCCTCCTCACCCCGCGTATCCCCACACTTGTGCCGATTACTGGAGTCGGTACAGTTAAGACGTGTGCCCGGGAAAAAGTCGTCGTGAACATCGAATCTCGATATTCAACCTTCTCAACAACCGCCGAGTGCCTCGTGATTCCTAAGGTCACAGGAATCATCCCCACAAGCCAGCTGAACGTGTCGAAATGGCCACTACCGCCCGATATCTTTCTTGCCGATCCTGAATTTCATACGCCTGGTCAAATCGACATGTTACTGGGTGTGTCCCATTTCATGCGTCTTCTCAAATCAAACAGAATGCAGCTACGAAAAGATTTGCCTGACCTGCAAGAGACTCATCTCGGATGGGTCGTTGCTGGAGACGTCGAGGACGAGTCGACCAATCAGCAGAGCTTCATCGCTATCACCACTACGCTTTCCGAGACCATGAATAAATTTTGGGAAGTTGAAGACATCGGAGATATAGATGAAACGACCGAGCATGAAGAATGCGAAAAGATTTTTCTTGCTACCCACCGACGTGACAATGATGGACGATACATTGTCGCCCTACCTTTTCGTGAGTATCCACCTGTACTAACTAACAATCGAGAGCTTGCTTTGCGTCGTTTCCTCTCTTTAGAACGGCGAATGAAGAAAGATCATTCCCTGAAGCTCCAGTACTCCAAGTTCATCGATGACTACGAAGCTCTTGGTCATTGCCATGAAGTCAAGGAGGAATCCGACGAACCGAACAAGGCTCGCTACTACCTACCTCACCATGCTGTCCTACGTCCATCGAGCTCCAGTACGAAGCTGCGAGTGGTCTTCGACGCAACCGCCAAGGCTACAACATCCGATGTAGCTCTCAACCAAGCCCTAATGGTGGGTTCAACTGTGCAGAACGACATCTTTGTCATCCTCGTCCGTTTCCGGAAACACTTTGTTGTGTTCACAGCTGATATATCGAAGATGTATCGGCAGATCAAAGTCATCTCCGACCACTCGTGCTTTCAACGCATTTTCTGGCGTGCTGATCCAGCACTTCCTCTTCGCGTCTTAGAGTTGACAACCGTCACTTATGGAACATCGTGCGCTCCTTTCCTTGCGACTCGGTGCTTACTGCAGTTGAGCATCGACGAAGCGTCATCGTATCCGAAGGCAGTCAACATCATCCGAGATGACTGTTACGTTGACGACATCCTATCCGGAGCCAGCACTGTAGCTGAAGCAATTGAGTGTCAAACCCAGCTCCTAGGGTTACTCAATTCCGCTGGGTTCCCAGTTCACAAGTAGAGTTCGAACTCTCCAGAGCTCCTGAAACACGTCCCCGAAGCTGACCGTGAGGAACTGGTACAGTATCGGACAGAAAGATAGGGCATTGGGTTTTTAACGCACCGTGCACCCGTTGGGCCAAGTTTATGTGTGGTTTGTATGTGTTTGTGTGTGTGTGTATGTGTGTGTATGTGTGTGTGTGTATGTGTGTGTGCATGTGTGTGTGTGTGTGTGTGGATGTATGTTTGAATGTGTAGTGATGTGTGTGTTTGTTTCACAAGTAGGTCGTTTCGTATAGATTTGTAAGTAGCTTTTTTGTGTTTTGGGTTAGGTTTTTGGTGTGATAAGCAGGACCACCGCCCTCGCGATCAGTGTGTTTTCGATATATTAACAATGTTACGGTCTTCTTTCGCCGTGGTCTTCTGAGGACATCCGGTTGACTTGCGCGTTTCGGTTGTCCAAGCGCGTTTCAGTTGTCTAAGCACGTTTCGGTTGTCCGAAGCGCGTTTGCCACAAAAGTGCGCGATCGTTCCATTACGAACTCGATCCTTTTGCGCTTAATGCCAGCAGCAGCCATTCGCTTTTACATATGGCGCTGATAATCGGTACAACGTTTACCTCGACCCATTGTTACTAACATTGCTTGCTTGGACCGTCAAGAACGCGCTGGTTAAAAACTTGGACACGGCTGATCCCGTGCTCTGCCTGCGTTCTACTTCTATACGCGATGAATTACATCGTTGTCGAGCAGCGAAAACATCGCATGGATAAAAACTATCAACGAGTACGCGAGTAAGCGTCTTCCCTTCAAAATCGAGAAAAGAATACTGCCGCGCTCATGAAACAAAACGCCCATTGAAAAGAACAACTGCGCGCCAGCTCAATGCACGCACAAAGTTTACCATTCGCACACAACGTGCAACGCAGAGATGCACGAAGGCCTTTCAATGGTGTGCACTGGAGAAACACCTGTGAGAGAATGCCGAGTTCATTGCTATTGTGCGTGTGTCCATTTCGCACCGGTGTCGCATTCACATTCATGAAACAGCACACCTGCGTTTTCGTCCGAGGAACAAGGGCTGCTGTCGATGCAAACTTTAGTTTTTATCCAAGTGTAAACGCACAATGTTTCACATGATAACACACATAATAAGAATAATTTCAACGCAATATGACATCATGGCAAGCTATGTTTTTCAGACACAAACCCGCGCACTTGCAAATACACATTAAAAAGCACATTCACTTTCTACTACTACACACACACACACACACAAACACACAAACACACACACACACACACTCACACACACACATACACACACAAATACACACATACACACACACAAACACGAGTAACGTGGCAAAACAAGTGCACGGTGCATTGAAAAAAAAGGGTCCTATCTTAATGTCCGTTACTGTAACTCTCGGCGACGAAACTGAAGGTGTCTTGAAGACACTCGGATTGACATGGAATCCACATCGAGACGAATTTGCATTCGTCGTTGACCAGTTCATGCAATATTCCAATCCACCAACCAAGCGATCCGTTCTTTCCGAGATAAGCAAACTATTTGAACCGATTGGCTTGCTCTCGCCAGTCATTATCATTGCGAAGCTTATTTTGCAGAAGATTTGGTTGGCTGGACTTCCATGGGACACCAGCCTAGAAGGAGAACTGCTGCAAGAGTGGCTGCAGTTTCGTACATCCCTGAAGAACGTGAATGGCATCAGAATACCGAGGTGTGTGGTGCTTCCTAACCACATTGCTGTTGAAGTGCACGGTTTTTCTGATGCATCCAAAAGAGCCTACGGAGCAGCGTTGTATCTTCGCTGCATCTTTCCTGATGGAACTGAAAGTCTTCGTTTGCTTTGCAGCAAATCGAAGGTTGCACCAGTGAAACCAGTAACCATTCCGTGCATGGAATTGCTAGGAGCCTACCTTCTCGCAAGGTTGATCTCCAAGGTTGCTGGGTCCATCGATCTTCACCTCCGCAACATCATACTCTGGACTGACAGCCAGATTGTCCTTGCTTGGCTGAAGAAACCACTTGCAACCCTGCAAGTGTTTGTGCGAAATCGAAGTGAAAAAATTCGCAACCTTACCGAACCGCTGGACGTACAATGGAAGTACATTTCAACGAAGGAAAATCCAGCTGACATCGTGTCTCGAGGTCTTCTGCCAGAAACCTTGAAGACAACCACTCTCTGGTGGATGGGTCCGACGTTCCTCCAGAGAGCCGATTACAACGTAGAAATTCCGGAAGATCTTCCTGACGAAATCGTTCCAGAATTGAGAGCATCACCCGTTGTTGCAGCGCTGGTTGTCAATCAAGACAAACTACCCGTGTTCTTGAAGTTTAGCTCTTTTCGGAAACTGCAACGAGTGATTGCTCTAGTTCAACGCTTCATCCTGAATTGTCGACAAAGAGACGTTTCAAAGCGTGTAACCTGCCAACATTGTACCATCACCGAACTTCGAAGCGCTTTAAACGTCATTGTAAAAGTCATTCAACATGAGGCTCTTTCTGACGAAATCCACCGAGTAAAGGCTAATGAGCCGTGTAAGCGGATTCAAGCTCTGCATCCGTTCATCATCGACGAGATTCTGCGAGTCGAAGGAAGACTCCAGAATTCCAATCTACCACTGTCCAGTAAACATCAAATCTTGCTACCAAAGCATCCCATCACCGATCTCATCATCTTGACGTTTCACCAAGAGCTCATGCATGCGGGTCCCTCCGGTCTCCTAGCGGCGCTTCGATTGAAGTTTTGGCTGCTAGATGGACGATCATCAGTCCGTAAGATCACCCGATCCTGTGTCCGTTGTTTCCGATCGAAGCCTCGAAGTTCCAGCCAGTTGATGAGCATCCTGCCGTCATGTCGAGTGACTCAAGCCCACCCGTTCGAGAAAACAGGAATAGACTACGTTGGTCCGGTATGGGTCAAGGAGGGACCGATACTAACCTCGCCTTGTGAAGGCTTACATTGCTGTCTTTGTCTGCATGGCAACGAAGGCGGTACACTTGGAGTTAGTCTCGGACATGTCAAGCGAGACTTTCGTTGCTGCATTTCATCGATTTACCAGTCGACGCGGCTTGAGCAAGGAAATCTTTTCGGACAATGGATGTAATTTCAAGGGGGCTAGTTCGGAACTACATGAGCTGTACCAACTATTTCAAAACCGAAGGACCGTCGACGATATCGAGAAATATTGTCGGCCAAGGGAGATCGTGTGGCATTCCATCCCACCCGAAGCTCCAAATTTTGGAGGTCTTTGGGAGGCAGCCGTCAAGAGCACTAAGTACCATCTAAAACGAACGCTCAAGAACGCTAAACTGACATTCGAGGAGTTTGCAACGGTCCTGACTCAAGTGGAAGCTATCCTAAATTCGCGACCGCTGTTTGCGATCTCCGCTGATCCCTCAGATCCAGAAGTCATCACGCCCGGCCATTTTCTTGTTGGTCGTCCTCTGATTGCTACCCCCGAGCCAAGCTACGACAGTACTCCGATGAATCGACTGTCTCGGTGGCAATACTTGCAACAACTGAGGGAGCAGTTTTGGAAGCAGTGGAGAAAGGACTATCTTCAGAGCCTGCAACCACGCAGCAAGAATCAACAGACACTTCCAAACATTCGCCCTGGAATGATCGTGTTAGTTGAGGAAAGAGATTTGCCTTCGCAGACCTGGAAGCTGGGCAAAATCGTGAACATCTACCCGGGACCAGATAACCTCGTACGAGCTGTGGACGTTAAAATCGCCGGAGCGATTTATCGACGAGCCGTATCCCGAATTTCCATCTTGCCAATCGAAAACAACTGCAAACCTGATTGCAGTGCTTCAGAGCATTCTTCTCAGCCCGGGGGTGCATGTTCGCGCCCAAACGGTTCGCTCCGACAGTGAACCAGTTGCAGCGCGTGTGAAACACGCAACAGAAGAAAGAGAGAGAAGTTTTAGAACTCTTCACGTTAACGGTTTTTTCATTATTCTCGTGCGCGATCGAATTTATTCCCTCACACCCACACATATGCATTCTTGCGATTCTCTCCCATGCGCGAACGGTTAAAAGCGCGAGCCAGCGCTGAGAGAGTTGTTGTTGGTTTAGAACTTTCGAAGCAGACAGACGTGCAAACGGAAAATAAACACAACCAGTTCTGTTTTGGTACTCCTAGTGTATCAATTCCTCGTGTTAAGCAGAAAGAAAATCGGTCCTCCTCCAGGCTGAAGCTAGTGGGCTTCAGCTCTTTTTTCACCGGTTGTTCTCCGCGAGGTGGAGGCCTTACAACCCTCCACTGTTTTCTGCTTTTCCCACGTTGGGGCAGCGCAGTCCCCAACAACGAGAAATACCTAAGAATTTTTTTCTAGAGAACAGAAAAATGATGAACAAATAGTGAAGCTCATGCATAGTGCAACAAAAGACGTGAACTCAAAATACAGGTTGGAACGCCTAACCTTATTCGACACAGATTTAAAGTTCGAGTCCTTGACTGGGATTAACAGACTTTACGTCTCATCAACCTTAAGGAAACAAACTTTTGAGAGCCTTCATAATCTGGCACATCCAGGCATATGCGTTTCACGCGGACGGATAGATTTTTCTGGCCGTCCATGAAAAGAGACGTTGGCATTTAGATTCGAGCTTGTCTGGGATGCCAAAAAGCTAAAGTGGTTCGCCACGTGAAATCCCCAATCGAGGAATTCAAGCCTACGAAAGGCAGGTTCGAACACATTCACATGGATTTGGTCGGACCATTGCCCCCGTCAGAAAACATGACATACCTACTAACAATTGTGGACCGATTCACAAGGTGGCCAGAGTGCTACCCGTTAAACGATATAGCTGCACCCACAATAGCTAGAAAATTCGTTGACAAGTACATCTCACGTTTTGGCTGCCCTGCAGTTATTACCACCGATAGACAGTTTACTTCGAAGCTATTCAACGAGGTTACTCAAATAATGGGAGTGCACCATATTAAAACAACAGCATATCACCCCAAGTCAAACGGTATGGTGGAGCGTTTCCACAGACATGTAAAGGAAGCAATCAAGGCAAATGAAAACACCAATCAGTGGCCTACCGTTGATACTTTTGGCAATCAGAGTCGCTTTTAAAGAAGACCTTAAAGGCGCACCTGCGGAAATGGTCTATGGCCAAAACCTGAAGTTACTTTCTGAAATATTTACCCCATCACAAGACAACTGCTTGACGGATCGACGCCCATCGTGCTTGACGGATCGAACCGAAATTATCAAAGATTTAAAAGAAAAATTGAGATCGGTGAAACCGAAGACCCCAAGGTACGATCGTCGTCAACACGTTTATTTTCCAAAAACCTTAGAGGATTGCAAACAAGTTTATATTCGAGTTGATAAAGTGAGAACAAGACTTACTGCACCATATGAAGGACCTTACGACGTTATAAGAAGATGTCGAAAATACTACGTCGTAAAAATCAACGAGAAAAATGAATCAAATTCTGTTGATCGGCTGAAACCAGCGTTCGAATCGGAAGAGAACCCAGACATTGTAAAATCACCAACCTCACTTCCGGTTTTTTCCTTCCAGAGGCGCAAGGAAAAAAACAGTCCGTTTCAAATGATACAATTGTCCACGTTTTTTTGCGTTTGACGGTTCATCGAATTCGTGACTGGATCACTGGGGGAGGGTCATGTAGTGATCGTAGCGACATCTGTGCGTCAGGAACGGGAACATTCCACTCACTTAGCATAATTCCAAACCGTATCAACCAGGAGATAGGATTAGCTAGGTGATAAGATCGGATGCGCCGATCTGATTACGAGATAGGATCGGATGCGTCGGAGATAGGATCGGGTCGCCGGACTAACGGAGAGAAGAGATCGGATGCGCCGATCTAGCTAGACGGTAGGATCGAATTCGTCGATCTAGTTAGGGACGGACCACTTCTCACACGCACCTGAGCTAAAGCACACGTGCCAATAAAAACGTATCAGTAATGTTTACAAAATACAACACGGATCTGTTTTACGGTCGCCTCGCTAGAACCATAGATGCGTGCCCCAGGCATGACCTCAAAATCATCCTGGGCGACTTCAACGGAAAAGTCGGTAGGGAGCCAATGTACCGCCAATGCACTGGCTGTCACAGTCTGCATGAGCACAGTAACGATAATGGTAGTAGATTGGTCCAGTTCGCCGCAGCGAACAATCTGGTTGTATGAAGTACCAAATTTGCGCGGAGGGACATACACAAAATTACGTGGGCGCACCTGGATGGAGAATCCTGCAACCAGAACGACCTCGTGTTAATAAGCCGCCGACGACAGTCGAGTCTGTTAAATGTCAGAACATATCGAGGAGCCAACATCGATTCCGATCACTACTTGGTTGGCTTAGTGATACGTTGTAGAATCGGCCGCCCCCGCGCCAATCGGGGCGGAGAAAACACGCAGCCTCGGCTCAACACAGACTCTCTAAGGGACATTACTGTCCAACAGGAATTCAAAGCCGCTTTAGACGAGTCTCTACTACCAGAAACCAGATATGAAACTAAGAGCGAGAGGTGGAACGCTCTAAACACAAAAATAATAAACTGTGCAAGATATATACTCCCACCACGTCGTGGCAATACCAAATCTGGCTGGTTCGACGATGAATGCAGACAAGTGACCAAACGTAAGAATACTGCATACCGAGCAATGCAGCAACGGCATAGAATGTGGGCATGCGCAGAGGAATATTCACGGCTCAGACGCGAAGAGAAACGAGTTCACCGCTCCAAGAAGCATGCTTTCGAAGAGCAAAACATGCGGGAACTCGAGCAAACCAGAGAGGCGTACGGACCGACACGAAAGTTTTACCAAGCGATAGCAGGTCACCGAAACAACGTTGTACCTAAGGTAACCTGCTGTCGCAACAAAGATGGAGATCTGGTTAGTAACCAGCCAGAAGTCCTCTCGCAATGGGCTCAGTACTTTGATGAATTACTCAACGACCAGTTTAACGAACAGCTAAAAGCACCACTAGCAGATAGTGTCATGCTACTGCCACCTAGCATAGAAGAAACACGAAAGGCTATCCATCGGCTGTAAAATAAAAAGGCACTCGGAACCGACGGAATTGCAGCTGAACTGGTCAAGAATGATGAATCTCGTATTCTAGTCGTGCACCTACAAATTGTTAGTGAGGTGTGGGATAGCGAATCGATGCCTTGTGACTCGAATCTCGGCATCATCTACCCCATATATAGGGCGTTCGGGATAATTTTGACAGTCATCTACGGAGAAAGAAAAAAAAATAAAGTAAAGTCCGTAAAGTCTTTTCAGGCCGTCAACATAAACAGAGGAGGCATGGTAGGCCCAAATTGAGGTGGCAAGATGGCGTGGAGGCGTCCGCCATTAAGGCCGGGATAACGGACTGGCAGACGAAGGCACGAGACCATGAGCGGTTTCGGACACTCCTGAGGCAGGCAAGCCCGCAAAGCGGTTGTAGCGCCGGATAAGTAAGCAAGTAAGTAAGTAACAACAAAATAATAATAATTATGATTATAATACTAATAATTATGAAAAAATCCATATGACATAATAAAATTATTGTTAATTATTATGACAATAAGTAACAATATTAAATATGTTAAAAATAAAACAAAATAATAAAATAAAGACAGAATAAAAGTAAAAAAATAATAATAAAATAATAAATTAATAAATGACGACTCTGGGAGGGCTATATTTGTGATAACAAAGTTTGACATGGACGCCTCTGGGAGGGCTACATGCACTCCGAAGAGTTATGCAATGGTGCCTCTGGGAAGGCTATATTTGTGATAATTTACCATAACACGGACGCTTTATTGAAAAGCTACACGCGTAATATAAATTGAAAACATTATAAATTTAACAATAATAACAAAAACAATAAACCCATTTACATAAATTAGAAAAATAAAACAATAGAACAAAGAAATTGTAAAGTTGCGGAATTTTTGAAACAGAAAAGACGAAGAATCGGAAGGTGTGCGCTGTTCTGATTCTCGAGCACGAATGCCGTTTTATTTTGACGTTTACGCCTACGATACTTAAATATTAACGTATGACCGCGAACAAGGTGTTTATGTGTTTGAGGTGTATTCACATACAATTTTCGGTTTCTACAGCTCGGCCATCCTGATGGCAAATTGGCCTCAATTTTGCCTTAACAACTTTTCACTAGAGTTCTCTTTTTTTTCTTTGTTCTTTGAGATCGATCTCCATCGGTACCGAGACGGTGGGTACTCGTGCTCGTCAGCCGACGAGAGATCGCTCTCGCGGAGAGCGCACATGAGTGCCCCGCTTTGTAATGCATCCAACACTGAGTATGTTGCTTTGTCTGAAGCATCGCAGGAAGCTATTTGGTTGCAGCGATTGTTAGAAGATTTAGATGAAAACGTCTCGATCACAATCAATGAGGACAATCAATTTTGCTTAAAATTGATAGAATCAGATAAATTTAGTAATAAGACAAAGCATATTGATACAAAATATAATTTTGTGAAAGATCTACAAAGAGTGGGAACCATTAAGTATGTATACTGTCCGTCTGAAAGTATGATAGCTGTTTTACTTACCCAAGTGCCACAAATCCACTAAACGACCACTAAACGGCTTCTAAACGACTCAAGTTCTCTACCTAAACGGAATATAGAAAGACTTCGTTTAGCAGACGGCAAACGACTCATGCATTCTAAAAATAGCAAAAAAGCTGGTGGCACTATCTGTTGGTGGGATACCCCAACCAGTTGAGCTTCATCGCTTGAAGGAGAGCTTTCTCATTTCCTCTGTACTGTTGCATGGTTTCGTATTGAAGTTATGCATCGCTAGAACTAGAACGGCGATACGATTGTTTAAATACTAAACTCCAATGGAAACCGCCAGCACTGAAGCAAGTGAGATTTGAGTAATGGTCGTCGGTGTTGATACCCACGTATCTGACCACACGACCATTCATATAGATTTTTGCTCGGAAAGTTAGAAGGCGATATAGGTCATGATAAGATGAAACTTGTCGAAACACATTGCAAGAAAAGGATAGCAATATAATGATGAGTTGTAATACGCCATCTATTGATCAAACCAATGAAGCTGTGGAGCTTTCATTTTTTTTCTATGGATATTCAATTTTCCAGTCGTTTAAGCTTAATCTGTGGCGCTTGGGTAAGCCTATAGCGCGAGTTAGAATTGAGCAGCTTAGAAAATTAGGCGGATTAAATTAACAAAAGGACTGTGTTGAGGAGGAGTGTAGAAACTGGCAACACGGTCATGATACTGAAGTGTATTTTGTTAGTAGGGAGCTGTGCCATATATGACGACTTAATTATGCAATGAATAAAAACTCTCTCTTCCTGTTCAACTCACATGGTATTCGGACGTGTCTACTCATTTTTGTGCTCTCCGAAAATACTCAACAGTTATTTCATTACCGTATTGTGTAATTTGATATATTTCTCGATAAAAACTATGAAATCTTTTATTTTATATAGCTATGAGTGGTATAACTTAAACTGGTCTATACCAGTATAATATTATACAAGCACTGTATAAACCTTGCCCAACTGAATTGTCAAAAACGTCAGTTGGATAGCACAGCCGAGCTCCTCACATTATTTCTTTTTCTATTCCGACCGTTGGCGAACAAACACCTAAATCCAATCTCCACGACTCATTATTGGCGCAGCCGGTAGTTGTCGTTGAAACAAAAGGAAAGATAACAGTGCTAGTGAGTGTATTACAATCTCACGCAGATTGCCCGAAAAATTAGCCACTACTAGATAGAGCTATAATTTCATCTCCGAACGAAAACAAAGTGCGGACGACTTGTGGCAACGCCGTTTCTAATTCAACGACAGAACCTTCCTTCCTCCTCTCCTTTTATCCAGAAGCGGATTGAGGTTAGAGTAGTACACGTGTTCTCAAACACGCACGCACAGGTAAGCGAACTTGTAGTTTTAATCTTTTGTTTGTCTAAGAGTGACAGAGATAAAAAAACATTTGCTACTGTGCAGCGAATAAATACTACCTGATAGGTTTATTCGCATTCTTTATCAGGTTGCTAAATAGGCGCTTGATCTTGTAAACAAAAAAAAAACGCAGAGAGTGTTGTTTCACGCTCGATTTTTTTTTTCATGTGGAGAAACAATTCCACTGTGTGTTCAGAATCTGATACAGATTCATCATCAAACGATTCGGGAAGCCTTTCACATATACCGATAACAGTTGAGCTTCCATTTGCTAGCCTAGCAGTTAACGAAAAAAATACCATGGATCAAATTCAGGAGCAACTAGAACAAATGAATCGTTTAATGCAAACTCTCGTTGCAACACAGAAAGAGCAGGAGCAAAGGCTTTCTGCATTAACGGTTAACAATGCAACTAGTTCAAATAACCATGCAATCGCTCACAATTCTAGTTCCGAAATAAGCATTGAATCGTTTTACGAAATCCCAGACCCTATTAAAGGCATACCTGTGTATGAAGGTAATAAGAAGCAGTTGTTTTCTTGGCTTAAAACAGCGGAGAATGCACTCAACATTTTCAAAGACAAAGTGCATCCTTCAATCTTCAGTATGTATGAAGCATCCGTGATTAATAAAATTCAAGGTCGTGCAAAAGATATTATTTGCCTTGAAGGTAGCCCTAACGACTTTAATGAGGTAAAAGATGTGCTTATAAACGGTCTTTCTGATAAGCATGATCTATCAACTCATATAAGTCATTTGTGGCAAAATAAAATGAATCACAACTCAACTATTAAAAATTATTACCTTCAAACAAAAGAGGTAATACAAAGCATAAAAATGATAGCCAAGCAAAATGAAAAATATAAAAACAGTTGGGTGGCGATAAATAGTTTCATTGACGAAACAAGCTTAGCAGCTTTTATCGCTGGTCTCTCTCACCCCTATTTTGGGTATATGCAAGCAGCAAGACCAGAAAGTTTAGAAGATTCGTATGCATTTTTATGTAAATGTAAATCTCACGAATCAACTGCAATTAACATGAATACAGGAAAAGTTCCAGAAAATAATAAATTTTTCGGAAAATCTTCTCATGATCTATATCCCTCGAGTTCGAAAACGACTCGGCGGGAGACAAATAATTCAGTTCGATCCGGTGTTTTTAAACAAAATACAAATAAAACTAACCACATGGAAACAAATTTCCCCGTCCCTATGGAAACCGAATCCACAAGGACAAGATTAACGTTAAATAAGAAAGGTGTGAATTCGAATGAAACGTGCGAGCAAGACGATCATAATAATTGTGAACAAGATGAAGACATAATTGATGCAAATTTTTGCGAAGCATTACAAATAAAAACAAAGACATAGACTTTTTACCGTATTTTTTAGTTACACATCCTTATTCTATGAAACAAATTAAATTATTTGTAGATACCGGCGCTAACAAAAACATATTAAAGAGCGGAATTATTCCTCTAATTCAACCTACTAACACTATTGTGAAAAACATCAGTGGCTCACATGATGTAACACAAAAAGGAATAATTAATTTACTAGGAGACAATCTTCCGGAACAACTATTTTACAAAATGGATTTCCATGCTTTTTTTGACGGTCTAATCGGATCCGAGTATTTAGCAATGTGTGACGGCACTGTCGATTATAAAAATGAAGTTATTCACCTGTTGGATGAAACTTTCCCTTTTCATAAATATTTTCCTACCAAAAAATATTATCATCACATAGTTTCAATAGAAACTCAACAAAATGGCGATTGGTTTGTGCCATACCATCAAACACTATGTGAAAATATTGTAATAGAACCAGGACTGTATAAATCGGATGGATATAAATCAACTATTAACATTTTAAGTCAATCTCAAATTGCACCAAACATAAAGAAAACTTTTGATTTGAAAGTAAATAATTTCGAAACCATAAGTTCGATCCCGCTAAGTTCTGACGAAGAGCTTAATAAAATATCAGTTGAAAAGCTAATTCGTACCCACCATTTAACTCCATATGAAAAAGATGGTTTACTAAATATTATTTTAGGAAATCAAAAAGTACTGCTAAAGCGTCATGAGACACTTTCATCTACTAATGCAGTCAAACATAAAATAATAACAACGGATAACGAGCCAACTTATACTAAAACATACCGTTTTCCTAACCATTATAAAAAAGATGTCGAGGAACAAATTAAAGAATTGCTCGATAATGGTATAATTGTTCCTTCTAACAGTCCTTATTCATCTCCTATTTGGGTAGTCCCAAAAAAATCGGACTCATCTCTCGTTAGGAAAGTAAGGGTTGTGATAGATTTTCGTAAACTTAACGAAAAAACTATCAATGACAAATTCCCTATTCCTCAAATAGAGGAAATTTTGGATAGTTTGGGGAAATCTACTTATTTTTCAACCCTGGACCTCAAATCTGGCTTTCATCAGATAGAAATGGAACCTTCCCACCGTGAAAAAACGGCCTTCTCCACATCCCAGGGACATTTCGAATTTACGAGAATGCCGTTTGGGTTAAAAAATGCCCCAGCAACTTTCCAGCGTGCTATGAATCATGTGTTAACTGGATACATTGGTTCGATTTGCTTTGTCTACCTAGACGACATTGTCGTTATTGGATGTAATTTAGAATCACATTTAGAGAACTTAAACAAGGTTTTGAAAAGATTACCCTCATTTAATTTAAAAATCCAAATCGACAAGTGTGAATTTCTAAAGAAAGAAACTGAGTTTCTAGGTCATCTAATAACACAACATGGTATAAAACCCAATCTCTACAAAATTCAAAAAATTCTTGAATGGAAGCTGCCATCTAATCCGAAAGAAATCAAACAGTTTCTTGGGCTTGCAGGCTATTACCGTAGATTTGTGAGGGATTATGCCAAAATAACAAGGCCTATTTCGAAATATTTAAAACAAGGAGCTATTTTCTCAAATGAAGATATCGAATTTAGAAAATCCTTCACAGAACTGAAACAAATTATTGCTTCAGATCAAGTACTAGCGTACCCTATTTTTGAGCTGCCCTTTATTTTGACAACAGATGCTAGTAATCATGCTTTAGGAGCGGTTCTATCTCAAATTCAGGATAGTTTTGAAAGGCCGATAGCGTTTGCAAGTAGGACTCTGAATAAAACAGAGATGAATTATCCTGCTACTGAAAAAGAGGCATTGGCAATCATCTGGGCGGTAAAAAAGTTTAAACCCTACGGGCAAAAATTTACCTTGATTACTGATCATAAGCCGCTTACTTTTATAAAAACTTCATTCAAGAATTCAAAAATACTCAATTGGCGATTAGAATTGGAGAACTTTGAGTACGAAGTGAAATACAAAGAAGGAAAGACCAATGTAGTAGCAGATGCTTTAAGCAGGAGGCCTGAAACATTACCAGATATTAATATTTCTTCTATTTCAGATCCGGATACAAGTATAACGCATAACAATGACACAAGTGATTGTTCAAGTAATGGAACAACAATTCATTCGGCTGATAAATCGAACGATTATTATATTCATTACACGACGAGACCTGCAAATTTCTTCAGAAAACAACTCGTATTTAAAATGGGTTCCACAAACTCAATAATTCAAATATTACCGTTCAATAATTTTCGCAGAACAGAAATAACACGTAAAAATTTTGACTCAGATAGTATTAGCCAATTCATAACCCAGTATCATAATGGAAAACAAACAGCGATTTTCGCACCAGAAGAAATTATGCACACTTTACAAGAGACTTTGAGTAATTATCAGTTTAGTAAAGGTCATTTTGTATTTACAACTAACATTGTAGAAGATGTTCTAGATCCAGACAGGCAACAATTTCTCGTAACATCCGAGCATGATAGGGCACATAGAGGTATAAGTAAAGTAGAACACCAATTAAGAAGATCATATTTTTTTCCTTCAATGCTTAAAATGATTAGAAATTACATTAATAGCTGTGAAATTTGTAGTTGCCATAAATATGACAGGAAACCCTGTAACATTAAAATTTCACCAAGACCAATTACGGAAAAGCCATTGGACCGCATTCATATGGATATTTATATAATTAATAAGTGTAGCTTTCTTTCCATAATCGATTCATTTACAAAACATTTACAAATGCTAAACTTAAAAAACAAAAACGATGTACAAGTTCAAAGGAAAATTACAAAGTATTTCTCGTCATTTGGTTTACCCAAGGAAATCATAGCAGATCATGAGACCACTTTTATGTCCATTCAACTAAAAAATTACCTATCGTCATTAGGAGTTTCGCTTAAATATGCCTCATGTTCCGAATCAAACGGACAAATCGAAAAGACACATTGCACATTAACTGAGATACTCAATACAAACAAGTATAAGTATCAGAGAGCAGACACAAGGACACTAGTAAGAATTGCTGTTACTCTTTATAATAATACTGTACATTCAGCGACAGGATATACACCAAATGAATGGCTATTTAACAATTCAGATAGCCATAATTTGCAAGAGATATTAAGGAATGGGGAAACATTATTCTCTGCGGCACAAACAAATATGTTAAAAGCAGCCAAGCAGCAAACCAAACGAAATAATGTAAAATGTAACCCTCCTTCTCTTGAAGAAAATCAAGTGGTGTATATCAAACCAAATATAAGAACGAAGATGCAACCAAGAGCATCAAAAGTGGTAGCGAAAAATGTTGCTGACAGAACTTTCGAAAATATGCTGCTTTAAACAGTTATTTTTTCTTAAAATAGTATAGCATAGTAGTTCATGTCTAATTTTGAATTTTCCCTTGTTTAGTTTTTGTTAGCTAATGATTTTGAACTCTAAATATCATATGAATGCTTCTAAATGCTAAAGATAGGTCTATTACTTAGTTAAGCTTCAAGATAGTTTTAAGTAACATAAATTTTACCGTGTTTGAATTTTTTAATAATGTCAATCGGACGAGGACGCCCGAGTTTCACCCCCCGAAGAAGTTATGAGTGGTATAACTTAAACTGGTCTATACCAGTATAATATTATACAAGCACTGTATAAACCTTGCCCAACTGAATTGTCAAAAACGTCAGTTGGATAACACAGCCGAGCTCCTCACATTATTTCTTTTTCTATTCCGACCGTTGGCGAATAAACACCTAAATCCAATCTCCACGACTCATTATTATATATTTTCACATGCTTTTCTCGATATCTAAGAGGCGCATGTGCAATTTGAATGAATTTAATATTGTGTTTTACTTGATTTTTAACCTCCTGAGAAGCAAAATCATTAACTGCATTGTTAATTTGACCAATTTTTTCGTAAATAATCAAAGGACATACATAAATGCACTTAATAAGCAAGCAATCTTTTCTATTTGCGATATTTTGTGTGCGGAGACCAGTGGTTAACGGCAAGGTGTCTTTATTAAGGAGGTGAATTGTTAGCGCGTTTTCCGGGCGCCATCATTGAGTATTGTTATGTCAAATCGCATACAATTTGCTATACCCCCCTCCAGCCCTCCCCGCTTTTAATACCGGAGCCCCCAGTATTGTTATGTCAAGTCGTGAAATGTCAATTTGCTCTGAAGCACTTCACCTCCTAATATCCATACACCTTGGTTAACGGTTCTAAAATGACGTAAGGTCCCTCCACTATGGCGACCCGTAAAATGCCCTTTTCCACCACCTGATTTTTTTAATCCACCTTGCTAGATTCCACTACCTGATATGTTGAAATCCACCTTGATTTTAACCAAGGTGCATGTCCTATACGTCTGACAACTGTCAATCGACAGAAACTGCTAGTTGGGTAGCAAACAGCTGTCAGTGAGAATAAACGGCACTCTGTTTCTGAACTGCGAACGAAACACATGTGTCTTCCTTCCACGAGTTATAACAATTGGCGACGAGTGTCAAATTCTGAGAACCCTGGAACGATAGCGCTACGCAGTTAAATAAGAGCTGAAACAATCGAGTATAAGTGGAGACAGTGTCATGATCGAAGAGAAACCAACAAGCAGTGGTACAAAGCAGAACATCGCACAGAATGAACAACGCACCATAATGGCAAAATTGGATATGGAACCTTTTAACAAAGGGCTCATGCAATGGCCCCGCTGGGTGAAACGCTTCACTTCACGGAGCAATGTCGGTATTTGAGGTTGAATCGAATATTAAAAAAGGCATACTTCTGCATTACATGGGTGCTGATTCATACAATTTATTGTGTGATCATATTTCTCCGGAAGAACCAGAAGACAAAACATACGAACAAATAGTGAAGTGTTTGGATGAGCTGTTCAACCCGAAACCCCACGAAATGGTGGAACTATGGAAGTTTCGTCAACGACTTCAGAGTGAGGGCGAAACTATAACGGAGTTCATCACGGCTTTGCAAAGAGTGGCGGCTAATTGTGATTTCGGGCAATATTTGACAAAGGCGCTCAGAAACCAGCTAGTTTTTGGTGTACGGAATCCAAAAAGCTAAGCAAATTGCTTTAGCCATGGATGCTTTAGATGGAGCTGAAGTGCTGATTAGCAGAGATGCTGAAGTTAACATCGTGAGCAACACAACAAAGAAAAACGTCGAGTGTTACAGATGCGGAGAATCACATTTTGCATATGTCTGCAAGCACAAAAGAACCGTCTGCAAAAAGTGCGGGAAAATTGGACATTTGCAGCGCGTCTGTCGCACGAACAATAGAAGCAAAAGTGTGAGGTTAATTGACGAACAACATCAAGACAGCGAGGAGAACGAAGAGGTAAACTCAATTTTGCTCAACAATTTACACCAAAATGCAAATCATACCGCAAAAATGTACATAACACTAAAAGTCAATAATACTAAAATTCAATTTGAAGTAGATTCAGGATCCCCGTTTTCTATTATCAGTATGAACGACAAACAAAGATGGTTTAAAAATATCCCTATTAGAGAATCAGATATAAAATTACAAAGCTATTTTGGAGGATCTATAAAGTTATTTGGTACAATTAGTGTTATAGTGAAAAATACTAAAACAAAATTAACTCTATTTGTGGTAGAGTCAACTCTATTGTAGGAAGAACATGGATGCGAGATTTGAAATTTCATTGGAACGAATTATTAAGTAAGGGGAACTCGTTCGTAAATCAAATTGTCACCCATTCTAATACTAATCAAGAAGTGATAAAAAAATTAAAAGAAGAATTTGAAGTGGTTTTTCGTAAGTCATTAGGTGAGATTTCAAATATTCAAGTGTCCCTTATTCTAAAAGAAAATGCGTTGCCAATATTTCTAAAAAATCGTTCTATACCATTTGCATTAGAAGAAAGTGTCGAGAAAGAAATTAACGATTTAGTAAATCAAGGAATTTTGATAAAAGTCAACCGTAGTAAATGAGCTACACCAATAGTACAGTATCGGACAGAATGATAGGACCCTAGTGTTTTCAACGCAGCATGCACCCGTTGGGACAGGTTTATGTGTGGTTTGTGTGTTTGTGTTTGTATGTGTGTGTGCATGTGTGTGTATGTGTGTGTGTAAATGTGTGTGTGTGTGTGTGCATCTGTGTGTGTGTGTGTGTATGTATGTTTGAATGTGTATTGGTGTGTGTGTTTGTTTCACAAGTATGTCGTTTCGGATAGATTTGTTAGTAGTTTTTTTGTGTTTTGGGTTAGGTTTTTGTTGTAATTAGCAGGACCACCGCCCTCGCGAGCAGTGATCCCTATTCAAAAATGCAATAAGCTCAGTTTTTGATCTTATTGACGTCGCCCACGATGACATTTATCATGCGTTGACGCATCGACATCACCAGATTCTGGATCGTTTTAGGTGGAATTTTGCTCCACACCTCTTGCATGTGATCGAAGAGGTGATCCAGATCTTCCGGTATGTTTTTACCCAGCCTCTTCTTGAATATTGCCCAGAGGTTCTCAATGGGATTGAGATCCGGGCTAATGGCAGGCCACTTCATTGTTTTGGCATTGTTGTCAGCAAGCCAAGTTTGGACAGTCCCGGAAGTATGCTTAGAATCGTTGTCTTGCATAAACATCCAAGACCGAGGAAGGTTCTTCCTAGCATGCGATAGCAAATGAGTATCAAGAATGTCGATTTAAATTACCGTGGATTCGAACCAACGGACCCATCCCATAGTAGGAGAAGCATCCCCACACCATGAGACTACCACCGCCATGCTTAAAAGTTTTGAAGCAGTACTTCGGATCAAGAGCACAATTAACAGGGCGCCGAACCAACCTGCGTCCGTCCGACCCCTGTCGATTGAATTTCGACTCGTCTGATCACAAAACCCTGCGCCAATCCTCCTCACCGAAGAATATGTGCTCAATTGCAAATAACACCCGTGCGTTTTTATGCGCAGGTGTTAAATTGGGCACTTTGCGTGGCACTCGCGCGAGTAGCCCGGCACTGACCAATCTTCGCTGAACTGTTCTCGGCGTCACCGCCAATTTCAGTCTGCCTCGGATATCTGGTGCCGAGCTAAACGGATGTTTCTTCGATATGTTTACGATCTTACGGTCTTCCTCCGCCGTGGTCTTCCGAGGACGTCCGGGTGACTTGCGCGTTTCGGTTGTCCGAAGCGCGTTTGCCACAAAGGTGCGCGATCGTTCCATCACGAACTCGATCGTTCTGCGCTTAATGCCAGCAGCCGCCATTCGCTTAATGATATGGCGCTGATAATCGGTACAATGTTTACCTCGACCCATTGTTACTAAAATTGCTTGCTTAGACCGTCAAGAACACACTGGTTAAAAACTTGGACACGACTGATGCCGTGCACTGCCTGCGTTCTGCTTTTATACGCGATGAATCACATCGTTGTCGAGCAGCAAAAAAGCGTATTGATAAAAACTATCAATGAGTAAGCGAGTGAGCATCTACCCATTCAAAACCAGAACAGGCCAACGAAAAACGCCCATTGAAAAGAACACCTGCGCTCTGGCTCAATGCACACACAAAGTTTCCCATGCGCACACAACGTTTAACGCAGAGATGCACGCATGCCTTTCAATGGCGTGCACTGGTGAAACACCTGTGAGGGAATGCCGAATTCATTGCTATTGTGCGCGTTTTCATTTCGCACCGGTGTCGTATTCACATTCATGAAACAGCACACCTGCGTTATCGTCCGAGGAACAAGCGCTGCTGTCGATGCAAACTTTAGCTTTTATCCAAGTGTAAACACACGCAGTTTCACATGATAACACACATAAACAGAATGCTTTCAACGCAATATGAAACCATGTCAAGCTACGTTTCTTCAGACAAAAACCCGCACACACACACACACACACACACACACACACACACACACACACACACACACACACACACACACACACACACACACACACACACACACACACACACACACACACACACACACACACACACACACACACACACACACACACACACACACACATAAACACAAGTTACGTGGCAAAACAAGTGCACGGTGCGTTGAAAACACCGGGGTTCTATCTTAATGTCCGATACTGTACCCGTAAAAAAATCAGGAAACCGTGTACGATTGTGCGGAGATTATAAATTAACGGTGAACAAAAACATGGTAATAGACAAATTTCCTTTGCCCACAATAGAAGAACTTTTTGTTAACATGGCTGGGGGAGAAAAATTCTCGAAAATAGATTTAGCGCAGGCATATTTACAAATGATAGTTAAACCTGAACATTAGGAACTTTTAACACTGAACACTCACATGGGACTATTCAGACCAACACGGTTAATGTACGGGGTTGCTTCTGCCCCAGCCATATTCCAAAGAGAAATCACACAGATTCTCCAAGGAATTCCAGGCGTTTCTGTATTTTTAGATGATGTTAAAATAACAGCTCCTGATGACAAGACCCATGTGGAAAGACTGCGTACTGTTTTAAAACGATTTCAAGACCATAATATGAGAGTGAATAAAAGCAAATGTAATTTCCTTGCAGATTGCATAGAATATCGCCATTCGTCGCTTCCTTCCCGATCAGTCTTCTATTTCTCCATATCTTGTCCGTTGTCGCCTGCTTAGTTTGGAACCTATCCAAGTCAGACATTCTATCATCCAGTCCCTTTTTGTTGCCAATCTTCTCTCCTCTAACCTTGATTCTCCATCTCTCTTGTCGCGTATACCCTTTATGTTCCGTCTCGACCCTTACGCCCCAGAGCTCCGCTCTACATTGAATTTCACCAAACCCGTTACGGCCAAAATGACCCACTCCTACGAGCGTTAGCCACCTTCAATGACCACTCCGATCTCTTCGACTACCATATCGCACCCTCCCGTTTCCACTCCCTCCTTCGCAATACTATCACCCTTCCCACTCCATAATTCGTTAACCCGTACATTCTTTCTTCATCTTAGTTTTTAAGCAACATATTGTTAAGCCTTAGCCGGTCTCATAGTACAGTCGTTAACTTGTACGACTTAACAACATGCCCGCCATGGGTTCAAGCCCCAAATGGACCGTGCCGCCATACGTAGGACTGACTATACTGCTATGGGGGGAAATCAATTAGTCACTGAAAGCCAAGCTCACAAGTAGTGGTACAGGCAGGCCTTGACCGACAACGGTTGCTGAGCCAAAAAGAAGAAGAAGAACTGTTAAGCCATAGGCGGAGAATTTAATTAAATAAATAAATAAATAAATAAATAAATACTGTGGATACAGGATCGACAATTACGGTATTCACAAAATAAAGGAGAAAATTACTGCCATTCAACAAATGCCAAAACCAAGGAACAAAGATGAGGTAAGAGCTTTTGTAGGCCTTGTGAATTATTACGCGAGATTTATCCCAAATTTAAGTGAAAAGATTTATCCCATAAATAATTTACTTAAAAACGAAATTCTTTTCGAATGGAATGAAGGTTGCCAGGAGGCATTTGAATGGATCAAAAAGGAAATGCAATCTGAAGGGATCTTGGTACACTACGATCTTAGCTTACCAATAGCTCTAGCAGTAGATGCTTCGCCCTACGGAGTTGGCCCCATTTTAAGTCACATCTATCCAGATGGCAAAGAATATCCAATTCAATACGCATCTCAAACACTATCACCATCCCAACAAAGATATACTCAGGTTATTTTCGGAGTTAAAAAGTTTTACCGATATCTTTATGGAAGAAAATTTGTCTTAATAACTGATAACAAGCCAGTTTCTCAAATTCTATCACCACAGAAAGGTTTGCCAACGCTATCAGCAACTCGCATGCAACATTACGCTGTATTTCTAGAATCATTCAATTTTGAGATTAGATATCGACCATCAAAAGAACACGGAAATGCTGACGGAATATCACGATTGCCAATCAGAAATATTCAGCTGGAGGATACAGAAGAACTCGATTAAATTGAACTAAATCAAATAGAAAATCTTCCCGTATCAGTAGAAGAACTTAGTAAAGAGACTAGCAAAGACATAAATGTTCAATTACTAATAGACGGATTAAATTCAGAGAGAACAGTATCCATTAACGATCGTTTTGGAATCGACCAGACACAATTTTATCTTCAAAGCGATGTCTTATGAGAGGCGCTATGGTCTACGTTCCACCTAAATTACGAAATCGAGTCTTAAACGAACTTCATGAAGGCCACTTTGGCATATCACGCATGAAATCGCTTGCTAGATCTTATTGTTGGTGGAAAAATATGGATAACGACATAGAAAGATTATCTAAAAACTGTGTCTCTTGTGCAAAAGTAAGAAAAGATCCTCCTAAAGTACCAACTCATGTATGGGAGCGTCCACAATCAGTTTTTGAAAGAGTACATGCGGATTACGCTGGGCCATTTATGGGTTTATATTTTCTTATTCTAGAAGATGCATGCAGCAAATGGCCTGAAGTAAAAATAACACCGGATATGAATACAGACACTACTATCGACAAAATGCGAGAAATGTTTGCCACTTTTGGCTTACCATCAATTTTAGTGACCGATAGAGGTACACAATTCATGTCAGAAAAATTCCAAACATTCTTAAAATCTAACGGAGTAACCTATAAAACAGGAGCTCCTTACCATCCCGCAACAAATGGTCAGGCAGAAAGATACGTATACACAATTAAAGATAAAATTAAAACTATGCAATGCCATAAATCTAAAATTCCAAAAAAGTTACAAAACATACTGCTAGCATACAGGAAAACAACTTATCCAAGCACAGGGGAAAGTCCTTCGCGGTTAATGTTAAACAGGCAGATACGGTCTCGGCTTGATGTTATGGTACCAAAAATCGAAAAGAAATCCAATCCTGAAGTAGTAGACAAAATGACAAGATCATTTGCAGTAAACGAAAGAGTAGCAGCAAGAAATTTCCTTTCCCAGTTCGAAAAGTGGAAATTTGGAACGATGGCAAAGAAGCTAGGAAAACTGCATTACGAAATACTATTAGACGATGGAAGGATGTGGAAAAGGCACATAAACCAAATGAGATCTGGTCCTGAAAAAATATCAATCCACCATAGTTGTAACCAAAACATAGAACCTTGGATAGATGAATAATTTTTCTGCCAGATAGGATGGATGAGTTAAAATAAAATAAAAACTCCCTCATGATTCAGAAACGGAGATGTTTTGATCTGATAATATCAATGAAGATTTAGCTCGTGGAGAAGAATCTCAAACTCAAGTTAGGAGATCAACAAGAATTCGACAACCACCAATTCGATACCGTGATTAGGGATTATTACTTTAATTAAGAATGTAAATATGAATTGTCTTTCACACTTTAGCAAGTAATCACTTTATATTGTTAGGAGGAGAGAGTTGTCATATACGTTTGACAGCTGTCAATCGACAGAAACTGCTAGTTGGGTAGCAAACAGCTGTCAGGCAGTGGTCAGAACTTCCCCAAGCTCCCGACCACGCTGGTTTTCGCTGGTCTTTTCGGGGATAATTCGTTAACGAATTATCCCCGAAAAGACCAACGAAATACAGATCATTTTCGGGGATAGCGAACACACGTGAAGGATGAACCCATGCAAAAAAGAGCTAAAAATAGAAATGAACATTCGGATTCATTCCCTTCCCTCATATTCCAATTCATGCTCATGCTTCATCCTTGATGCTACCAACCACATCGCTAATTCTACTTCGAATCACTTTGCCAGTTGCGCCACCATATTATTATTCATGATCGTGCTATTTGCTTGTTTTGTTGTATGAAGGGATACTGATTTTAAATGAATTAAAAGAAATAAATAAAACAATAAAAATAACACATTGACTATTAAACACGCATTTCTAACAATGAGTAAAGGGGTCTGAAGTTACTGGAGCTGCATGTTTTAAAAAGAAATCAAAACTTTAAATCATCAATGAAAACAATAAAAATGGAATTGAACTCATGTCGACCATGGTGCAAACATTACACCATTACCATTTGACCATTACTAGTTCATGAACATGAATCGTCATCTATCAGTTTTAAACCCTTCAAATATAGCACAATGAACAAAGAGATGTGTAAAAGTTCATCGATGCGTGTGAGAGAGTAGAGCTGATGAATTGAAAGAGATGGCATGAGTTTATGTTCATTATCCCCGAAAAATTTCGCTTGGGTCGCCGCATGCGATTTTGCCGCAAGCTTTTGTATGGGATTTGACATTAATGACAGCACTTGCGAATCTACCGCATGCGGCGATGCGGCAAAATCAAAACCATTTGATTTTGCCGCATCGCCGCATGCGATTTTATTTCAGATGTCAAATGCCTAAAATCATATCAATGAATGATTATCTTTATAAAGAAACAACAAAATATCATTATAATACCTTGAAAAGCTAGAAAATTGAGAAAACTATTTTCTTGCCGCATGCGGCGAAGTTCTGACCATTACCTCAGTGAGAATAAACGGCACTCTGTGTCTGAACCAAGGATAATGTACAGTAGAACGTCGATTATCCGGGCAGCTCGGGACCGGACGGTTGCCGGTTAATCGATTTGCACGGATAATGGTCCAAGAAATGTCATTTTCATACAAAAATTATTTTATTACTAGTTTTTTATTAGTTTTATGATTAATCCAACTTGAATAAATCGATTATTCGATCACCTGTTCATGAACAAAAATGAATTTCGAAAATATCACTAGACACTTTAGAGCTGCACAAAAATCTGGTTGCTCACTTGACTATCGCTGCAAATGTTCGCTGTACGTTTGAACAGCTGTCACATTTATGCGCACGGTTAAGCCGCCCGCCGGTTAATCCGCCCCTGGATAATCGACGTTCTACTGTATTTAGAAGGTTGATTTTTATCGCTTTTGCTGGGCGACATTGTGGGGGACATCTGTCACTCTCTGCATACAAATTTCAATACCCCGCACCAGCCCTCCCCGATTTTTATACCGGAGCCCTCGGAAGAGAAATGTCAAGTCGAGAAATGTCATTTTGCTCTGAACAACTTCACCTTGTCATTTATAACCGTAGCAATAGACGATGCGCAATCTCAGATTGCGCATATATTTATCTGTTAAACGGATCGGTTTGATATATTTATCTGTCAAAAAATATTTATATATCTCGGACATATAATCTTGAAACTTTATGCGCAATCTTGGCGCAATCTGAAATTGTATAGAAATGACGTTTATAGCTCAGGGTTGGCTACGCGAAATGACTTCTGTTTTGATAAAACGAATATATGCGCAATATGAGATTGCGCATCGTGTATTAATAGGGTAACACCTTGGTCTGAACTGCGAGCGAAACACATGTGTTTTCCTTCCACCAGTTATAACAGTGCTTTACATATACAGTCATTATCCACGTTAAATATCGCCACAGAGTTTTGCATTAAAGATTTTTGTTGTAAATCAGGTATCTTTTGCATAAATTTAATGCAAAATGCAAAAAAAACATTAAGGAAACTCAAAAAGAGCATAAAATATTTCAAAGTATTAAAATATTTGTAAAAAACACATGGAGCTGTCAAATTTAGAGCAATCGCGTACTGCGAATTCGCGTATATCGAGTATCGCGTACTGCGGATAATTGCTGTATCAGGTAGTGGACTCTAGAGCAAGGTGTGTTTATTAACCCTATTACAGGCAACCGGCTACACGGGTAGCCAAATCGATTTTGATTGCTCATTTCTCAGATTCTAGGAATCCGATTGACTTAAAATTCGGAATATGTGTGTAATCCACAGCCATCTTTTACTAGAATTTTTCCTAGAATTTTTTGAGTTTAATTAACCTGATTTTTAGAATTAATTTTTCGAATACCTTTATTCCAGGCAACTGGACTACCCGGGTAGCCAGCGACTTTGGAGGCTTATAACTTTTGAATGCGCAATCCAATATCGATGCAATATTCCGATGAAAATTAAACAAACTATTGCAGTTTCTATAACTGTGCATAGATTGGTTCAACCCGCTACTGTTTTTTAGTTATGGATTTTCAAAGTTGACAGGATTTGTTTGAAAAAAAAAATACAAAATGAAAAAAATATTTTTTCAGTACTTTACAAAATTTTCGCAGCAAAATGACTCTAGTAGTTTGTAGAACTTTACGTTGCACTCTTGCACTACGTCTCTTATAAATTTTTCAGATTCGTTTTACTAGGAATTAAAAATATAAAGGAGTTTCCATTTGAATAAAAACCGTTACGTTATGATCTATGCTGGTTAGAAAGACACCAACATTAAATAAATTTCAACAACAATGTTTTAATTCAGTCTCTTAGCAATGTAAAATCAACATAATTTACCAACAGAGACCATTTTATGAAGTTTTTGCATTTGTCGCAGATGTGCATTTTACAAAATTATTATGACAGGTGTGATGTAACGGTTTTTATTCAAATCAAAACTTCTTTATCTTTTTTATGACTCATAGAAAAACTCAAAAAAAATTATAAAGGACGTGCAACATATAGTTTTTCAAACTATAAGAGTCATTTTGCTGGGAAAATTTTGTAAAGTACTGAAAATATATTTTTTACATTTTGTAACTTTTTTTCACAAAAATCCTGTTAACTTTGAAAACCTATAACTAAAAAATGGTAGCAAGTTGAACCAATCTATGCACAGTTAAAAAAACTGCAATAGTTTGTTTAATTTTCATCGGAATATTGCATTGATATTGGATTGCACATTCCAAAGTTATAAGCTTCCAAAGTCGCTGGCTACCCGGGCAGCCCGGTTGCCTGGAATATGATGTTTTTTTGGTTGCCAGTGACAGGGTTAAGAAGGTGAATTATTAACGTGTTTTCCGGGCGCCATCATTGAGTTTTGTTATGTCAAATCGCATACAATTTTCTATACCCCCCTCCAGCTCTCCCCGATTTTAATACCGGAGCCCCAAGTCAAGGTGGATTTAAAAATATCAGGTAGTGGACTCTAGTGCATTTTGACAATTCGTCACTTGACGTAAGGTCCCCAGGATTCAAACTTTGTTTACAATTATTAAATTTGTTCATATAATTTATCTAACCCATTTTTTCTATTAAACATTCTTTAAAAATATATTTTGGACTTCGCGAGTTCTTATTTAACATTAAAAAATGGATTGAAGTGTGTTATTTTGTGTTATTCCGTGAATTTATTCTATAATTCTTTGTGTTTTTGACATTTTTGATGATAAAAATTAAGAAAGTGTAAACGTAGCTTAATCTCACTTCACACTTTTCACACAGAAAACACGTTTCGCTTTTTTGGTTTTCAAGTGGCAATTGAACTGGTTTATTTCTACGATTTGACATAACAACTGTCATCGGGTTGCATCACTTCGCTTCACTCTCAACTGTCAGAGGTTGACGTTTGGGTACCTAATTTATAAATTTATACTGCTCGGCCATCCTGACATTTTATTGGCCTCAATTAACTTTCGCCTAAGTCGGAAGCAGAATCTGCTTCTTGCGAGATCCGCTTTCTCAATTTATTTATTTATTTATTTATTTATTTATTTTTATTTTATTAATTGCTCGGCCACGTTGGGTTACAGCAATAGTGCTTACTGACTATAGTATACAATTATTCACGAAGGAGTAGGAAGGAGTTTATGGTACGGAAAAGGAGCGAAGACGGGATCGGTAGACAGGATAGCAGAGGACAGCAGGAAGGGAAGGCGGAAGTGATTACATTAGTAAACGCAGCTACAGCTTGATTTATGTCATCATCAGTAAAGCACCAATCGGTACCGGCTAAAATATGATGAAGCTTTTGGTAGTCCAGTTTCCTAAAATTGAACATACGAGCCGTAGGTATTCGTTGAGAGGATGCAGGGCGAGAGTGCGTAAGGAGCACACTTGTCTCATGAGCAGGATGATGATTGTCTAGCGCGACGAGTGGAACAGGTGAAGCTATGACGGGGGAGCAGCGCTCCAAGAAGGCATAGCATTGGCAGCATTGGCAAATAGAAGGTCCAATTGACTTCCGCGTATATTTTTTATGCCAGATAATTGCGGCAAACCGTTTACCGACATTCCATCAAGCAGAGAAACATTTTCACGAGATACTCCAGTACGAATGAAGTGATTAACGCACGATGCAAACACATCCATATCAAGCTCAGATAGACAGAGAGGCGTAACTCGTTTAGTTTTGTGCGCAATCCTCATACTTTTTGATAGTAGATGTTTAGTTGATCGATCGAAGGGATGAGAGAGCGAGATACGCCGGGAGTGCTTTCGCTGCAAGTTATTAACGGCGAAAGAGAGTCGGACGGATTGTGTGTATTAGATGCAGGGTTAGCTTCCATCAATTCGGGTAAAGTCGGTAGTTCATGAGAATCTTCAGCCGGATCAGCCGGTTTACGCTTGCTGAAAGTACTGCGTATAAGGCAAGCTCATAGGGCCATGATCTGGCGAAATAGTGAAATCAGCGTTTCGCAGTTGTGTCGTGTGGTTGATAGAAGCTGGCGAGGAAGGATGATCCGATTCACGATTAATAGGCGCAGAAGGTGCAAGGGATGCTACAGTAGTGGGTCGCCAAACATTGACGGAGCGGGGATTTAGGTCGATGAACTCCTTAAAAGAGATCCCGCGAGGCCAGGTTGAAGCAGCCAAAGCAATAGCCCGGTGCGAATCCGGTACACCTATTTTAAAAGATACGTAGGAGAGCGTAGAAAGATCCCGGTCGCGTCGTACAAGGCTATATACCAAGATGTCGTCTGTCCATATGTTAGAACAGGCCATTTCGCGGATCGCTTCAATCGGAGTATCAGGAGCAATACGGGAGATAAAGACCCAAGTACGGGGTGGGCGTTCAGGAACGGTCGTAATATTATTGTAGGACAACCCTGTGCCCGATGAAAACATAGCGCGTGTAACGGTATTGGTAGGCGATGGGTCGGGAGAGCGATCCAACAATCGACGTTTAGAAGGATTCTCATCAACAGCTTGATGGGTGAGCTTAGAGGCCGCAACTGGATTCGTGGTCGTTGAGTGCGTTGCAGGAATCGCATAATGGTGAGCACTCGATGTAGTGGTATGCGTGACAAGATGAGAGTTGAGCTTGTTCATTAGTGAGTTGAAGGAAGTGAGAAGCTCACGGTGCATGAGATCAAGCTCCTTGATGCCATGCTTAACTTCATCAAGCGTTGTGAGTAGTGGAGCCTGTGAGTAGTTGCGTTCCATTGAGTGAGAAGCAGTAAGTGAGTCGATGAAATCTTTCACGGAACGAATTGATGATGCTGATTCCTGTTTCATCAAAGCTATCTCGTTTCTAAAACAATCCAGTGAAGAGGAAAGTTCAAGTCGCAAGCCAGCTGATGCCGCCTGCACAGAACGTGATGAATCGCGGAAATCGGACTGCAACAATTTCAACAGGTAGGCAGCGTCACGAGAAAGACCGTGCGAGAAGCGTAAAGTATCAACGGCCCGCAAACGCTGAGCACAATCCGCGCAAGCCCAGAATAAATTTTGTGACTTCTTAAAATCACGCAGGAGCGGGGTTGAAAGTCCAATGCACTTATCGTGGTAATAGTGTTCACAAAGACCGAAGCACGGAATTGGATCGTTGCTAATAGCACCTTCACATTTCTTACAGATCACAGACGCCATCGCAAAATAGACCAAACTTCGACTGAACAGTGAGTGATCACAACAACCGCAGGCGGATTGCAATGTTTATATGTTGAACCGTACAATTCACAGGTGCCGCACAAATTTGTGATACGTGAACGCGCGAGTGTAAATTAACCGAACTAAAACAATTCAAGCCGTAATCAACAAGAAAATCGCGGTAAAAAATCAACTTGGAAATAGGAGAGTGAGAGAGCACAACCAGCCGCTTTGAGTGACAAGTGACAAGTGTATTTTGTCAGCCTCTAGTACACCGTCGTACGGAATTTGAGTGTGCTGTATATCCCAACCGACATTATCGCGCGACATTTTTAAATTTTGTATGAGAAAAAACGGGCTCAAAACGTTCTCAAATCGTGCTCATTAGCAGCACTAAAGAGCACGTCTCTGCAACGGTGCGACAGCGTGTATCATACATCTAGTTTCTGTATACTACATTATTGTTCAATTTCTTTCATTCTCTCCATTCTCCCTACAAAGACTCTTACTCTCTTTTGTCCATTCTGCACATGCTTACGCTCTTTATTTTACCTTCTTACTCGCACATACATATTTACATACTCACACAATTCACACTGCCGAAAACCGATGCGGGATACATACGTACCCGTCATGCCTGCCTTCTCTCCTCGTTCTTCCTTTCCTCCAGCTTTGCCTTCGTCGAATGGTGTGTACGCGTCCTGCTTGCTTCCCTCTTGCTGCTCCCACGTGCTGCACTAGCGAGCTGGATGTTCGTCTCTACCTTCCTGCCGCTTCTCCTCTACCAGGCGCTAGCACGTTGGAGGATCGGATCGTTCCTGCCTTCTTTCCTCTCCTGTTCTGTTTTCGGCACTCCTAGGGATAGAAGGAAATATTAACTATTTTGCCAACAGCTGTTCAATTTAACGTCAAGCACAATACTTACCAACCAATTGAATATTGCTTCTGTTGTGGTCCGTGCTCACTTCCGTTCGTGCGTGTGTTACGATTTCTTTAAAAAAAAACGAAATTGATTTTATATCACAATTATCAATACAATTCAGTTTGATAAAGATTGATATAACCCTTTATTAAAAACTGTACTTACCAAATAGTTTTTCCGTACTGGTTTCACGAGAGAAAAAACGGACACACACCGACGCGTCCTACCGCTTGCAAACTTGATTTCACACTACCACATTTTCATGTGAACGCGAAGCAGCGCCTTCCTCGTGTGGCTATACAGGTATTCCCCGATATACGCCATACTCGATATACACGATTTCGCTATACGCTTTTTTTCTAAATTTGACGGTTCTTTGAACAAGTAGTACTAATTTTAGAAATCGAATGTCAAATGCAAAATAAATTCCCTTTTGGTTGAATATTAAAAACCATTTCAAATGGTATAAAATTGAAAAATTCAGTTGAATTAGATCAAATAACTAATTATGTGGCTAAAACCTACCACTTCATGCAAAGTTATACGGATATTAGTTATAATTTGACTGAAAACCTCGAAATTCGACTTTCGCTATTGTATATTCGAGATACGCTATTGCCTCCGGTACGCATTGATAGCGTATATCGGGGAGTACCTGTACAATGATACAAAGAGCGGGCGAGAGGAGAACGCTTGCGTGAACGATTGGTGTAGCAAGCGAATTTGGACAAGTCCCAGAAAAGCGAGACGCAAGAGTTTCTCTCCAACGATGGAAAGGGATGAGCTAAATGAAACATGCGAATCGTTGATGCGACACAGCCAAGTCGCAAGCAAATACAGACCAACACCCAGAAGAGCGAGGCAGAATGAAAAATTTTGTGAATGTTAGAATGAGAAAAATGAGAGATACACATAAAAATCGCGCGATAATGCTGGTTGGGTACCGTCAATGTCCCTTACTACATATCTATCGTTGGGCAACCGCTTATGAATTATGTAAGGTCCCTTGTACCTAGCTATCAGTTTCTTATTTACATTAGTGCTGTTGTCGACATTGCGGATGACTACAAGATCTCCTACTTGAAACTCAATTGCTGGGCGATGTTTTTTACTAAATTGTTCCTCATTGATTATTTGTGATTGAATAATGTTATCTGACACAGTTTGTCGTATGCTAACTAGATTTGCCTGTACCTGGGTCGACTTTTCATTGAAAAATTCTGTTAATTCATCAACTTGGGGACCACGTTGGTCCGTTCCAAACAGTAGCATTGAAGGGGTAAAACATGTTGAAGAAATTACTGTGTTGTTCAATGCAAATTCCAACGCACGAAGTTTAGTGCTCCAATCTGAGTGATCGTATGGGTCAGTCGTTTTGCTAAGCATGGGTCGTAATACTCGATTCACTCTTTCCACCTGGCCATTGGCTTGTGGTGATGATGTGGCCGTTAAAATATGGGTAACGCCACGACTCGACAAAAATTTGGTAAATTCGTTCGATGTAAAACATGTCCCTCTATTGCTAATGATTCATCTTGGCCGGCTATAGTATGAGAAGTACTGCTCTAGAGCACTACAGGCAATTTCGCTGGTCTTTACGTGCAGGTGCAGAATAGATTAAACATTTCAAACAGTTTCGTATAAAAATTTCAACGCGTGCCTTTATTGTAGGGAACCAATATTGTCTACTAATTGAAGTACAACACTTGTCAACGCCTAAATGACCCATTTTTTCATGAATACTGCAAATGACGTTATTGATCATTTCTTTTGGTACCAGTAATTGCAATTTATCCTGGGAAGATTGCCTGTACACTACATTATCTTTTATCAAATAACCATCAATTGAAATTGTTGTGTTCGGGTTTGGATATGTGACGCGAACACAATTAATATAATTAAAACTTATATATTAACAAATAAAATTATCAATCACGACACACGTCTGCTCGCAACCAAGCCCGAATCAAGAGAGACCGATCTGTCCATCTCCCAAGCCCTGCACGGCTCTCCGAATTCCAATCCTAATCAATACGCTCTCATTACACAATTACACCTAATTAGCCGCCTTCCTAGCATCATGGTCCGACACCGGTCATGAGCCAGGGGAGTACAACTCGCAGCCACAACATCTCCTTCCCTTAATTCAGTTGGTACGGTTCAAATCTACAAGCCGGTCTTCTAACACGAGAAGAGCGGCGAGAATATCGTTCCAACTGGCATGCACTGACTTTGCCGCGATAGTATATCTAATGGCAGTTTAGCATTTTTCCTGATCATTGGTCGGATTACACTTTCGTAGCTGATTTATATGCCGTCTGTACCTACGGTTATCACCAGTATTGATCTCATACCTAACATTTCCTATACGTTTAGTTACTTTGCCGGAAATCCATATATAATTATTTTGCATGAAATATTTCATATATATCAATTCGCCTACATGCAACCTCGGTGTAACATCGACCGGTTTAATCTCCGCATAACTAGATTTAATTAAAAGTGACTTTGGCCAATTTACTATTTGGTCTTTTGATGATGTTTTTACTGCGACCTGACATCTATTACAATTGTTAACCACCTTAGCTATGTCTGTTTCTATTAATGGCCAGTAAATGCAACAACGCGCTTTTGCTTTCATATTAATTATGCCTGGATGACCCTTATGCAGCTGGTCAAGGCATCGCTTCTGTAGTGCATTTGGTATTACTACCCTCGCTCCAAATATTATGCACCCTTTTTCTATAGTTAAGCCATCTTTAACGTTGCAAAAACTTTCAAGCTCTTCGTTAAATGGAATTTCACATGGCCAGCCATTCTTTACATAATCGTATAATCTGCTAAGTATTATATCTCTACGCGTAGCATCGGCAACTTCCTCATAAACCATCGGAATTGCGTTTAAATAATCGTTTGCTACACACTTTAAATCATCATCTATCTGCACATTGGCGATCATACCTTCTATATCAGGATATTTATGGTTATTAATCATTAATTGGCTTGAAAATGCATCCATTGGAATTGAACCTAGCTTCAAAACATCAAACAAATCTGCGCCAAGAAGCATCAGGTTAATTTCTGTAACCCGTATTGTCGCCTGCGCTGTATGTTCACCTAAGCTCACGGTACACACAAATTCACCATCAATTTCCAACCGTGACCCTGAAGCATTTTTCATTAGAACTGACGATGGTGCCAAACTAGGACTTCCAATATGTTGCCATGTCTCTCGATTTATAATAGTTATATCAGAGGCTGTGTCCAATTGGAGACGGACTGGAGTGTCGTTAAGCTTAACATCCACGAAACGACGGTGAGCTTTTACATTTGCCACATTCACTGTCATAACGTTAGTTTTAGAAACATGCCGACCATTATATCCTGAATCCTTTTTACACTTAAAATTCTGATACTGATTCTCCTCTGGGTTGCAATAACCGTCTTTGTGACCAAAACGTTTGCAATCACTGCACTTATTGTTGCGAAACGGACACTCGCTAACCCAGTGTTGCTCACCACACTTGAAACAAAGGTACCTGGGCTTTCTAGGTTGCACTGGTTGCGAGCGTTGGAACCGCTGTTCCCGAGACTGCACGGCAAATACATTACTATCCTGAGCATTCGATTCAATCATCGCACTGTCTCGTTTTAGGTTTATGACCCTATGGCACTCGGCAGATAACTGTTGTAAAGTTACATCTGGCTTATCCTCAATGCGTGCTAGCATCCTAGTTCTCATATCTTTATCAGTTTCGTCTTTTAGACCGCACACAAAAAGCAAACACTTTAGTTGCTCCTCGCCCATTTTGCTAAGCTCAAAATCTACGCACGCTTTGTTGAGCCGGCACGCAAACGTAAGATGGTCTTCACTGCTTTTTTTACATAATTGTAGGCACTTAAAACGCTTACTTAGCAACGATTCACGCGTATCGAATAACGTTTCGAGCTTTAATATCGTTTCCTCAAATTGAAAATCACTCGCGCGCGCAGGTAGAATAAAGGATAAATACCTGTCGTGCTCCATGGGACCTAGCTTGCGTAGCAGCAGACGCACCTTCGCTGCATCATCGATACGGACAGCATCTTTCTTAAACAGCTCATCGTAGCGTGAGAACCACGCTCTGAAGGTGATACCGCTCTCATCATCAAAACGAAACTCCGTGATGTTCCTGGAGAGCGCTTCGATAATTTGCTCCGGCTGGAAGCTGGGGACAGTTGGATTCGGCGTATACATCCGCTGACCCAAAATCTGCTTCAATAATTGCTGTTGCTGTGCCATCTGTTGTTGAAGCAATTGTAACGTCTCTGCCATCGTGTTGCCGCTGGTGCTGGAACCCGAGATCATCGACCCCGTTGGCAATGGTTGCGATGGTCCATGTTGAACAGCAAAGAGCGATGGCGGAGGGACACCCGAGTGCAATGGCGCAGGCCGGTCATCTCGCCCAAAATTTGCAGCTTGCTCCGGAAAGGGGCCGGGATGGTGCTGCGTTACACTTCCAATAACTGATCCAATGTGTTGTTGCACCGGGTCCAATGCACTGGACCGTCCAAATGACGAACGCCGCTGATCCTCTTCGGACTGCACGCCGGCACCGTTAGCTTCATTGGTGCTCATCCTCCGTCGTTTACGTTGTGGTCGCGGAATTTTCGACACGTGGGTAAAATAAAACAGATAAAACGAAAAATATTAGACTCGTCGCCACTGTTGTGTTCGGGTTTGGATATGTGACGCGAACACAATTAATATAATTAAAACTTATATATTAACAAATAAAATTATCAATCACGACACACGTCTGCTCGCAACCAAGCCCGAATCAAGAGAGACCGATCTGTCCATCTCCCAAGCCCTGCACGGCTCTCCGAATTCCAATCCTAATCAATACGCTCTCATTACACAATTACACCTAATTAGCCGCCTTCCTAGCATCATGGTCCGACACCGGTCATGAGCCAGGGGAGTACAACTCGCAGCCACAACAGAATTGGCTTATATTTTTTCCTTCAGCTCTGTTATGTATGAATCACGAGACTGAGCGATCTGTAACTGCAAGTCAATATCTTTGTCATCGACTACTATCGCTACCTGTTTACGACTTAGCGCGTCGACATGGCTCATCGAACTACCTGGTCTATGTGTTATTCAATAATCGTAGTTCTCCAAGAACAACGACCAGCGAGCAATTTTTGCCAAAGTGTTTCGATGTTTTAGAGTCTCTACTAAGGAGTTACAATCGGTGACAATTTTCAATGGTATTCCATGAACATAGGCATGAAAACGTTTCAAAGCATAATTGATGGACAATGTTTCCAACTCATAACTATGCAATTTTGCCTCGCCTGAAGATACTGTTTTCGAAAAGTAGGCAACTCGATGAAGTTTTCCATCTTCTTGCCTCTGTAATAGAACTGAGCCAAAGCCTATCGCACAAGCATCACAGTGCAGTTCTGTTTCTCTTCAAGGATCGTATACAGATAATAAAGGTGCTTCAACCAATTTTTTCTTCAGAGTTTCAAAAACTGTAACACATTGATTATCGAAGACGAAGGTAACTTTGTCTTTCAACAAATTTGTTAAAGGTTTGGCCAGTATAGAAAAGGATGGGACAAAACGACGGAAAAAGGAAAATAACCCTAAGCACTGTTGCAATTGCTTCTTATTTTGTGGCTGTGGGTATTTAGTTATTGCTTTGATATGATGATCGCTGGGGCGTATACCAGCAGCATTTGCACGATAGCCTAGGTAGTCCAATTCTTCATGCGCAAACTTAAACTTATCCAAACGTAATTCCAATCCATTTTTCCGCAATGTATCTAAAACTTTTTTGATGATATCAAGATGTTCATAAAAACCAACTGATGCTATAATGATATCATCAATGTACACGACCAGCTTACCCTTTTCAATGCAATATCTCAATACATTGTTTAAAAACCTTTGAAATTCGGCCGGCGCGTTTTTCAACCCGAATGGCATACGTAGGTATTCGTATTGCCCGTCAGGCGTGACAAAAGCTGTATATTTGATCGAATTTTCATCCATTTTAACCTGATGAAAACCACTTTTCAAATCAAGTAACGTAAAATAATTCTTGTTGCCGAAATGCTCGAGGCACGTTTCGCTCAGTGGCAAAGGATAGTTATAGATTTTGTTTAAAGGCCTGTAGTCTACACACTTTCGGATTTCTCCGTTCTTTTTTCTCACTAGCACAAGGGGCGATGCCTGGGGGGGTGCATTACTAGGGCGGATTATATTCTTTTCGAGTAAATTTTTAACAATCTCTCTCACTTGGTTCCGTTCGGCGTAAGACAACCGTCTCGGTTTGGAAAATATTGGAGTATCGTGCATTAAGCTAATTTTCATACCATACTCCGGTGGAATAATTTTCTCTAAAGGAAACTTGCAGTAACATTCTTCAACAGTTCTAGCTACTAACGAGATTTGTTCATCAAGGAGATCTTTACCTATGTCAAATAAAGTGTCATTATCAGACGAAGTATCAATAGCGCACAATTGTAAGAATGTATTGATTGTACCCTCATCTTGAGGAGAGGTCAATAATTTAGTCGACAATTTTTTACCTATTTGTACATTGCCCCCTAGCAATTTAGAATGCCTAGATCGCAAAGTTTCTCTGCCACGTGTGTTTTCAGGGGAGGTATTATGGAACTCAATTTATGGTTTAATAATGTGCTTTTATCATAAATTTTATGTTGCAATATAGCTAGAGTAACTTTTAATTTTGGCATAACATCTTTACCTATAATAATGGGCCACAGTTACAGTTACAGTTTTTGGACAAAATAATAAATTCATGTTTTATTTCATTTTTCCGATACTTGATTCGGCAATTAATTCGTCCCAGCGACAGTAACGCACTATTTCCTAAACCGCAATATCCCGAATTTTCCAGTTTTTGGAAGAGGCTTATGGGCACCAAATTTTCATTTATAAATCTTCTGGGGCTCCCTGAATCGAAAAGAGAAAACACACGTGGAAGAAAATTATTCGACCCTCTTAATTCTACAACCGTCACACATACCTCTTGCATGGCTGGAATTTGTTGTAAATAGCCCGATTCCGTATCCATTGAATGCACCGCGGCGGCTGGTACGTTGTTACGGTTCGGACATTCGCGATGTGAATGTCCCGTCTTCGAAACACGATCCATGAAGGCGTTGGGGTCGTTGGCATTGGCTTTGATAATGCCCTTGTTGCAGACAATTGTAGCACTTCACGTGCTCGATGTTCATGGGTACGTCGCGAGTAGATCGTCTGTCCTTGGGTGCAGATGTTGACGGCTGGTGACGTGTCCGCATCTCTTCATATCTCTTCAGGTAGGAGATCATCCATCTGACGAGCAGCATAACGGATAACGGCGGTGTTGACCGGATCATTTATACCTTCGATTAAGATGTCAACAAGCTCACCCTCCTGAATTTTCGCCTTCCTGGCAATATTCTTCATGTCAATGAAGTATGTTATGGTCGATTCGGAGGCAGAAAGGCGGCGACTGCGTAGCTCGTGATAAACACCTTCAACGGAATATGTTTGTTGAAATCTTTCGATGAGTGTTTGCTTCAGAGCATTATATTCGAATAAACCTGAAGCTCGAGCTAGTACTTGAGCTGTCCCGGATAGCAGTCGAAGCGTTATTACCAGTTTTTGCATTAAGTGGATGCTGAACAATTGAAAGGCTCTTTCTAATTCCTAGAACCACATCGAGATGTCGACGCCATTTTGTCCGCTAAACGACGGAACCAAGCTTTCAATTGTCGTAAGGTTGGGAAGGTTTTTCTCAGCATTACTCTGCAGCTTCATCTCCGAAACTTCCTTTTGCAAGGTCAGCAGTTTCTTCTCCACCTCCAGCTGATCAATTTTCTTCTGAACGGCACAGCTATTACCGACACATTCTTCAGCAGTGTCCAACAGTGTGCCTTCCATTTTGTTTTCCTTTGCTCGCACCGGCATCACGGCGTCATACAGACTCCGGAATAGGTTAATTGTAGCGTTGGCAGGACAATCTACGCCAGCATCCGATAAAACACACACCATTTGGTCCTTTGTAGGCATTTTCGTGAGTAAATCCCACTTCTGAGGTTGTAAACGTAGCTAAATCTCACTTCACACTTTTCACACAGAAAACACGTTTGGCTTTTTTGGTTTTCAAGTGGCAATTTCTACGGTTTATTTCTTCAATGGTTTATTTCTACGATTTGACATAACAACTATCATCGGGTTGCATCACTTCGCTTCACTCTCAACTGTCAGAGGTTGACGTTCGGGTACCTAATTTATAAATTTCTACAAAAGCATTATTTTTTTCAATTTTCACATTAATTCCTCATTATCTACGAGCCGCATGGACAATTTACGTGCGATTAGAACTCACATGATTTCAAATTTCGTGCATAAACAAATCATCAAATATTTTGTAGAAATCTAGAATTCGAATTTGTTTATACCTCACACATACACCTATTTCTTATGTATATCTTGTTTGTGCGATCACACCAAGGTTTAAGTATCTCAGGCAATACTGTCAAATAGATATGTCATTCGTAATTGAACGCTAGAACCAAGGTGGATTTAAGAAGATCAGGTGGTGGATTGGCGGTTTGAGGGGGTCGCCATCTTGGAGAGACCTTATGTCATTTTACACATGAATGTAAACAACGCTCGTGCCGGCTGCAAAAATCATCGTCCATAAACAGTGATAGATACACGAGCTGCGTTCATATTATTTTACGTATATATATACATATATATATTATGTATTTGTCTTTATGTGTGTTATTTAAAAGCATTAACATTTGTTCTGTTGTGGCACAGTGCTCATTTTCGGCCAGAATCAAAATGGATTCTTGTTTATTATGTAGGATATATGACCTTCAGTTGCCGGCTGCAATCAAACACCATTGAACCCCATTGTTCAACAAAACACCATTGAAGCGCTGTATTTCCTAACCGTATTTCATTTCATAGATGAGCACATTATTATCATCTAATAATCTTTTTGCATTTCTCCTCTAGATTTCTGTATTTTTTAGGATAGTTCATACGTATACAGGCTGTGTTTTCGTCATGCATACTGTAGTGAAAACGACGGATACTTCCGTAACCTGATTCTACTCCTGCACTTCAACATTATTTCCCATCCGGGAAAGCAATGAACTTCGCACACAGATGAAAAGAAAAATGAATCTTTTACTGATAGATTTGCGATCGGCTACAAGCTTTTTTTTGTATTTTTAGGTTAGAACAGTGTATTGTAGCCCTGAGAAATGTTCGCGAACTATGTTCATACATTACGTATTTGGAATTGTAATGGGTTGCCAGAATTGCATTCACGGCCGCTTCCAAACATTCCTACTCTGACTTCGATTCCAGCTATATAAAACCAACGATAGACGGTGCCGACTCTGGACGGCTGGAACTTTTCGACGATTCCGACGGCTCCCCTCGGCCCCAGAAGATTTCGAGCAAGTAGTTGTGCAACTACCCTCGATATGAAAAAATGACCAAAAGAGAGATATGAAATGACGAATGAAGTTGCTAATAGCGTGTTGGATCGTATACTTGCGCTGATGTAATGCAAAAAAAACAGATGAGAATAGCGGTAGTATCATAATAGAACATACAATCAAAGTGCCAAGGATAAGAGCATTAAGGGCATCAATGAGGATAGCGGAGCCAATGGAGTATTGTGCACAGTAGTGATGGGTAAAACTGCTCCGAAGTTGGAGACGGCTCAGGTCGGCTCCAAACAATTTCTGAGCCGGCTCTGCACCAACGGCCCCGCTTCAACGGCTCCGGAGCTGGCTCGTCACCAATAGCTCCGGAACCGGCTCCTCACCTAAGGCTCAGGAGCCGTTGAAGCGAAGCCGTGGATGTGGAGCCGGCTCCGGAGCCGTTAGTGCGCTCCGAAACACCCATCACTAGGGCACAGGGTCGTCTAAAAGCCAATCCAAGACATACCAAGCATACAAAATAATAAGATAAATCCGCAGACCTATTGCTAGAAAGACTAGTTAGAAAGAAACGACAGGCGGAACCGGACATTATATAACCATTTCTACGAACCTGAGGTGGAGGCCATCTTAACCGGGTGAACGAGGCTTGGATGATATTCAAGCCAGCTCAGTATGATTGATTTAATATTGGTAAATTGATTGCTAACAATTAACAATTACATTTGGGCAGTATGTTTTGCCATTAATTGTTGAACATGTTTGGTATAATTTTATTAATTAGAATATTCAATAACAATAGAGAGCATTATGTTTATGTTTAGGAACATGTAGCATCGAACGTATTGTTTTACTTTCGGACATAATATGTTCATTGAGGGTCGCTTGTCGCTTGGTCCAGCCGTTTTCGCTTGTGTTTACTCTAGGTTGATTTATTTTAAAATGTTTTTTTTTTTTAATATCCTACTATGATCGTTTAAGTCGTTTGTCCAAGAACATATGTTATAATCAGTGCAGTTGCATTTCACTTGATTGAATTTGACAATGTAGTGAACAAAATTAGTGGAAAAGAGTGTTAAATCTCAACATAGATTGGCGATATCTTTGATTATAATTATTGATATTCCATATTGCAAACTTTTTGACCCGCATACTGGGATTTTTTTTCGTTTATATTAAGTTTTAGGGATTTTTATTACGTTTGAAAAACATGTTTAATTGGCAATAGATATAATTAAATTTGATATAAAAATTCGGTCGAACGCCAGGCTTATTTACAAATTGCACTATATGATTAACATAAATACCCTAATTTACAATTTTCCTCATTTTTTTAGCTCCCTTTCTATTCTCATCGTGTGCTTTCCTTTTCAATGCCTGCCTTTTGTTTAACTCCTCTTTATTTTTTAAATTAATGTAGCGCATACGTATAATAATTCGCTGTTTTGAGAAGGCTTTTACAATTTCTAATGGCAGTTCAGGCAATTTCCTACTTATCTTATTGGTTAATATTCTTAATATACTTTTTTTGTTTGAAAACTGTCCATTCTTATGCGTTTTTAAAAAAATGGTTTCCATTTCACGGCATACATCCAAAAATGTTATAGATGGTTGGAATAAACCTCCAACAGACAGATGCTGAACAAAAGAAGGAGGATTAGAATAACTATGCTCGGTATCGTTTTCAAATGTATAACATCCTAAGTATAGATCTGGAAAATTATCTTTAAATTTTCTACCAAGGAATCCAACAACATACTCAAATCCATCTTCCTCTTGTTCATTAAACTCTGTTATTGTGCTGCTATCGGTACTACTATTATCATTCATATCATAAAACAAATTTGTATCCTTTTCTACAACGTTCATGTCTGGCAAAGATGGTTCAATATTTGCTCTTGAATACATGATAGCAGACACGAAGTGTTCATTGCGGTGGTCATTTCTGTGAGTATGTGAGTCTGTTTCAGGTATCTGTTGCTCATCGTCATTGTCTTTGGTTGCTATGTGAGTTTGGTTTAATAGGACGGATGGAGACTTGCCTAATATAATATTTCTTATTCTATATAGGCAAGCCAATGGTGAAGGATGGTCATAGACACCCCCACGTTGTCTTAATTGAGAAAAAAAGTTTTCTAATACATCTTGGTTTAGCTGAAAGAGAAAAATAAATATAACAGTAAAACATTGATACCATTTAACATTTTTGACGATAATATTACCTTGTTCGTTGAAATGTACTTGATTGAATGCTTCTGTACCATATCTCCGAATATTTTTTTAATTGAAGTTATTTGCATGAGGATTGATTTTTGAAATGTTTGATGGTTATTTTTACCTATCACTCTCATGTTATCGACCATTTCAAACATATCATCTAATGCTTTCACCTGATCTTCAGAACAAATAAAGGATTTCTTATAATCCAAACTAGCTTTTGGCGAATATGAGTTTGAAACACTAAACCAAAGGTCTACTTTTTCTATAAACTCAGCTAAATGTTTCGCATCATCGTTAATTGAATAACGCCTTAAAGTTGTTGCTGTAGTCCTCGATAATAATTGCGCTGCTAAGCTTACATTCTGCCGTTCGTGACTAGACATATTCAAGTTTTTAGAACTTAGTTTAAATAATGGAGTATATTCTGATCCTAGCCTAGAATCTACTAAGAGGCGCAATGGTTCAATCGTAATATTTTTATCTTTATATCTGAAACCATGATCAATCAACCAGTTTCTTATTAATTTTAAGAGATGTGGAGCATCAGGTATTATATAAACATTTTTTTTCGTTATTGGATGCTCGAAATGGGGATTGAAATAGTCATGGGCGCCCAGCTGTTTCCAACAACCAATATTCGCAGAACAGTTATCACTAACAATCGCTGCGACATTTACTCCTTTCTCGTTAAGTTTTAGAATTAAATCTACCATTATTTCTTTAGTCATTTTCGTGTCGAATCCGATGAAAACAGGCTGTTTCCACTTTCTAAATAAGCCTCTGGCCATTACCACTTGTATATAATCATGTGGTCCTAAATTTTCATCCGTTGATTGATCATATTCTAAAACCCTTTGCACCTTCATTTCATCAAAACTTAGAATACATTCACGATCTTGTCTGGGCAATCCACTTGAAAAATTGCCAATAAAAACAAGAACATCGACCAATACGCCTTGCTTGAGGTTTATTTTTCTGGCATATTTTTGAAGTGTGGATAAAGCTGGCAAGGGATAGTGTAAGTCTATTGCTATGTACCGATAGGCTCGTTTTCCGAAATAACGCAACGTCAGTGCAGAGCTTATTTCTTCAATTGTCCATTGCACACGCTTCTTTTCCTTCATGATCAGGTCTATTTGATTGCTGGAAAGAGTCCCTTTGAAAATATTTTTTATTTTGGCAACGAACTCTACCGGTTCTATACTCCTTCTTTTGTTTTTTTCAAGCTCCTTCTTTAATGTTTTGTTTTCGATTTTCAACGCATTGAGTTCTTTATAACAATCGTTCAGTTTTTCTTTCAGTACATGGTTTGCCTTACGCAACTCCTGTAATGATTCCTGCGATTTTCCTGCATCTACTAAATCGCTCGATCTAACAACTATCATGGGACTTTCTACATTATTCACTGGTTCTATTTGGGTAACATTTTCATTACTACTTTCTTCAACACAAACATCTGTATTTTGTTCATTTTCCCCTAATTCTCTTTCAGTAGTTGAAATGCCTGTTTTGGACGGAACCACTGAAATATAAGTTTAAATAAATCAAACATGTTTTTGTTATTTTAGCGGTATCACAATTAATGAAAAAATTGTTTAGAACAATCAACGTCCTTTTTTCATTGCGGTATCCTCCGACGCCTTCGTGCCGTCCAGATTCGTTAAAGTTGATTACATTTTAGACTACAAATAAAACATTTACTATTTTGAACAGGCCAAACCATATGTTTCGTTTTGTTCAGTTCTTTTTCCCCAAAACATACATTTACTACCGACAAAGAACATATTTTAACTCAGCTCTACAACAGTAATACAATCGATTACACAGGAAACACATTGCGAATCGAATGTTATGTCAATTATAATATGTGTAGTACATTTATTGTTTAATCAAACTAAACCTACTACTATTACTACTCTGAACCTACCATGTGGATAAAGTCTATAAGGGTTTGTTTCTGTAGAATTGCGAGGTAACATTTGGTAATCTTCCTCATTAAAATGAAGCGAACAAATCACAGCTCGGTTACAAGGTTCCCAATCCGATTCGCGTCCGCAAAACTGTATCCACTTTGTTCTTAAATCTCCGCCGGGAGGAAATTTATGAAATTTGATATTCAATCCAAGCTTTTTGGCCTTAGATGGGCCATTATTGCAATAAATCACTGAACAGCTACAAGGCATGACGAAAACACTTTTAACTTCCTGCTTCCTGCGATGAAAACTGGAACAACTGCAAAATCAAATGTAAACAAACCCCAACGTAAACAAACCCCAAATCTGGGGACCTTACGTCAACTCGCAAAACGTCAAAATGCTCTATATTCCACCACCTGATCTTCTTAAATCCACCTTGACGTCAACTCGCAAAACGTCAAAATGCTCTATATTCCACCACCTGATCTTCTTAAATCCACCTTGCGCTAGAACCAAGGTGTTATAAATGACAAGGTGAAGTTGTTCAGAGTAAAATGACATTTCTCGACTTGACATTTCTCTTCCGGGGGCTCCGGTATAAAAATCGGGGAGGGCTGGTGCGGGGTATTGAAATTTGTATGCAGAGAATGACAGATGTCCCCCACAATGTCGCCCAGCAAAAGCGATAAAAATCAACCTTCTAAATACATTATCCTTGGCTAGAACTGAAAACACGCAACTCTTCAGCCTTCAGTTAATTCCAAGGTTATTAGACTCTATACAGGTTACGACAGAGCGATTGAGAGGGTCACCATTTTGTAAACCTTGTTTACAATTTGTCTATCAAAATCGACGCCGGTCAGCTGATGCTTGGAATAAACAACATAAATAAGATTGCAGAAGCTGAAACTAACGCTTCAAGTTTTCTTCATCCTATCACGTTCCATCGTTAATAGAATACGACTTCCTTGTTGACATGTTCAATGCTGAGTAAGTTCTGCTGATTTGCCAAGGATATCATCGCATTGTTTACCCAGTTCCGTTTGTTCTCCAGGTTTGAAATTGCAGTCACAGCTTCTGGGGACGAGGATTTATGCCATCTAGCAGCAGCATTGATAAAAAGGGTTAGAAATTATGCAGTCCTGAACGCGACCCTACTGCGATGTGTGGGAAGCGGCGAGGCTCCATGCCGATTCGCCACAATCATCGGGTTCAGGGTGATCGTCTATGCTGCTCCTGTTTCAGTTCCGTATCATAGCAAACGAATGTTCGTGCTGCTGTCTTGTTCCAGTGGTAGAGAATTCATGCCAACTCGGGTGCAGCTTAATTTAAGTGCTAGAGCGAAAAGACGAGAGATAAATGTCGTCCCGACAGTGTTAAACAACGGCGGGGGTCCATTTCATTTGTGCTCGAGTCAAGTACAATACAGAGCGAATATGATGTTTGAAGCATTTGTGGTGGGTACATAGGTGACATACATAGGTAGGGGGATCATAGCTTACAAATTCCCACATTTGTGTGAGGTGAGTGCATTGCACGGCAGAAAAGAGAGTGTGTAAAAAGGTTGATCAAGTAGGTGCTCTCGGTAGGGGTGCACGGTGCTGCTGGTGTACGGCCCGTACAGTATGAGTATCAAAATGTTTTGTACATAGTGTTTATTTATATAATATTTTGTGATTGCGTAAATTGTTGTGACGAAAGTTATGAAAATAACATTTTGTCAATGTTATAAAGGAAAATCGTATTTGATAAATGCTACCAAAAAACACAAATATATTTGAAGTTTTTTTCCTAATTATTATTGTTACAACGGGCTTGTTAAACATTAACTCACTTTTACCTTCTCCTACTCCTTGGTCAGCGATTCGACAACTCACGCACGTTCTTCCATACACACACTAGTGAAAGTCGGGGCAACTGGAACTCATCGGGTCGGAGCAATCCGAAGCATCCCGTAGCCGTGCGGGTCAACCCGAACCGTACAAATAGATGTAGTATGTGCAACGATTTCGGTAGATACGAATCCTAAAGCATAAGCGATTCCGGCCCATTGGTGCAGCGAGTACGGGTCGGGTATTAAACCTACTTTGACCTGACCCAAACTCGCTGCACCAGTGGGTCGGAGTCGTTTATGCTTTCTTACAACTACTTATCATTCGAGTCAACTTGAAGTCCTTACGGTAGTAGGTCCCCGAGGTAGGGTCGGATTTGTTTCCGACTCCGATGTAGCACACCCGCTCCACTTGTGGGTCGGAATCATTAATGATGCATGATTTGCGTTACCCTATTGCCTCAAAACCATTTACTGTAGCTTAGTCTAACCTGCTTTAGAATACGCGAGCATTGTTTGGTACCCAGTTAGTCTGGTATGAACTGACAGGGTTGAAAGAGTTTAACCGTTGGGCGGTTCTTGGGGCAATCGGGTGCTACTCTTCTCCCGTATGAAATTCGGTGTCGTATGTTTGGTTTAATGATCCCCACGATCGTCGATATGCTTCTCAAGTTTTGATTATTAGTGGTTTGCTTCGATATGAGATTGACTGTCTTTCATTGTTCATTAATGAGCTGAGATAGTAGATGACGTATGATCACGTGCATCCAGTCTGCGCGTCAGAACTGATTATGCAACCAGTTCACACACTGGAGTCGGGCTATGCTATGGGCTATGGAGTTGGTTATGTGTGTGCTGGACCCATCACGCGGCACTGTTGGATCCACAGGGATACGCCAATACATGTGTTGACCAGCTTACGGTTTATCTCTATATGACGGTATATATGAGCAGCTTCTCCCTCTGCTGATGCTGCAGTTACATCCGGGCGGTAAAAGAATTCGTTCCCTAGAATGGAGTAACATTCAACGGCTCATTCGTTCATTAGTGCAAATATACTCATCTAGCCGTAGCAACATGCCATCTCGGTCATCAGGACATTATGTTGCAGTCAGGTGGAGTCTGAAGGGAGCGAAACCTCATCCCAACGGATACTGTCCAACAGCCAGGCATGGTATGATTCCTCACCTATAATGAACAGTGATTGCTTTGGGAAGAAACGGCACTTTGCACCCCTCCCTCTTCATAGCTACTGAACTGTTGTTGGACGGAAAGGAAACTCGTAAGATTAAACTGTGTCTGCACTGCACATCCACTTGAGAAATCTATGAGAAGATAGTTTGTAAAAAATGAAAATTATTTTCATATTCATTTCATTAAAATATGAATCAAATTACCGCACAAGTTCCAGCAACTGCATACATTTCCCTCCAACATATGCTTTCTAGCTGGGTACTTCACTCGCTTATTTATCTCCTTGTCCGTAATGCTGATAATGCTGAGAAGCGAATGATTTCACAGCAATCTTCTGCTTGCTTGATATAATCGTTTTACCTGACACAATGTTAAACTCCTACATGTTGGATTAAATAAATTATAATTTGCAAGATTCAACACCAAACACCATACCATTGCACGATTGCAATCCAGACAAATTGTAAACAAACCAGTCCAATTGTAAACAAACCATTCCAATTTGTCTGTCAAAATTTTCATTCATTTTTTTATTGGAAATCGGCCAAAATGGGCTTTTGTCGTAACCTGTATAGAGTCCAATAACCTTGGTTAATTCTTCCGAAATTAATAGAGATTACAATTCAGAAGTGGGATACAGCGTTTACGCCGAAAATGCTTACAAAAGAGGAACTTCTTTGTGCTTTGCAAGTTGCTAACATCGAAGTGCCTCCAAAAGCAACTTTACCACAACTACGCATGTTGTACGAGCAAAGTGTACCGAAAACCAAAATGGAGGAACAATCAACACAGAATTTCATTCTTCCAAGTGTGTGTGCAGATAAAGACGATGTGACGAACAATGGAAACCACGTTGCAGCAGCCGCCATCTTGATGAAAGACAAAGCTGCTCCCACATTTTCGACGCAAGGTGCTTCATTCGACGCAAATTCTCATCATTTGGAATTAATGGCGCTACGAGCAAACATTATGGAAATGGAACAGCGGCAGACGTTTACGGATGGTCGATTGGTTCATCCCGAGGAGTTGAAACATTTGATACCGGAATTTTCTGACGGCCTCGGTATTAATAAGTGGATCAATACGATTCGCTACAATAGTGAATTATATGGATGGCAGGATCGCACGATGCTTTTATATGCAGGCAGTCGGTTGACTGGAGCAGCAAGCGAATGGTACAATGGCTTCCGTAACACTTTGAAGACATTTGACGAATTCGCTGACACAATTAAAAAGGCTTTTCATGATCGCTGTAACGAAGCCGTAATTCATAGCCAATTAGCGTCGGTCTACAAGAAAACTTCTGAGTCGTACACAAGCTATGTATACCGAGTAAATGCGCTGAGAATGTCAGGCAACGTGAGTGAGGAGGCTATCATAACTTATGCCATCAGAGGACTTTCTCGTGACCCTCTCTATGATAGCCTTGTAACCAAGGACTACCGCGATATTTACGACCTGATTGACAACATTAAGCGATATGAATCCCATCTTCTGTTGCGCAAAAACCCAGAACGCCGCAGCCCATCTCACATCAACACCATTTCCCTGAGACCGATTCCACCAAGACAAACGACGACAGAACCTCTTCGATTTTATAACTGCTGATTTTATAACACAACCTCGCCGAGCTCCGGGTTCCTGTTTCCGATGTGGCAGCACATCACATGTCATTCGCAACTGTCCTGTCCCAGATAGACGTCAACCAATGGTTGCTGCGGTTCAGGGCAACGGCAATGAAACATCACATCTAGATTCTGGGGAAAATGAAAACTTCGTTCAACTTGAGGTCTATCAGGAGGTAAGTGTAGCTTTTAAGAGAAACAATGTTTGGAGCCCAGGTTTAATTAAAACATCTCTTTTTGGTTCCGGTAGTTCTAAAAGCTTCATAAATTAAGCCATTGTTCCGGTTACAAAACTAAGCACTCCTCAGCCAAGTGGATTTCGAGGAATAGGAAATGTGAATTTACAAACTCTTGGAACAGTACAGTTAAAAATTAGTTTTCGTAATGAAACATTCATTCACAATTTCTATATTTTACCAAAAAGCTATATGTCCATGATAGTAGGGAGAGATTTGTTATCAGAATTTAACATCACACTCGCTCGATTCCGTAAACATTACAGCAAACTTATGCTGATGAATTTAAATAAAGATAAAATTCTGAACTTAAAAAAACCGGGTTTTTATCATAAGCTCCAAACGTTGGGTCTTTTACGTAATTCGATCGAGGCTCCCTTACCAGAGGTATACTAAAATTCGAAATTGTCCGATTCCAATATTTCTTCAAAATTCATTTCTATATCAGACAAATCTGAACATAAACAACAGTATGACACAACTTTTTCTGAAATGTGTTCTATAAATATTAGCGATGAGGTTAGCACTATAAATATTGGAGAACATCTTTCTAAAGAACAAGGCATTGCTTTAAGATCAATAGTGTCCAATAATTACATTAATTTTTTAAATAAACATATAATACCATTTGCTCATAAAATGCGAATTAGCTTAACTCATGACACTCCTATTTTCACAAAGCCTAGACGATTTTCTTTCGATGAGAGGAATAAAGTAAAAGTCATTGTGAAGGATTTATTAGAGAAAATATAATAAGACCCAGTAACTCTCCTTATGCTTCCGCACTGGTACTTGTTAGGAAAAAAATGGCGAAATTCGTAAGTGTGTCGACTACCGGCCTCTTAATAAAGTAACAACCCACGACAACTACCCGCTTCCTCTCATAGAGACGTGCCTAGAACACTTGGGAAATAAAAAATTCTTTACGTTACTAGACCTAAAGAGTGGTTTTCATCAAGTGGCAATGGACGAGGATTCAATTAAATTCACAGCGTTTGTTACTCCAGATGGCCAGTACAAGTACATGCGTATGCCCTTCGGTTTAAAAAATGCGCCAGCTGAATTTCAGCGTTTCATTCATACAATTTTGCGGAAATTCATTGAGAATGAAAAGCTGGTTTTATATATTGACGACATTCTCATAGCTTCTCAAGACTTTAATGAACATCTTGAAATAGTTAGTGAAGTTTTGCATACTCTACGAAATAATGGGTTGGAGCTACGGCTTGATAAATGTAAGTTTGCTTACGATGAATTGGATTACTTAGGGTGCAAAGCCAATCATTCAGGTATATGTCCTAGCGATAATCATGTAAAAATTATCAAAAACTATCCTGTTCCTCAGAACACAAAACAGGTACAACAATGTTTAGGTCTTTTTTCGTTTTTCCGGAGGTTTGTTCCACATTTCTCTAGCATTGCATCATCCATTTATTTTTGATGATGAGTGCAACAAAGCATTTGAAACACTCCGAGATAAATTGATAGTAGCTCCGGTACTTGCCATATACGACCCTAAACGCGAAACTGAGCTTCACTGTGACGCAAGTTCGATAGCTTTTGGTTCTGTGCTTTTACAAAAACAGGATGATGGTAGATATCACCCTATTTCGTATTTTTCCAAAACTACCTCGGCTGATGAAGCTAAATTGCACAGCTACGAGCTTGAAACATTGGCCGTTATATATGCACTCAAACGTTTTCATGCCTATGTACACGGCATTCCAATAAAGATAGTGACTGATTGTAATTCTCTGGTAGAAACGCTTAAAAATAGAAATTCGTGCGCAAAGATAGCACGTTGGTCACTTTTCCTGGAGAATTATAATTACATTATTCAACATCGCCCTGGATTAGCAATGAGTCATGTAGACGCATTAAGCTAACTGGAACATTTGGCTGCCTTCGATGATGTTGATATTGACTTTCAAATACGTGTAGCTCAGGCTAGGGATCCGCTTAACCAAACTCTGAAAAAAGAGTTAGAGACGATAGATGTCGAAGGTTACCAATTACAAGACGGTATTGTATTCAAACGATCACCTTTGTAATAGGCTAAAATTGTACGTGCCAACAGAAATGGTTAATAATCTGATACGATCAATACACGAACAAATTGGTTATTTGGGTGTCGAAAAATGCTGCAACCAAATAGATCAGAATTATTGGTTTCCTAACAGAAAAACACGGATAATAAACTGTAAGAATAACTGCTTGAAGTGCATTATTTACTCTGCTCCATCTAGAATAAATAATCGGAACCTTCATAGCATCCAAAAAGAATCATACCCATTTGATACCTTGCACATTGACCATTTTGGACCGCTACCTATATCATCTTTAAAGAAAAAATACTTATTGGTAGTAATAGACGCATTTACGAAATTCGTTAAATTATATCCAACAACTTCCACTAGTACAAAAGAGGTATGCAATGCTCTAAAACAATATTTCTCTTACTACAGTCGACCTAAAAGAATAATTAGCGATCGAGGTACATGCTTTACTTAAGCAGTGTTGTGAGCTAACCTGGCCCGGACTCATTCACGGCGGTAACTCACGGATGACAGAAAAGCGTCATCCGTCAATGCATGCGTGTGATCGATCCGGGGGTCATCGGTGGCGCGGTCACGGATGTTGACCGTCAAACACCAGCGCGCACTGAAGAACTAGCGGTCAGCAAGGAAGCGTGCTCGAAGCCAACACCAATTGTAACCAAGTGAAGTTAAATATATACGTTAGTAAATTTATTAGTAACGCGTGAGTTTTATTCGACCACCTCTGCGATCGAAAGAACATAAAAGTGGCGACGAGTAAAAAAAAGCGACGTAAAAAAAAGGATTTTTTTAATTGCATTTCGACTGTGAGTGAAGTTGTGCTGTTCGAAAAATTACGCGCCCGCGAGAAAAACGCAGAAGGATGAGCACCAGCGAAAACGGTGGATCGGATTTCCCCATGGAAGGAGAGCAGCGAAGATCATCTTTGCTGCGTTCGACTGGTTTTGCTACGAGACAGCAAATTTTTCCACCCGCGAACGAGAATGTTGTGCCAACGGTGAATCTGCCATCGCAGAATGCAGCGGGGCAGCCATCGCTACAGCATTTTGCTGCGTCATCAGTGCCGGCGCAGTCACCCGATTCTGCGATGCTGATGCAGATGATGCAGTTAATGCAACAGCAGATGCAGCAGCAGCAGCGGCAGGTGCAGCAACAGATGCAGCAACAGCAGCAACTAATCACGCAAGTATTGCAGCAGTTACAAGTTACAAACCAGCAAAGCCAGGCCTTCCCGACGCAGGTCATTGCCGCCAGTAATCCGGAGTTGATTATTGATGCTTTGTCGGGTAGCATCACCGAGTTCCGGTACGAGGCGGAATCCGAAATAACTTTCGATACGTGGTTCGCGCGGTACGAGGACCTGTTCGCACAGGATGCCTCCCGCCTCGACGATGCAGCAAAGGTGCACTTACTGGTGCGCAAGTTAGGCCCTGCGGAGCACGCACGCTACGCTAGTGTCATCCTGCCCAGCGTTCCTCGGGAGATACCGTTCGATGAAACGGTTGTAGCATATCTGCTATACAGAACATATTGTAATACACACTATTAGCTATAAACACATTGTAACACACTTTGGAAAGCCAAACTACACCATTGTCACACTTTCAGTAAATCAGATCATACCATAGCACCGCAACCGGAAGAGTTCAGGCCTGTTAAATAACGACGAAAAGCAAACCATCAACCGAGAGAAATGAACGCGACGAACTTTGAACAAAAAGAATAACGACCAAGCTTCGATGTTAATTCTTTTTGTTCCTGAGACGCAACTGTACAAGTTCACAATTTTCGATCGCTTATATACTACCGTACGCCAGTAATGTCAAACCCAAACAACAAAACGTTGCTTATTCTTAACACTCCTCCTCAACGTTTTGACATGTAAAATTCAAGTATTTAGACATATTTACATGTTTAATCGCACCTAAAGGTTTGGTCAGAATGTCCGCTTTCATTTCTGTACTTGGGCAGTACCTGATCTGAACCACATTATTGTCTATTAAACCTTTGACAAAAAAAATTTTAGTCTCAATGTGTTTTGATCGTCTTGTGCATCTACCCGATTCCGCGAAACTAATACATGCTTGATTGTCTTCATATATCACCGTAGGTTCGTTAACTGACTCACCCATACCCATATATAAACGCCTAAGCCATATTATCTCCTGACATACTTCGGTTAATGAACAGTAATCAGCTTCCATTGAAGACAAACTTACAGTAGTTTGGCGTCTACTTGCCCATGATATTACTCCTCCTGCAAAAAATACTACGAATCCTGTTGTAGATTTCCTTGAGCTCATATCACCTGCCCAATCAGCGTCTGAGAAGGCTTCCAACTTTTGATTACTTGTCGCTCTAAGATTCAAACACCAATCCTTTGTGCCTTTCAGATATCTGACTACACGTTTTGCAGCAACCCAGTCCTTTTCCGTGGGTTCATTAAACTTTCTGCCAAGAAATCCTACACTAGCGGAAATATCTGGTCTAGCGCAATTAGCAATAAACATCAGACTTCCAACAACGCTTCTATATTTTGTACTTTCCGTCAGCGTTTTACTTGGGTTTTCATCACGTAAAAATCCTACGTCCATTGGAGTTTTAGTTATATTTGCATTTTCTAAACCCAATTTTGAAATGAGACCTTCTATATGTGTTTTAGCTCTCAAACTAAAAAAACCTTTATCATTTCTAATCACCTGAATTCCTAAAAAATGTTTTACGTCGCCTAGCATTTTAATCGCAAAATGTTTCTTTAATTCTCTGAAAACCTTAGTGATACTGTTTTCATCTTTACATGCGACTAATATATCATCAACATAAACGATTAAGAATACATCGGAACGCACAAACAAACAAGGGTCAGCTTGACTTGCCTTGAAATCCAACTTTTCAACTACATTACTAAGAGTAAGATTCCAGCACCTTGCTGATTGTTTTAAGCCATAAATGCTCCTCCTCAAAAAACAAACTTTATCTTCTTTTCCGCGTTCTTCATAACCAGGAGGTTGGCGCATATAAATTTCCTCTTCTAAATTTCCATGAAGGTAGGCTGTCTCAACATCAAAATGTTGTACAACTAAATTAACTCTACCAGCTATCGCTAGTAATGTGCAAACAGTATTATATTTGGTAACCGGCGCAAATGTTTCATCGTAATCCGTACCGTATATTTGATTAAAACCCTGAGCAACTATTCTTGCTTTGAATCGCACTAACTGTCCTTTTTCATCTTTCTTCATTTTAAACACCCAACGACTCCCAATCGCTTTCTTACCCGCCGGTAAATCCACCTAACACCATGTGTTGTTCTTTTCATGCGATCTTAGCTCACAGTCCATACCCACCGGTCACCAGCACTCAGAGATCCGCTGAGATTGAAGCTGGCTTTGAAGCTGAGTTGGCGAAATTATTCAACCGATCCGTCGGGTCCCGAAGCCGAAGCAAACCCGAAGCCGAAGCAAAACCCGAACGGGGTTCGGTACGACCCTTCGTTAAAATAGCCCCCTCCCCCTTTTTTGCCAGGATTTCTTTCCAAAATGATACAGTGCGGACCATTATATCAACATGATTCGATTTATTGGATATCGAACCAACATAGAATACAAAAAAAACACACACAACACATGCACAATAATCACTGCACTTAATTCTAAATTAACGCATATAATAAAAAAAACACTTTTTACACTCGCATAAAGAAAAATTAAAATCAGCACAGCACTTTCTGCTCCACATCGCTGTCGCGCCTAGTTCTTCTCGCTGCACTGTACGGGCCACCATCTCCAACACCACGACACTGCCACAGGTTTTGTTGTCTCCGTTCGCCGTGAAACACACATGAAATGGAAGAAAAATTATATTAATTAGAAGGGGGGATGTTGGTTGATAATTTTAATCACTTTTACTTACCTTAAATTAGAATGATCTCCATTTTTACGGGGTTTATCCGCTGACCACCAAGAGCTGAAACACCACACAAGCACCAACCTCACTGGACTGAAAGTAAAGCCTACTGCGTGAATGTGTGTATGCGCTTCTGCCAAGCCAACCGCGCCGTACTGCGTGTGTAGCCAAGTGCGTGTGTGTGTGTATTTGCACCACTGGACACAGAACACAAATCTCACCGCACAGCAGAGCGTGTGTCGCCAAGTGTATGCATGTGTGTATTTACACCACTGAATTCTGAACGTCCACCACACAGCGTGTATCGCCAAGTGCGTGGCTGTGTGTAGTATCACCGTGGACTGCAGAAAACTACCTGCACTAGAACAGAGCGCTGGTGTGGCCAAATGTGTGCATGTGTGTACTTGCTCCACTGAAAGCCGGTATCGCACCAGATTTCGGGTGTCGCCTTGTGCGTGTGTGTGTTATTGTCACAGCACACTCGTTCGTCATTTTATTTTTCGTTTTTTTGCTTGAGCCACTCGATTTCGTTCTTCGCTGATTTTGGCAGCGCACGAAGGGGTTTCGGTTTCAACTTCCAACAACAACAACCACACGAGGAGGCTCGGGGACACTCATCAGGGGAAAATCGCTCAAATTAGAGCGAGAGACAGATAGAAAAAGTGAAAGGTCAATATAAAATCTTCGGCTTTTGACTGTTGGGTAGCCGCTTTCCACGAATTAGAGTTGGTCGAATTCATCGCCTCCGCCCACGTTGTCGGCTCTTCTTCGATGTGTGCAACACCAACGATGAACTCGTCCAAATAACTCCCCAACAGTCAAAAGCCGAAGATTTTATATTGACCTTTCACTTTTTCTATCTGTCTCTCGCTCTAATTTGAGCGATTTTCCCCTGATGAGTGTCCCCGAGCCTCCTCGTGTGGTTGTTGTTGTTGGAAGTTGAAGCCGAAACCCCCTCGTGCGCTGCCAAAATCAGCGAAGAACGAAATCGAGTGGCTCAAGCGAAAAAACGAAAAAAAATGACGAACGAGTGTGCTGTGACAATAACACACACACACGCACAAGGCGACACCCGAAATCTGGTGCGATACCGGCTTTCAGTGGAGCAAGTACACACATGCACACATTTGGCCACACCAGCGCTGTGTTCTAGTGCAGGCAGTTTTCTGCAGTCCACGGTGATACTACACACAGCCACGCACTTGGTGATACACGCTGTGTGGTGGACGTTCAGAATTCAGTGGTGCAAATACACACATGCATACACTTGGCGACACACGCTCTGCTGTGCGGTGAGATTTGTGTTCTGTGTCCAGTGGTGCAAATATACACACACACGCACTTGGCTACACACGCAGTACGGCGCGGTTGGCTTGGCAGAAGCGCATACACACATTCACGCAGTAGGCTTCACTTTCAGTCCAGTGAGGTTGGTGCTTGTGTGGTGTTTCAGCGCTTGGCGGATAAACCCCGTAAAAAATGGAGTTTTGTTTAATTTGAGGTAAGTAAAAGTGATTAAAAGTATCAACCAACATCCCCCCTTCTAATTAATATAATTTTTCTTCCATTTCATGTGTTTTTCACCGCGAACGGAGACAACAAAACCTGTGTTTGTGATGTGCAAATGTTGGTGCAAATGACGGGTACAGTGGAAAGATGACAACCATGATCAACAGCGGTGGAGTGCAGAAAGTACGGTGAAAATGTTGCGTTTTATTCACGGAACAGTTGATAAAAGTGTTTTTAATATAATGTGCCATAATTTGTGTAATTTGCGAAGTGTTGACCGTGTGTGAAATAGTTGTTAGTGCGTCTCATTAAACCGATTTATTTGCTTAAATAAATCAAGTTGTTCTACTACATGTGTGTGACACTGTTTCATTTTGGAAAGAAAATCTGGCAAAAAGGGGGAGGGGGCTATTTTAACGAAGGGTCGTGCCGAACCCCGTTCGGGTTTTGCTTCGGCTTCGGGTTTGCTTCGGCTTCGGGACCCGACGGATCACTTGAATAATTTCGCCAACTCAAGTTCTTTTTCAAGCGCGTATTCAAGCGATCTCTGAGTGCTGGTGCCCGGTGGGTCCCCAACAGTCAAAAGCCGAAGATTTTATATTGACCTTTCGTTTTTTCTATCTGTCTCTCGCTCTAATTTGAGTGATTTTCCCTTCGTGAGTATCCACGAGCTCCCTCGTGTGGTTGTTGTTGTTGGAAGTTGAAACCGAACCCCCTTCGTGCGCTGCCAAAATCAGCGAAGAACGAAATCGAGTGGCACAAGCGAAAAAACGAAAAAAAATGACGAACGAGTGTGCTGTGACAATAACACACCCACACGCACAAGGCGACACCCGAAATCTGGTGCGATACCGGCTTTCAGTGGAGCAAGTACACACATGCACACATTTGGCCACACCAGCGATCTGTTCTAGTGCAGGTAGTTTTCTGCAGTCCACGGTGATACTACACACAGCCACGCACTTGGCGATACACGCTGTGTGGTGGACGTTCAGAATTCAGTGGTGCAAATACACACATGCATACACTTGGCGACACACGCTCTGCTGTGCGGTGAGGTTTGTGTTCTATGTCCAGTGGTGCAAATATACACAAACACGCACTTGGCTACACACGCAGTACGGCGTGGTTGGCTTGGCAGAAGCGCATACACACATTCACGCAGTAGGCTTTACTTTCAGTCCAGTGAGGTTGGTGCTCGTGTGGTGTTTCAGCGCTTGGCGGATAAACCCCGAAAAAAATGGAGTTTTGTTTAATTTGAGGTAAGTAAAAGTGATTAAAATTATCAACCAACATCCCCCCTTCTAATTAATATCATTTTTTTTTTTTCATTTCATGTGTGTTTCACGGCGAACGGAGACAACAAAAACCTGTGGCTGTGTCGTAGTGTTGGAGCAGTGGCCCGTACAGTGTAGCGAGAAAAACCAGGAGCAACAGCGATGAGGAGCAGAAAGTGCTGTGCTGAATTTGTTTTTTTTTCACTGTGCGAGTGTAAAAAGTGTTTTTTTTTTTTAAATTATGTGCGTTGATTTAGAATTAAGTGCAGTGATAATTGTGCAAGTGTTGTGTTTTTTGTATTCTATGTTGGTTCGATTTTCAATAAATCGAATTACGATAGTGGTGCACTGTATCATTTCGGAAAGAAATCCTGGCAAAAAAGGGGGAGGGGACTAATTAAACGAAGGTTCGTGCAGACCCCCGTTCGGGTTTTGCTTCGGCTTCGGGTTTGCTTCGGCGTCGGGACCCGACGGATCACTTGAATAATTTCGCCAACTCAAGTTCTTTTTCAAGCGCGTATTCAAGCGATCTCTGAGTGCTGGTGCCCGGTGGGCTATGATCAGCGGCGGATCTAACGGTAGGCGGACTAGGCGGTCGCCTGGGGCCCCGCCGATTTAGGGGCCCCGTAGATCGCCATTCTATAGTATGCCGTATGGACAGAGTACAAGCGACAAGGGCCCCCGGAAGGATGGCTGATGGGGCCCCGAGGTTGGCGAATCATTTGCACCCCCCCCCCCCCCGTCAGCAAAAATTTTAGAGTTTGCGACTGATGATCGAAGGGGCCCCGTTGAATCATTTGCACCCTCCCCCCCCGGTCGGCAAAAATTGAAGAGTTTGCGACTGATGATCGAAGGGGGCCCCGACGGCATTTCAAATTTACTGTTCAATCTCCCAACAGCAACTTTAGTGCCGCTACCCCCCCCCCCCCCCCCCCCCCCCAACAACATTTACCATTTACAGAGGGCCTCAACTCGTAGTTCCGCCTAGGGCCCCTGATACCCTTGATCCGCCACTGGCTATGATCGAGTGCCGACCCTCGGTAGCCCGATCGCTCCCGAAGCCCTTAACGGCCATTCGGACGTCGGATGTGGTCAGTTGCACGACAGCATCGAGTCGCGGTTACACTGCACCGTTTCTGTACACAACATCTCCCTCTCTTAATTCAGCTGGTACAGCTGCAACCTGCGCGACGCCCTTCTATCACGAGAAGAGCGGCGAGGTGGACCATTCATTTGTTCACATACGCAGACTATGCTAGGGGAATGTTGTGCCACGATGGCTAAAACTGGGTTTGCTAAAATGCTAAAAATTGTGACGGCTATTTTGTTCCAGAAACTCTACCCTCAGCCATTAAAACATCCTACCGTAAATTAATACCATCATTTTCCATTCTTGTATCACTTAATTTCTAGAACTTCTTTGAGACATGTACCCTCTCGGCAGGGATCCTTTAACTCATATGCCCGTTTATAAATCATTATTTACGCCTATGCTAAGACTCTTGCGACCTCATGTGTCTCCCTTTTCTTTGATACGCTTCGTGACAAATTATCGGCGAGGGCTGTTTACGAAGGTAATTGGCGCTATCTATTCGACCTTCATAATTGCCACCTGTTCATCGACTTCAAGGCGGCATACGATACCATAGATCGGACCGAACTATGGAACACCATGCAGCAGCACGGATTCCCTGGGAAGCTGGTACGACTGTTGCGGGCCACTATGGACGGGGTGCAGTGCAAGGTGAGAGTGACAAACATGCTGTCAGAAGCGTTCGAATCTCACCGGGGTCTGAGGCAAGGGGATGGACTCTCCTGTTTGCTGTTCAACATCGCTCTGGAAGGTGTCATGCGAAGCGCGGGCTTCGACATCCGGGGCACGATTTTCACCCGAACTCTCCAATTCCTTGGCTTCGCGGATGACATCGACATCATCGGGCGAACATCTGCGGCGGTGTGCGAGGCGTACACCCGACTGAAACGCGAAGCCGCTAGGATTGGATTGAGGATCAATGCGACGAAGACAAAGTACCTGCTTGCCGGGGGCTCTGACCGTGATAGAGCCCAACTCGGAAGCAGAGTATCAGTTGACGGCGACGATCTCGAGGTGGTAGAGGAGTTCTGCTACCTTGGCACGATCGTAACTTCGGACAACAACGTAAGCAGCGAAATCCGAAGGCGCATTGTTCAGGGAAATCGTGCCTACTACGGGCTCCACAAACTCCTGCGATCCAGAAGACTCCAGCAACACACGAAATGCGCGATATATCGCACACTGATACGTCCGGTGGTCCTCTACGGGTACGAGTCCTGGACTTTACTGACGGAGGACGCCAATGCACTCGCCATTTTCGAACGGCGGGTGCTAAGGACTATCTTTGGCGGTGTGTGCGAGCACGGCGTGTGGAGAAGGAGGATGAACCACGAGCTAGCTGAGCTGTTTGGCGGTGCAGACATCCTGACGGTCATCAAAGCCGGAAGGATACGCTGGCTGGGGCACGTGATGAGGATGCCGGACTCATGCCCCACCAGGAAGGTGCTCGTCAGCGACCCGTTCGGCACGAGGCGTAGAGGAGCACAGCGAGCTCGCTGGCTGGATCAGGTGGAGTTGCACCTGTCCGAAATCGGATGCAACCGTGGTTGGAGGACTGCAGCCCAGGACCGAGTTTCCTGGAAACGAATTGGCGACCTGGCCATGTATACGAGACGTGCTCATTGAGCAGGCCAAGAAGAAGAAGAATTGCCATAGCTATATAATCTGCGCAGCATTGTATCACGTTGCATGGGCTTAACCACCTCATTGTAAAGGAATGGAATTGCATTCCCCGTGCCTGCTGCATAATCTATGCCATCACCAGCCTTTATACTAGCTACTAGACATTCGGTCTGTTTTTTATCAAGCCTATCATGCTGCTTTAAATTTCTGCCCTCTCTATAGCAATAACTTTCAATGGGTGTTGACCACAGACCCAACAACTCAAACAGATCCGCACCGAATAGCATAAGATCGCGTTTTGCCACTCTTATGGTTACTTCAGCCGTAACATTGCCTAGTGTGGCCTCACATAGAAATTCACCCTCGAGCATAAGACCAGCTCCTGAAGCAGTTCTCGCTGCGACGGAAAGGGGTTTGAGCCGGGGGCTCCCTATTTGTTTCCATGTACGCATGCCTATTATAGAAATTTCCGACCCTGAGTCGAGTTGCAGGTGAACTGGCTTGTTGTTGAGACTAACCTCCACGTATTTTCTCCTAGATGCTACGCTCTGCACACTCACAGTTACCACTTGTGCAACATTCCCTTCCTGTTCCTCATATCCGAGGCCATACTCAGGATGCCTAAATTTCCTTCGATTTTTGTTGCAATGACTAGCTTTGTGGCCCATCCGCCTACACTTAAAACATTCTTTTGTACGATATGGGCAATCACGTTGCCAGTGGATAGTTAACACGACATCACAGCACCGAAACCAAAACACCAGCACCGAAACAATGCAACAACATTCATAGCGAAGTATGCTATGATCAACAAAGTAATCATCGGAACCAGAACCAGCATCAACATCGTATCAACATCTGGCCAAATCAAACCTCTAATAAATAACCGTAGCATAAACATAATAACCATAGCATAAACAATGAAAAGTAGGGAACCGAACAATATATAACATGAAATCAGGAAATATTAGCCAGTTCTAACCAACATCTTGTGTTACCTATCGCCCCGCAAAAAAGTGACATTTTTCAGTGGCAGCAGTTCTTGTGATACCGTAGTATCAACAAGTGGTTAAAAGCTCATCTTGTTGAAAAAAGGAGCAATTATCTACGAATCGAGAAGTACCGCAACATTATCGGGTCAACACCACGACTGAATGACTTCCACCGTAAGAGGACAGGAGCAACAGTCGTCATAAGAATTTCAGAAACATCGCCGTAAGAGGATAGATACTGATTTTCTTCGCAGAGAATTCCAGACCATCACCGTAAGAGGCACGAGGCGGAATTTTCATAATCATTTTGAGGTATACCCTAAAATGAAACTTATGTAAGTAAAAGTGAAATAAGCGTGAGTATATAAAAATCAAAAGCAAAGTGAATCGAAAATATAAAGTGAAAATAATAAGAGTTTCCAAATTGATTTTCAAAAACTTCTACAAAAAAACATAAAATTAATAAATAATTAAAATCAATTTATAATAATCTTGGACGAATTAATAGAATCACTAAATAATTTTTCATTCAAAATGTCTCAACAAGAAGTAGTGGATAGAATTCTAAGCAGACTAGCTGCTTTAGAAGCACAACAACAATCAATTCCTGGAGTAATAGATTACTCGGACCCCCCATTACATTTTACGAAAACTGACGGAACAGCCGTAAGTCCTGAATCATTCGATAAAATACCTGATCTTGTAAAAGATTTGCCTGTTTTCTCTGGTGAACCAAGTGAGTTAAATAGCTGGATTGATGATGTTGATGGTATAGTAAAACTATACCAAACTAACAGTACCAATACCGTGGAACAACAAAACAGATTCCACATGGTTTGTAAATTCATTCGAAGAAAAATTAGAGGTGAGGCTAACGATTCCTTAGTGGCCTCAAATGTTGGAATAAATTGGAATTTAATCAAGAAAACCTTAATAACATATTACGAAGAGAAACGTGATCTAGAGACACTTGACTTCCAGATAATGAGCGTACAACAAAAGGGTCGGTCGTTAGAAGTGTATTATGATGAAGTCAATAGACTATTGTCATTAATAACAAACCAAATTCATACTGATGATCGATTCTCTCATCCAGAAGCATCTAAAGCTCTCATTGAAACTTACAATAAGAAAGCCATTGATACCTTCACTAGAGGACTTGATGGAGATGTGTACAAATTCATAAGAAATTATGAACCCACATCATTGGCCGCTGCTTAACTGCCGTTCTAAACAGGTAAATTACGGTAATCGTCCTAATTTTTCAGGAACATATAAACCACCATTAAAAAGAACAAGAGCATTTAATATAGAAACAAACACAGGGAACGAGCAAGTAGAATACGAAGAAGAAATGGCAAAAACATTAGAAGAATGTGACGATGATGTGCTCTCCGCCCATGATCGATACTTGGCATGCATTAACAGACAAGATGGATCAGAAACATCCGAAAATGGAGAAGAAGCCGAATTGAATTTTTTAGAATGAGTTCCACATTACCATATTTCCTTTACTATGGTAATGCAAAAGAGCCATTACGAATTTTAGTAGACACAGGATCTAACAAAAACTATATACATCTAAAATATGCAAAAATTTCTCACGACTTAGAAAACCATTTTTTATCTCAACTGTAGCAGGAGACGTCAAAATAACCAAATATTCACAAGCTAGATTACTTAAACCATACTCGGACAAGATGATAAAGTTTTTTCATCTTGAACAACTGAAATCGTTTGATGCTATTTTGGGTTGGGATTCTTTAAAGGAAAATGGTTCATGGATAAATACAGTACAAGACACATTAATAGTAAATGGAAAATATACTATTCCATTATTGCTATACAAGCTTCAAGAAGTTAATCAAATAAATATTCGCGATGAACATTTACAAACTCAAGAAAAAAATGATTTAAGAAATATGCTCCACGATTTTCAAAATATATTTCAGCCTCCCGATAAAAAACTACCTTTTACAACAAAGGTTAAAGCTGAAATAAGAACTACCGATCAATCACCAGTTTACAGTAAAACATACCCATATCCACAAGCATTAAAATCGGAAGTGCATTCCCAGATAAACAAACTTTTAAACGATGGAATTATGCGACCATCTCGATCTCCATACAATTCACCTGTATGGATTGTTCCTAAAAAACTTGATGCTTCTAACGAAAAAAAATATAGACTTGTTATAGATTACAGGAAATTAAACTCAAAAACCATAAGTGATAGATACCCTATTCCAGATACTGCATCCGTTTTGGCCAATTTAGGTTCAAATAAATATTTTACTACATTAGACTTAGCTTCAGGATTTCATCAAATTTCTATGCATGAAAGAGACATAGAAAAAACTGCGTTTTCAATTAACAATGGCAAATACGAATTTGTACGTATGCCTTTTGGTTTAAAAAATGCACCATCGATTTTTCAAAGAGTAATGGATGACAAATTACGTGAACATATTGGAAAAATTTGCTATGTTTACATAGATGACATAGTAGTCTTTGGAAAAACTGTTGAAGAACATTTAAAAAATTTAAAAACTGTGTTAGAAACACTTAGGGAAGCTAATTTTAAAATACAACCAGATAAATCAGAATTTCTTAAATCAGAGGTTGAATTTCTTGGCTTCATTATTTCTGCAGAAGGTCTTAAACCAAACATGAAAAAAATAGAATGCATCCGAAAATATCCTGAACCGAAGACATTAAAAGATTTAAGAGCATTTCTAGGACTCTCCGGATATTATAGACGTTTCGTAAAGAATTACGCAGAACTTGCGAAACCCCTTACGAAACTTTTAAGAGGAGAGGATGGCCATCGCCAAATTTCCAAAAACCAGTCAAAAAATTTCACCATAACTTTAGATGAATCAGCAAAAAAATCATTCCAATACCTTAAAGAAGTGCTATGTTCAAATGATGTTTTAGCTTTTCCGGATTTTGAAAAACCCTTCATTCTTACTACAGATGCATCAAATATAGCTTTGGGAGCAGTACTTTCGCAACAAACCTCAGATGAAGAGAGACCAATTACATTTATTTCCAGAACTCTTTCCAGAACTGAAGAAAATTACGCGACTAACGAAAATGAAATGGTAGCAGTAGTATGGCCATTACAAACTCTGAGAAATTTTATCTACGGAGCAAAACTTAAAATTTTTACCGATCACCTCCCACTAACATTTACACTTTCCCCAAAAAATAATAATGCAAAACTTAAAAGATGGAAATCATTTTTAGAAGAACATGATTATAAATTATGTTATGAATTATGTTATAATGTTGCAGATGCTTTATCACGTGTTCAAATTAACTCCTTAACACCCACTCAACACTCAGCAGAAGATGATGATAACGATTATATTCTTTCAACAGAGGCACCCATTAATGTTTTCCGAAATCAACTTATATTCCGATTAACCCCTAACTCCTCCTATGAACTAACAATACCATTTCAAGGGTATAAAAGACACACCTTCTGTGAATCTGAATTTTCAAGTGACTTCATTAAACAAACTTTTAAAAAAATCCTCAATCCTAAAGTACGTAATGGTATATATTGCGATCAATCCATAATGGGAAACATTCAAGAAATTTTCAAATCAATGTATAATTCAAAAGTAATAAAAATTCGTTATTCTCAATTGAAAGTAGAAGATTTGCAAACAGAGGAACAACAATTAGAAAAAATTAAAGAAATACATAACTTTGCACATAGAAATGTTAAAGAAAATTCTATACAATTCATAAAGAAATATTATTTCCCTGGAATGCGTAAATCCATTCAAAACTTCATTCAAAATTGTGAAATTTGCAAACTAGAAAAATATGATAGAAAACCACAGAAGTTCATTCCAATTAAAACCCCAATACCTACCTACCCAGGAGAAATAGTTCACATAGATATTTTTGCCTATAATGCAAATAATCTTTTTATTACATCCTTGGACAAATTTTCTAAATATTTAAAAATCAGACCTATAAAATCAAAATCAATAGCCGATATTAAAGATGCCTTGTTACAGCTTTTATATGATTGGAATCTTCCAGCAGAAATAGTAATTGATAATGAGTCTTCTTTTGTATCAAATGTTGTAGAACAATCAATATTGAATTTAGGCGTGAAAATATTTAAAACTCCGGTTAATAGGTCAGAAACAAATGGTCAAGTAGAAAGATGTCATTCAACTATACGAGAAATAGCCAGATGCATTAAATCTCTTAATCCAGATATGAGTATCACTTGCCTTGTACAACAAGCCACTTACAAATACAACAACTCTATACATAGTTTCATTAAAGATACACCGAGAAACATTTATAGTGGAGAATTTTCAAATGACCATTCATTTGCAGAAAGATCAAAAATACGTGAAGAAAAAGATAGGAAAATCGCTCAACTTTTCAAAGAAAAAGAAGAGAAAATAGTCGATCAGGAATATCAGACTTATGAACCAGGAAGCATTGCATATGAAAAAAATAAAACAAATAACAAAAGGAGAGTAGATACTATCCCATAAAAATTAAAGAAAATCATTCAACTTATATAATCGATTCTAATAACAGAAAGGTACACCAAGTTAACCTTAGGAAAACCAACTAACAAAAAATTTACTAACATTTAACATTTTTTTTTCTCTTTTCAGACTCGCCATTTGCGTGTCATTTACAATTGTTTATGCTAACATAGGAATACATGATATAACTAACAACCCCTTAGCAGTATTCCATTAGTAATTCCAGAATTAAAACACCATGTGAACGACAATCCTCTTTACAATATTATAAAATTAAAGGTTAATAAATTGCATGAAACATTTAACAAGATTAGGCCACACACGAACAGAGAACGACGATGGGATACTATTGGCACCATATGGAAGTGGATCGCAGGAACACCTGATGCTGAAGATTTACGTGTTATAAACTCCACTATTAACTCTTTGATTGAGCAAAATAATCAACAAGTACTGATCAACGACGAAATTGATAAACGCTTGTATGATATAACCAGAATTGCAAACAGCGTACTCCAACTGGAAGAAGAAAGATTTCATCAAAGATCGAATGAAATCATCCAACTAATTATCATCTCAAATCTCGATACTCTGCAAAACTATTTAGAAACACTGGAAGATGCTATTTTACTAGCAAAACATGGAATACCCAGCAGCAAACTATTATCTCTTGACGACCTGAACCAAATGGTTATGTTTTTAGCTGAGCACAACATGCACACTTAAAAATATTTCACGACCTCGGTTAAAAAAACTGCCGAAATTCGTCGGCTCTCTCGATTCTTGCTGATATGTCAGTTGAAAATTTCCCATTGCCGATAATCAGTACCATTTTAAACTGAAATATCAGTTAAACAAATATTTTAACCGAAACTCGGCAACACAACATGCCGATTACGTACGTTAACACTTCTGTCACCGAGGTCATCCGTCAAAATAACCGAAATATCGGCTATGCTATTTGAGTTAGCCGAGGCTCGGTTTTCTATCTGTCATTCATCATTTTGTCGATGCAGAAACCTTTCGGAGTGATTTTGTGTTATAAAATTAATAGTGTGAAAAATAAATGAAAATATGACACCTAGCGTGAAGAAACCGATCATCAGTAGCGTACGATCGGACACGGGTGGGCTACGAAGCTCTGTCAACGCACGTAGCCAGTGCACATAAGATCGTCGCTCGAAGCAGTCCTTATCCAAGGATTACCGGATGCTAGTCCGATTGGACCAACCTTTGCCGGCCCGTTCGGACTTCCTGGTTTCATTTCCAGTTACCTTCACGAGGTAAATATCCAAATACTCGACCACGTGACTTCCAATCAGGGTTCACTCAGGCTTGTTTCACTCTGCCCGCTTTACAGAACCGTGTCTGTACCGGTGTCCGCTCTATGCCCGGCCCATCTTCCTGCACCCTTACTACATCCAGACGCTGTACACCATCTGGTGTTGTACCGGCGCCCGTCCTTGCGCTTCCCATCCCTCCACAACTCTCACAATTGGGGGGAAGGTGACTTCCTGCCGTCCAACTACAGATACGATGGTGGTATCATGCTGCAGAAAATGTACATCGGCAATCAGCATGGGCTCTGGCTGTTATGGCTGTGGCTGTTATGGCTCAATAAATAATTGTGTTTGTTTTTATAACTCAAACTAACTTTTTACGCAAATAAAACCACTAAAATTTAAAAAAAGGTTGTTTTTATAATTAGCTGAAATCTCGGATTGCTCTATCCGAAAATCTCGGTTAAACGTAAACGTCAAAACAAAATGTCAATTGCATTTTTAACCGAGATTTCGGCAACAAAAATTTAACCGAGATCTTTGCCGATATCTCAGTAGTGCAGATCTCGGCAAAAATCAACCGAGATTCGGCAAAATTTTTTAAGTGTGTACATGTATCATCTACCGAAGAAATGTTGATAAGATCCACAGCTCAGGTAACAATGAACAAAACACATATCATATATATGTTGAAATACCCATTTGAATCCAAACATACTTTTGAATACAATTATATTGATTCAATTATAAAAAATGACAAAAGAATTCTCTTGCATCACAACTATATACTGAAGAACAACACTCATGTATTTGAATCGTCACAGCCCTGCGAACAAATAGATAATGGTAATTATCTTTGTGACAGCATACTCCTAGAACCATCAAGTAAGTGTATTCAAAAACTAGTACATGGATATCATTCCGATTGTACTTATGAAAAAGTATATTCCAATGGAATAATTAAACGTATTCATGATGCCGTTATACTTATTAACAATGCCACAGTCAGAATTTCATCGAGTTGCAACAATGACACACAATTTCTCACAGGCTCATATATAATACATTTTGAAAAATGCAACATCTACATCAACGGAGAAGAATTTCCAAACCTGTAAATAACAATACCAAACAAAGCATTTCAACCAACACTGGGGTTAATAGCAACCGAAACCGACGTCATCGACATACCACCATCAAAATATCTAAACAATCTAACCAATGAGCATAGAGAAATATTGAAAAAAATCTAACTAGAGAACAAATCTTTGTCATGGAAAGTTAATTTGTTTGGATCAATAAGTGGTTCAATTGTATTCATTGTATTTATCGTAATAGCCGTATTGATAAATATTTACAGATATCAAAGCCTGAGGTTCATATTACCATCTGCATCAAGAAAAACAACATAAAGTTAACGAGAGCAACTAGAAACTTCGAGGACAAAGTCATTTAAGAGGAGAGGAGTTAACACGACATCACAGCACCGAAACCAAAACACCAGCACCGAAACAATGCAACAACATTCATAGCGAAGTATGCTATGATCAACAAAGTAATCATCGGAACCAGAACCAGCATCAACATCGTATCAACATCTGGCCAAATCAAACCTCTAATAAATAACCGTAGCATAAACATAATAACCATAGCATAAACAATGAAAAGTAGGGAACCGAACAATATATAACATGAAATCAGGAAATATTAGCCAGTGCGTCGCGCACATATTCTTGGTTCAAGATGTTGGTTAGAATCTTGAACTAAGAATATGTGCGCGACGAATTGAAAAAAAAAAATATTTTTTTAATACAATTCTAACGCATGTGTTCTTAACTAGATATCCCCACATGCCCAGCAGGGCTTACTCTGCGTCGTACGCTGATCTAGCTGCGATCTTTTGACTTGTAAGTGTCTTTCCGACTGTACAGCCAACACATTCTCATGTGCTGGGGACTCGATCATGGCACTATCCTTCTTTAAGTTAACTATCCTGTCGCACTCCGCCGACAACTGCTGCAGCGTAATATCTGCTTTATCTTCTATTCGCGCAAGCAGCCTCGTACGGAAGTCAACATCGTGCTCTGACTTCAACCCGCACACAAACAATAAACACTTAAATTGTTCCTCTGTAAGCTTTCCAAGCTCAAATCCGACGCACGCCTTGTTCAACCTACACGCATATGACATATGGGCTTCATTCTTATTTTTCGCTATTTGCAAGCACTTGAACCTTTTGCTAAGCAACGACTCTCGCGTGTCAAACAACTCGGTCAACCTCTGGACCGTTTCCGCAAACGAAAAATCTCCCGCTTTCCGGGGCAATATAAACGACGTGTACCTGTCGTGCTCGACCGGACCTAACTTCCTCATCAACAGCCTGACTTTCGCGGCTTCATCTATACGCTCCGCATCCTTCCTAAACAGCTCCTCATATCTCGCAAACCACCCACCCACGTTACACCTCCTTCCTCATCATAACGAAATTCCGTTATATTTCTCGCTAGCGTGTCAATGATCTGCTCGGGGTGTACCGCGGCCGTAGACGCACCTAAGTTATTTAAACGCTGGCATAATAATTCACTTATAAGCTGCTTCTGCTGTGCCATCTGCTTTTGTACCTGCTGTAGCGTTTGTATCATCGTATTATCACTTCCACTCAAATACGGACCTGTACTTTGGTGCTGCGGTGCGGGAGCCGACTGCGATGGCGCTGTTGGAGCTGACAGCAATGGCGCCTGACCACCGTGGAACAGTGGCAATGACCCGGATTGCGATGGCGGTTGCGCACTTATCTGCAACGGCGCGGCATCTTCACTTCGCTGCATACCACCGAGAATGCGCTGGTCGCCCAAAAGATGCACGTTGGGTTGCAGCATCGCACCGTTCTGCGAAATTAGCCCTCCGCTCGCGCTAGCTAGCCCTAGCGATGAACGACGCATCTCCTCGTCCATGGCACCAGTCTCCTCAGAGGACATCCTTCGCCGCTTGGGTCGCGGAATTTTCACTCGGATAAATAAACGAAACAACAAACAATTAGAAACTCGTCGCCACTTTTGTGTTTCGGACTGGTGCACAATTGAGGATATTAAGGACACACGCGGCTCTTCTGTATCAACCACTTATATTCTAATATAAGTAACATATATGCTACAAGACTATTGTGTGTGTCGGGTCGCGGCCTATGATCGAGTGCCGACCCTCGGTAGCCCGATCGCTCCCGAAGCCCTTAACGGCCATTCGGACGTCGGATGTGGTCAGTTGCACGACAGCATCGAGTCGCGGTTACACTGCACCGTTTCTGTACACAACACTCCCCCTTCCAAATTTACCGTTCTTCCTACTCTCGATCTTTTTTCTTCTTACCGCGTCCGGGGTACCATCAGAGCTGCGCGCTGGCTTTAGTTTTTCCTCCTCTCGTTCTTCCTTTCTCCTACCGCTCCCGGGGGCTGCGCGCATTTCGACAGGTTCTTAGCGCAATCCAGTGCGTTGTTTTGTGGCTGAGTTGTGCTGAACGCTGTCAATAAAAATGAACCAATAATTAATGTATGTAGTACGTATTACTTTGGATAGTTTTGCGTATATGATGAGAGCAACACTTACCTTAATATTTTAAAACTGGAAAACAATTTCTTTCCGTCACCCACTTTGAAGATTGTTGATGATGCCAACACGTAGGCGTTGATGTATGGCGCATGCACCTGTAACTTTGAAGACGGTAAGCATTAGTTGAATTATTACATTGAAGCACATATGAGATCAAGAAACTTACCTCAACAAGTTAGCTAGGATAAATCATTCCACAATGGAAGAAGAAGCAACACTGCGCAAAACGTAAACAAGGAAAGTAGGGGACATAAGAAATCGCACATCACTCCCGCACATCCACAACGAAAGTTCAGGACAGACTGAGGATGCCTAACACCCGGATGAGTGCGATAGCAGAAAAAATCATGGTAGATCGAGAGAGATGGGTAGACTCGATGAAGCGCAATCCGCTGGTAGATGCATGTGTGTGTGACCAACGAAAGACTTCAGACCCCGCTCCTCGCGTTTTTCATCCATCATTTTTTGTCACACGCACACACCTCTACACGCGCGGCAGTTTGCTGTCCAAAATCTAGAGAAAAAAGACAGGACATCTCGCTTTGGCACACAGAAAAATCTCTGAGCAACTTCGGCTCTGCTACTTGGGATGTACCCAAGCACTACAACCATATGCCCGGAGATGATCCACTTTTGGTTTTCCTTTGAACCACATTTCGTATGGAGTATTATTCACCGCGTTGGATGGCAAAGATTTTGCAAGTAAGCCGCACAAATTACTGCTTCCCCCCAATATGTTTTGTTCAAACCAGCATCCAAAAGCATCACGGTTGTCATTTCCTGCAAATACCGGTTTCTTCTTTCTGCAACTCCGTTTTGTTGCGGCGTGTATGCGGTTGATGTTTGCAGCAAAATACCTTCTTTTCTATAGAAGTTTTTCAATTTTTCACTTGTATACTCTCCGCCTCCGTCCGATCGAATCACTTTTGGTATTTTCCCGAGCTGATTTTTCACTAATCTCACAAAATTTATTATCTTGTCACACGCATCCGATTCCGATACACATATGTGTATCGACTGTAATCGTCGATTAGTGTTAGGAAATAACGATTTCCACTCGGGGTTTCGACCGGCATGGGGCCACACACATCACTGTGCACTATTTCTAGTATTTCGTTAGTGCGTCGCTCAGCGCATTTCGGGATCTTTGTTCTAGACAATTTTCCCTCCAAACACACTTCACAAGTGAAATCACACGCGCATGTTTTTACACCAGCACCAGTACACATATTTTTCTTGAACAAATTTTGTATCGCAATATTTTCACGGTGGCCGAATCGCTTATGCCACTGATGCACACAGCAATCACCATTATTCTCGCATACAACGTATGCTGATTCTGTATGGTGCGTGTATAGGTTATTGCGCAAGGAACCTTGAATCATACAAACGTTGTTTTTGTGAATTTCACAGGACTCCTTTGTGAAGATTACTTGATAACCTTCCTCACAAAAACAAGCAACTGACAGCAAATTACTGCGTAAAGTCGGCACAAATAATACGTCTTTCACAAAAACTTTTCCTTTAGGGCCACTTACAGCACACTGTCCTAGACCTGTTGCTTTTATCGTTTTTCCATCTTCCAATGTTACATGTACGGCATCATGCTTGGAAAAACTATCTAACGTTTGAAACATCTTGACGTCGTTGCACATGTGCCGGCTGGCACCACTGTCAATTATCCAACTATTTCCACTCATCGCAGTCATAAGGTTTGCAAATACCTTTTGCTGTCCTTTATTCTTTTTGAACTTTGGACAATCTCGTCGAAAGTTTCAAGGTTTGCGACAATGATAACATATTACTTTGTCTTTTGGTGATTGAACGCTAACGCAGTTTCATCCGTTCCAACACAGGCACCACTCTCAGACCTTCTACGATATTCCTCACGCAATTTGTTCATTGCGAATTCCGAAGTCAACTCGACTTCAGGGCGATTTTCCAGGGACACTATCAGGCTATCATACGATTGCGGTAAACTCGACAATATTAGCGCCATAAACACACGATCCTTGAGTCCCTCATCTACTGCTTGTAGACGTGTATGCAGTTTTACCATTTCATTGAGATGAGCCGGTAAATTTCCATTCTCTGGAAGTTTAAGGGAACACAATTTCCTTAGCACGCATAGCACTGATGGAAGCCCGCTACTCTTATGAACAGAGCAGAGTGAGTCCCACATTTCTTTCGCGATTTGCTTATTCATAATATGAACCAGTTGGTTATCGTCCACCGTTGCACTAATCACTCCACGCGTCTTTGCATCACCAGTTTTCCAGTCATTAGTCGGAATTTCCGGCTTAGCATCTATCACATACTTGGATAAATCTTGCCGCAATAATTCCATCTCTACACGGAATTTCCAAATTTCAAAATTATCCTCTCCCAAACGAGGGAGTACCACATGCAAAGACGTCATGATTACACCGGAGTTTTTACTACAACAGAAGAATTACTGGCACAGACACTGGGCCCATAACCTGTTAAATAACGACGAAAAGCAACCCATCAACCGAGAGAAATGAACGCGACGAACTTTGAACAAAAAGAATAACGACCAAGCTTCGATGTTAATTCTTTTTGTTCCTGAGACGCAACTGTACAAGTTCACAATTTTCGATCGCTTATATACTACCGTACGCCAGTACTGTCAAACCCAAACAACAAAACGTTGCTTATTCTTAACAAGGCCGTCCATTCAAACAAATAACAGATGTGACACACTTATCAAAAACAACCGAAACGCACAACATAAGCAGGAACAGTATGTAACCCAAAGCAGGAACAGTATATGCGTTAAACCCAAAACAGGAACATAGTGACAAGAACCATCGTTCTAACAGATTTCGTGTCGTTTGTTTGCCGCGTGAACCGCTCCTGCGTCAACTTTCAGCTGTCCGCAATGAGCGAGGAGCAGTTCAAATGCCTGATATTAGTGTGCGGTTTAAAAGATGATGCTGATGCGGACGTGCCCACGAGACTTCTCTCTCGTATCGAGGAGAGAACCGACGTCACGCTAGAGCAGCTCTCCGCTGAGTGTGAGCGAATCTCCAGCTTGAAGGTGGATAGCGCCATGATCGCTACTCAGGCGGAGGAGCAAATCCTAGCACTAAGAAGTAGAAGCAATGCACAACAGCAGGCGAGCAAGTGGAAACAAAGTAAGCAGTACCAGCATACGAGGAACAGTGATAATGTAAACAAACCACCTGGGCCGTGTTGGTTATGTAGTGAGGCTCATTGGGCAAGTGAGTGCTCATATGCTCTGCACAAGTGTCACGATTGTAACGTAACCGGTCACCGAGAAGGTTTTTGCAACCAGCAGAAAAGAGGCAACAAAAAGGGGAAGTACAAGAAAAAAAACGCACGTCGGTGGACATGCGTACGGTGACGGTCAATGTTTATAATGTCCAGCAAGCTAGAAAATTTGTTAACATTTTCATCAACAGTAACAGGGTCCGCCTGCAGCTTGACACTGGTTCGGATATAACAGTAATCAGACGAGAAATGTGGCAGCAGCTGGGTAAGCCAACACTGAAGCCGGTAACAGTCCACGCAAAAACAGCATCTGGGTCCCGCCTTGAATTGGATGGTGAATTCGAGGCACAGATAACGATCGGTGACAGAACGCGGTCTGCTGTTATACGCGTTATGGACTCGGCCTTGCATCTTTTGGGGGCCGATATGATAGCAACGTTCGAGCTCGGTCCCGTCCCCATGGACCAGTTTTGCAACAAGGTGGAAGCAGAGGGAGTGAAATGGGAGAGCCGATTCCCTGCATTGTTTAAAGGCAACGGATTGTGCACCAAGGCGAATGTACAGATTCAGCTCAAGCCAAATCACCGTTCTGTGTTTTGTCCTAAGCGCCCGGTAGCGTACGCGATGCGAGCAACGGTGGACAAGGAGCTCGATCGCTTAGAGGATCTAGGGGTGATTACTCCGGTGGATTATTCGGACTGGGCGGCCCCAATTGTGGTGGTGAGGAAGCAGAACGGCAGCGTGCGAATTTGTGGAGATTATTCAACTGGGTTGAATGCAGCTCTTCTATCGTACGAATATCCACTCCCACTCCCAGAGGATATTTTTGCAAAACTGGCACAATGCAAGTATTTTTCAAAAATTGATCTAACGGATGCATTCTTGCAGGTACAAATTAAAGAGGAATATCGTCCACTCCTGACGATTAACACGCATCGCGGATTGTACCATTACAACCGTCTACCGCCTGGCATTAAAATTGCTCCAGCCGCGTTCCAGCAACTCATCGATGCAATGCTCTCCGGCCTAAAATGTACATCTGGGTATATGGATGATGTAGTTGTTGGTGACAAAACAGAACGCGAGCACGATGAGAATTTGCTCAACCTTTTCCGGCGCATAAAGGAGTACGGATTTACAATCCGAGCGGAAAAGTGTTCGTTTAAAATGCCAAGGATAGAGTACCTGGGTTTTGTTATCGACAGACAGGGTCTCAGACCAAACCCAGCGAAAATAGATGCGATCCTGAAGATGCCAGCACCGACGAACGTTAGTGAGGTTCGGTCTTTTCTGGGTGCTGTGAATTATTACGGCAAATTTGTACCAAAGATGCGAGAATTGCGATACCCGCTGGATGCATTGCTCAAAAACGACACCAAATTGCAAAAACCGCGCAAATGCTTTTAACAGGTTCAAAGATCTGTTAGCATCCGACTTGCTGCTGACGCACTACGACCCGAATGCAGAAATAGTGGTCTCTGCCGATGCATCGTCGGTTGGACTAGGCGCGACCATAAGCCACAGGTACGCGGATGGCTCGCTGAAGGTTGTTCAGCACGCATCGAGAGCCCTTACAAAGGCTGAAGCAAATTATAGCCAAATTGACCGCGAAGGTTAGGCGATTATATTTGCTGTGAAAAAGTTTCATAAGATGCTGTTTGGGCGCCACTTCCGACTGCAAACCGATCATCGACCCTTGTTGCGGATTTTCGGGTCACATAAGGGTATATCAGTGTACACGGCAAATAGGTTGCAGCGGTTTGCATTGCAGTTGCTGATGTACGATTTTACCATCGAGAACGTGCAAACTGATAAGTTTGGCAATGCGGACGTGCTCTCAAGGCTGATACACGAGCACGCAAAACCGGATCCGGAATACGTAATCGCAAGCGCTGAGTTGGAAAATGATGTAAGTTCCATAGCATCATACTGTATTAATATATTTCCACTCAATTTTAGAGACGTTGCGAAGGCCACAGAGTCCGACCCTGTCCTGAAGAAGGTTTACGGATACATCATGGAAGGGTGGCCCCAAAATGTCGCGTATGCTGCAGAGCTGGCTTGCTTTTACCACAGAAGCGAAGCCCGGTGCGTGGTTGCATTTTGTTTGGGGAAAGAGTGGTGATCCCTAGCAAGCTGCAGCAGCGTTGCTTGAAGCAACTACATGAAGGGCACCCCGGTATCCAGCGAATGAAGTCGAAGGCCCGGAGTTACCTGTACTGGCCATCCGTTGACATAACGGAGCACGTAAAGGGATGCCATGCTTGTGCGATAGCGGCAAAGACTTCACCTCGCGAAAAACCTGTTCCCTGGCCAGCGACACAGAATCCTTGGGAACGTATTCACATCGATTTCGCTGGGCCAATCGATGGTGACTATTTTCTGATCGTGGTAGACGCGTTTACCAAGTGGCCAGAGGTGATACGAACGCGAAGTACCACATCAGGAGCAACGATCGCGATACTGAGGTCAATCTTTGCGAGATTTGGATACCCGGAAACGATGGTGAGCGACAACGGGCCACAATTTGTCAGCGCTGAGTTTTCGGAGTATTGCAGTAGTCGCGGTATACAGCACGTCACAACTGCGCCATTCCATCCGCAATCGAATGGGCAGGCGAAGCGCTTTGTTGACACCTTTAAGCGGTCGATGAGGAAGATCCAGGAAGGGGGAACAACGCAGGACGCAGCCCTTGACGTTGTAGCGACCTTGCCCGCTACGATCCGTTTTCGATAAGGCTACGTGTAGCTGCGGCTAAAGGGGCGGCCGTGAGAATAAATATTGCGGATAGTTGCGAGAGGCGATCCGAAAACCGAGAGAGCGAGCGATCGGACGAAGCGGTACGATGATCGAGCGGTTTTGCGGCGCGATGGCGAAAAAAATATGCGGCACTTTGGTAACGGTTATCAGGTGGTTTGGTGGTGGTTTTGGCTCGTGCAATAAAGTTTTAGTTGGTTTGGCGTAATATCAAATAAAAATAATTTATTTATTTTTAAAAAGAAAGTAGTTAGTCGTTTCAACGTTTTTCTGGCGAGCTACCGGTCAACTCCCAACGCTATTTTGCCGGACATGCAGTCGCCAGCTGAAGCCATGCTAGGCAGAAAAATGCGAACAGCGTTGGAACTGCTGAAACCTCCACCTGCAGCGCAAGCAGAACCGGCCAACTTGGATAGACGATTTCAGCGCGGTGACCTCGTCTACGCCAAGTTCTATGCGCGGAATTCGTGGAATTGGGTTCCGGCGCAGCAGCCGATACGGTCGCCACGCCGGTGTTCTAGGCTTAGAAGACTTCCGCGTAGGCTCGAGGGGTATCGTCTGTGTTGTGTCCGCACAAATGAACATGGTCGATGTATGTACGGCACAAACAGAATATATATTTAACAACTATCTTTGGTATATACATTAAACACACGCACGTAATGCGGGGTAAGGACGACTGGTCCTGCTCGCGCCGCGATCCTCACTGAGGACGTCACAGGATGACAGCCTTGCTGTCAACAGTGAGCCCTCAGGATGAGGCAGCGGTCTGTCCACAACAGTCTGTAATTAAAAGGGGGAGATGTTGTGAGCTAACCTGGCCCAGACTCATTCACGGCGGTAACTCACGGATGACAGAAAAGCGTCATCCGTCAATGCATGCGTGTGATCGATCCGGGGGTCATCGGTTGCGCGGTCACGGACGTTGACCGCCAAACACCAGCGCGCACTGAAGAACTAGCGGTCAGCAAGGAAGCGTGCTAGAAGCCAACACCAATTGTAACCAAGTGAAGTTGAATATATACGTTAGTAAATTTATTAGTAACGCGTGAGTTTTATTCGACCACCTCTGCGATCGAAAGAACATAAAAAGCAGCATTTTCCAATTTCCTTTCTTCTCGCGGAATTAGCCATGTGTTGAATGCCACAGGATCACCACCAGTGCTGCAAAATGTCACTATCAATGTCATAAAAAAAATCTGACTGAAACAAAATCCATTTCAGCGTCACGTACTCAATTGTGACAATCAGAGGTGATGCTCAGAACGATTGGTGTGACCAATACATGCTCATGACATGTTTGCGACCATCGCTTGGTCAGTCACTATATCACGACTTTTTTTTGCTGTGATCAATTTTTGCAAAATGTCACTTACATAGTCATGACAAATTCTGGTTGAAACAAAATCATCTCAGCGTCACGAGCTCTACTGCGAAGATCAGAGGCGAGCTTCAAACAGTTGGTGCGACCATCGCATGCTTGGTGACATTGTGTGCAATCAACTCGTGTTCAATCACTTGGTCGCGACATTTTCAGTCGGTGATTATCGCGATGGTCACGGGAGATATGCGGTGCGTGCGAGTGGTTCCAAGAAACAAAATGAGCATGTTTTCTCGCTTTGTTTGACCCAACAGACCATCAAAGCAGATAGAGGGAGAAAGCATGCTCATTTTGTTGCTAGAGCCTACGCGCCAAGTATATTCCAAGAATGTCGCGATTATCGCCTACAACAATGTCGTGACCAAGTGAGTGATCAAAAGTTGGGTGCTAAACTAAATGACACCAAGCATGTGATTGATTTTCCAACTGTTTGGGTATAGTCACTGACCATCTCAGTTGTGTACGTGATCTGATTTGAGTTTCGTTTCAGTCATGAGTGTTGATGATTGAAACAGTTGCATTTGGCAGCACTGTTCACAGCCAGAAAAAATCATGATAATGCTTGCGCCGGCATTAAGCTAAGCTTGTCAGTCACAGTATCGCGTTGGACTCAAGAATTCACATGTCGTGTTCAGCATGTCATGGCGCACTTTTATTGACTATCAGCAATGAGCATCAAGCTACCACGGATATGTTCATTATTTTCGTTGGTGAAAATCTCGTGATACTCATGACATTTTGCAGCACTGATCATCACAAGCTAATTTATTTATTTATTTATTTATTTACTAGCTGGCCCGACAAACTTAGTTATTTAAAAAAAAATTAAATATTCCATTATTGCTTTGTTACTTGGGATAGTTGTATCGTGCCCGTATCCCCTCAGGATCCGATCATCGAGTGTAAACCACCAGGCACCTCACATCAAGTGTCAAAGTGCTGTATACAACACAACAACAATCCTGCTCTTTGTATGGGAGTTAGAAAATCATTATTAAATTAAGTTTAGTGTAACATCTGAACGATTTTTATGTCTTAAAACCTATTGTCATACCACCATAAGTTTCGTTGAAAATGATCCAGCCGTTTCGGAGGTTGCTCGCAACAAACACCGTGACACGAGATTTTTATATACATAGATTACTATACAAATATCTGCCTCAGAGGGCTAAATATAGGGAAACTTACTGACTAAAACTTTAAATTAATGATAACAAACAAATACTTAAATCTAACTAGACAAACATATACTAGACAGCAAGCAATTTGTAACACAGCTAACACACGTAAAATGAAAGAATTAGGATGGGGAAACAAAAAGGGAGTCAAAGAACTGAAGGAAGAGGGGGTATATTTTCCGCACCGAGTCTGAACTCGTTGGGAAGCGCCAAGACAGGAGGATTTTACCGTCCGACTTGGCTTGGAACAGACAAACAACTTAGTCTTTGAGTTCTTGTGCTTGAAAGTCGATTTATTCATGCTTATTCCTAACTTATGTACTAATTTTCTGCTGATCGATCGCGATCAGCAGTTTTTATTTGGTCGATATTGTTTACATTAGATTTGCTTACAATTGTTTTCGTTCGGTCGGTCAGTTCCCAGGCCGTGATGACCTAATTATGCGGCGCTGTCATCAACATCCTGACCCCCGTAATTCCTCGTAGAGGGGTTACTATTTGGTGACGGTTTAAACGGCGGGGGGCGTAAAGTGTACATTTTAGCTCGTACTTGTTTGATAATAAATGCTATGGTTATTCCTAATATTAAAGTGGCGACGCAGGCTATTGTACTTGTAATTATTATGAGGTAGAGCTGATCCCTATTTGTTTCTTCTTTTTGCTCTGCGCTTAAATTCAGTATTTTGGCCAGCGGCTTGAAATACATTTTTGTTTCTACAGCTTCAATTTTCATGGTTGGCTGGATTTCTATGTTCTTGGTCTGTATTTTACAGTCTTGGCTAAGTGTTATTACCCCAGCTTGATACGCGGGATGTGTCAGTGTTTTGTTACATTTGAGGTATATTTCGTTAGGATGAGAAGAGTAGTATAGGATTTTGTTCGGCTGGGAGAGCTTTACAAATTTGGTTATTGAGTTTTTAATTGGTTTTATACCACACAAGCATTCTGTTTTTATATGTCTGAAAGATGAGGATATACAATCCAAATCTCTTCTAACGGCTACATCGGAGGACACGCGATGAGTGCAATTGTATCGCGTAATATCTGTAGGGTATATATAGTGTGTATCGTTTATAGCTATTACATTTTCATCTAAGTCCAGAGTTGTAAAATTTTTTAGGTTTGGTATTACAGTGATATGGAATATTTCGAATCTCTCTTGCGAAACGATGACGTTTTCAATATGTACTATTATTTCTCCCCTAAATAACTCTTTGCTAGAAATTCTGGGGTGGTCTAGAATTATATACCCATCGGGTAACCTTGATTGTATCTTCTCGGAAATTTTCGTCGAGTCGAATATGCTAAGGGGCTGGATTTCTAACTCTAGATACCTTGTCGTAATGTATTGTACTATGTCTTCAGCTAGCATGATTGTTTCTGTGACATGCTTTATAAGTACGTTTTTTTTGTTTTCATTGAAGCTTTTATTAAGACTCTTAATACCTTCGTTCATGTGGTCTATTTTCATATTAAGTTCGTTTCTAAGTCTGTCACCCTGCTTGATTTTATGAGTCATGTCTTCCGATATATGTTTCAATTTCTGGTCTTCAGAAGCTCTAAAGAGGGCTAACTGTTCGTCAATATCGTCTTCTCCAAAAAGAATACCTTTCAAAAATCCAAATATGCCGCTAGATCGTTTGGTTCGTCTTTTTACTGCAGTCTGTGAGAGTTGAAGTGCGTGTCGAATGTTTTGTTGTAATGTCAATTTCAAATTTAGAAGATTAGTGTCCATGTCGCTCAGTGCCTTGAATACTGTGGTCACCTCTTTCTCCATTGTCAGTAAAGTCTTTGTGTCATTTTCGGGGTGTATTTTCGTGTGGAAGGTTGTTTCCCACACACCCCTTTTCAAGAGAAGCGTTCCTTCGTGGTCGAAGAATATACCAGCTTCTTCAACTGGTTTAACTGAAAGATTGTCTGTCAGTTTCGATGCGGCTAACAGGCTTATAATGCATAGATACCGGGCCATTATAAGGTTTTACGAGATGCTTCCTCCTTTTTGCAGGAGGAGTTTTTAATTGTTCAGCTAATTACTTGACGTAGGCGATGTTGACCGGTCTTTTAACTCTCCACGAAGGTACGTCTGCAATTTTCTTGCCCTTTACTTCTAGTACTGATAAGTTGATAACAGGGCGTTTGTATTCGCCGTTTTCAACTTTAATCTTTGCGGATCTAACTTGCCCGTCTTTAGCGGGATAAACTTCTACTACCCGGCCCTTTAACCACCTACCCACGCGTTGTTCGTCTGGGAAGACGACTATGTCATCAGGTTGTATTGGGTCTGAGCGTTCTATCCACTTTTCTCGTTTGGCTAATGTTGGGAGGTACTCCTTCAACCAACGTTCCCAATAGTTTTGGGTGATAACTTGTGCCTTCTTCCAGTTGTTTCTGCTAGCTTCAGCTGCTGAAATCCCGGCTGGCGTAGGTTCGGCCTCTCCGGAACACCCTATCAAGAAGTGAAACGGTGTGAGAGGTTCGTCGTCTTCAGTTTCGAGGGGGATGTGAGTAAAAGGTCTATTATTGAGAATAAATTCGATCTCGATAAAGGCCGATCTTAATACTTCTTCTGGCATATTATCATTATTTGGCAGCAAGCTCTTGACCTCTCGGACCATTCTCTCCCATACACCTCCAAAGTGAGGCGCGGCCGGGGGATTGAAGTGCCATTTGATACCGTTGGTTGCACATCTTTCGATGAGTCCCGTTATTTGCCTGTTTACCCCAACGAAGTTTGTACCATTGTCACTGTATATGTGACAAATCTTTCCACGCCTATGCTGCACATTTTTTAGGCACATTATGAAGGAATTTGTACTTAAGTCTTTAGCGATTTCTAAATGTATAGCGCGCGTTGTCATACACGTGAATATCGCTCCCCATCTTTTTTCTACCCTTCTTCCGATTGACACTGTCATGGGTCCAAAGTAATCTACACCTGTATGGGTGAAGGGTTTTTTGAACACAGCGGCTCGGCTTTCTGGAAGGGGGACCATCATCGGGGCAATGGGACGTGCGCGTTCATTTTTGCAACGCTGGCATTTGCTGATCACGCTTCTTACCACGGCCCTAAGGTCGATTACCCAAAACCTTTGCCGGATTGCCGCAATAACTGCTTCCATCTTTTTATGCATGTAGCGTTCATGATAATGCTGTATGATCAATTCTGTCACGTGATGCCTCTTGGGTAATAATATGGGTTGTTTCACGTCATCGGAGAGGTAGCATATATTTGCTAATCGTCCCCTTGCTCGTAGTAGTCCTTCTATTACTTGTGGATTGAGATTCTTTATTGTGCTGTTTTTAGAGATTTGTCCATTGAGTGAAAGCTGAACTAAATCATCTTCGTATATCTCCCATTGTGCCTTTTGCAATAGGAGTTTTTCTGCTTTATCCAGGTTTTCCTTTTCTACTATCGGGGAAAATGCTAATCGCTTGACCTTGCTTTTCAAAAATTCTATATATTTTAAATTGATTGCCAGTGATCTCTTCAGTCTTAGCCAATTTGAACACCATTCGGTTTTTATAAAGTTGAATGTTCTCTTCTCTATGGTTTTAATCATAACATTTGGACGGATTTCTTCATGAGTAATGATTAGCTTGGGGTCCCTATATTCAATTTCCCTTTGTTTAAGAAATACTGGGCCATTCAGCCATATAGATTTTCTTGTAACTACCTTGGTTGCTTCGTCTGCAGGATTACTTTCGGAGGAGACCCACTTCCATTGACTAGCATTGGTAGTATCTAAAATCTCTCCAATTCTTACCGCCACAAATTGTTTGTACTTTTGTGGTTCGGCATTGATCCATCCTAGGACGGTTTTGGAATCTGACCAATAATAGTCCCTATCAGTGGTAATTCTTAATTCCTCCTTAACAGTCTCGGCGAGTCTGACTCCGAGTACTGCTGCTTGAAGTTCCAGCTTAGGGATTGAGAGTGGTTTTATTGGTGCCACTCTCGTTTTTGGCGCCACTATGTTTACGTCAATCCCCTTTTCTGTTAATGTTCTTAAGTACACTACTGCTGCGAACGCTTTCTCCGAAGCGTCAACGAAAGTGTGTAACTCAGTTACTTCGATATTGCTAGCCACCGAGTAGCATCTAGGTATTTGTATGTGTCCTAGTTCCTTTATTCTTTCCTTCCATCTTTGCCATTGTTCCATTATGCGTTCTGGTACTGGGCTATCCCAATCCAGTTCTGTTTTCCAAAATTTCTTGGATGATGACCTTCGCTTGCGTAGTATAGTTTGCCGCTAGCCCCAATGGATCATATATTTTCATCAAGTAGGCTAGCATTTCTCTTTTTGAAATTATGGAACACGGGGTATGATTAAGCTTATACCTTAACACATCGTTTGTTTTGTCCCAGTATTGACCCAAAATTTTCTCAAAATTCATATCTTTATTAGAGATGTGCAGCAGCTCTTGTTGTGAGGATCTATCATCTGGGATGCTTCTTATTACCTCCTGACAGTTAGAAACGAAATTTCTCATAAAGAAATGCGCTCTAGCATGTATGAGGCAAACCTCGTTAATAGTCTTGATTGCATCATTGATAGTCCGAAAACTATCAAGATAATCATCAACATAGTGGTTTTTTACTATTGCTTCCACTGCAGTGGGGTATTTGTCTTTATATTTTAAGGCGTTTTCATTTTTAACGAACTGGGCACAAGCAGGAGAGCATGTGGCACCGAAGGTCGTTCATAACGTATACTTGGGGTTCGTTGCGTGGATTATCCCTGAATAAAAATCGTTGAGCCACTTGATCTTCTTTGCGGATCCGTATCTGATGGAACATCTCCTTGATGTCCCCTGAACAGGCGATAGGGTATTCGCGAAAGCGGATTAATACTCCAAAAATTGACGTAGTGGCGTCTGGTCCGGACAAGAGAGTAGAGTTAAGTGAAATCCCTTCGTTCTTTGCAGCTGCATCGAAAACCAGTCTTGGTTTTGGAGTTGGCTTATTTGGATTGATGACCATAAATGGGGAATGTAATTGATCTTTGGATCTCTATTCAGCAATTCAAATGGTGTTAGATTACGAGCGTAACCTTTCTGAACATAATCAGTAATTTGATTTTTATACCAGGTTTTCATCTCGTCATTACCTTTCATTTTCCGTTCTTGACTTTCGAGCCTTCTTAGCGCCTGTGCGTAGCTGCTTGGTAAGGATACATTGGGATCTTTCCAAAGTAGGCCAATCTCATACTGATTATTTGTATATTTCAGTGTGTCATTCATTACACTTAGGGCTCTTTCATGGTCCTTTGATTTTGGGGTGAATTTGGTTTCCCTTACGCCAAATTCTTCTGTTTAAAAAACCCTTTTCATCAGGTCCCTCATTGACTTTTCTTCCTCCTCTTTCTTATCCTGTATTGTGAAAAGATGTTGATTTTCTTTTGCATCACCATCTCTGCACTTTCCAAATACGACCCAACCAATGCGTGTTTTGTGTGCCACTGGTTCATTGGGCGCTCCTGATTTGGACTCCACAGCTTGCGTGTAATAAGCATGTGGAAGTCCTAACAGAATGGTGGGTTTAGCATTTTTGTAACTTGAAATATTTACCGTCTTTAAGTGGGAAAATTTTCTCTTCAACACGTTTGCATTGATGCTTTGAGTGGGTAGGTCCAGTTCATTTACTGTCCTAATGTCCTTGACATAAAGCAGCCTGCCGTTTGGACCTCTGAGTTTCAGAGATACCGACGTGCTTGTATCCTCTACCTGGTTGCATCCATTTGTCCACGAAAGTGTTAACGGCTTCCTTGGGTCATGCAGATTTAGTTTCTGTCTTAGGCTTTCTGTCATGAGGCTCGTTGATGATCCTGGGTCTATCAATGCAAATGTTTCGATGGAGTTGTTTTTGTTATAGACAGTTATTGGCAGAACTTGAAATAGGTATTGTTCCGAGTTTTGATGAAAATTTAAATATGCTTTTGACGCCGCGCCCATTGAGTTGAATTTTTCTTCATGCAATATTAGTTAGTGCAGTTAGTGCAAACGTTTTTCTCCTTCAGCATTTTCCATCTTTCGTTTACTGAGGCATTCTTTAGCTTGTAACAAGATATGGTTTCATGAGGACGGCTGCAAATTAGACAGCTTTTATTTGAAATTTGATGGCTGGCTGAATAGTGAGTATTCAGCCTCGCCGGTCTGTCTCTTTGACCACCTTCCATAGCAAGAAGTGTGATCGCCACGTCTTCTGTTGGTTTCAACCATTTGCTGAAATCTTTCAAGGTTTTGATTTTGTCACCTTCCTCGTTAAGTGAATCTCTGAGTCACCTGGTTTTAAGGTCCGGAGAGAGTTTTGCGACCAGATCTGTAAGGAGCCTTTGGTCCATCAAGTGCGTTACAGAACTCAATAATCGAAGATGGATTTTCCAAAGATGCCCGTTTAACCACCATAAGGTCTTTTAGTAAGGCGTTAAAAATGCTAACTGGGTTGCCATATAACCTCCCCAATCTTTCCAAGATTGCATCCACGTTACTTGGGTTCAACATCAACCCGCTAACGGATCGCAATGCATCTCCCTTAAGGTAAATTTGGAGCCGTGTAAGGTTTTCCAAATTCGTAATTTTTTCTGTTCGAGTGGTTTCTTCGAACAGTAGTTTAAAACGAGGCCATGTTCTATAATTGCCATAGAAATCCGGAAGTTTTAAAACTGTCTTCTTGCGTGGAGCAAAACCCAAGTTTGCCATTTTATTTACGTTTGTTGTAAGTGTCTGTAGGTCGTCTTGTAGGTGAGTTGTGTCGGATTGGTTATGTATTTCTTCATTTCTTAATATGTCTTCTAGTCTTTCGATTTCCTTCTCACACCTTTCGTTTTCTTCTCTAGTTCTTTTTTCCGCTTCAGTTTTTTCTTTTAGTAGCCTCTCTGTTTGCATTAAGGCCTCCCTATTTCCCTTGCGTTCCTCAGCTATTGTGTAGCATTTTGGACACACATATTTTTAACGGGACCTTCTAGCTTCAGACATTTGAGATGTAACCATCTGTCACACTCGATACAATTAACTTGTGTGTCCCACTCATCGGGGTTCTTGCATAGCTTGCAATTGCCTTTCGGGTTGCTTTTAAATATGATATCCATACTACTCACTTTGCGTAACCGGTGGATAAAGTAACTGGGCTGTCGCTGCCGATCTGGATGGGTGTCGTCGTGTCGTTGCTGCTCTTACAACGCCCCTGCTTGTCCTGCTCGAGGTCGTCTTCAGGTGATCCCCCGCAGTGTCGTCAGTACCCCTGTCTTCTGGTCGCCTTCAGATCCACTGCTTGGGTAGTATTGCCGCCACGCTTTTTCGTTGGATAATCGGGTCTTCCGGGGCGATGACCATTGGCTACCGATCACCGTATCAACACACGTCAATAAGCTGGACACGTACTACTCCACTAGTTCGCACTCTTATCAACACCTTTATGTTTGTGGTTTCCCGGAAATGCTAAAGCCGGATACGGTTTAGCTCGAAGATTTCTTTTTTGTATGCACGTCCCGTATTGTTACACTCCCCAACTGTTGATCTTTTCTTGATCCGCACATTTACTTGTGTTGTTGTAATTGGAGTACACTGCCATTGCTTTACGGGAACGTCCGTAAACCGCGGTCGTTAGCGTCTTGTGGGTTTTACTACGTTCTCACTGTGAATGTGTGCCACACGCGTAATTGTTTACACTGCACTTTGTTACTAGTACGCTACGTAATGATTTTCGATCAGATGTTCTCAGGTCGTCCGTTTTTTAACGCCCTTTCTGAGGTTGCGTTTCACTGCACACACACACCCTTTTTGTTTTGTTTACAAACCTGTGGTACGACCGAAACGATATAGCGAACGTCGTTTTTTTTTACCACCGGTGTCTTTATTCAATCACAATATATCGGTGATCGTACGGCGCCTTACTGAATTCTGTCTCTGTACCTTGGACTTCTTAAGCACTGTTTCAGGCGTTTTTTTTTGCACTCGTTTGGTTTGTTGCACTTTACGTTTTTGGCTACTATTATACATTCGCGATGTTTTCCGCTTTTACGAACCTTCCTCCGTTGGAGTGCCGGTTGTTTTTTCTCTATCGGTCAGGAATACGTTCGTCAAGATCGGAAGCTAACCTCCGACTTGTATGTTCCTGCCGACTCTGGGTTTCAAGATCGGAAGTTAACCTCCGACTTGTGCGTTGCAAGGTCTCTACTAATCCTCTCTGGAGCCACCATATACTTTCCGCACCGAGTCTGAACTCGTTGGGAAGCGCCAAGACAGGAGGATTTTACCGTCCGACTTGGCTTGGAACAGACAAACAACTTAGTCTTTGAGTTATTGTGCTTGAAAGTCGATTTATTCATGCTTATTCCTAACTTATATACTAATTTTCTGCTGATCGATCGCGATCAGCAGTTTTTATTTGGTCGATATTGTTTACATTAGATTTGCTTACAATTGTTTTCGTTCGGTCGGTCAGTTCCCAGGCCGTGATGACCTAATTATGCGGCGCTGTCATCAACAGGGGGCGAAGGGATTGAGGGGGAATATGAAAATCGAACACACCAGAGGCACTGTTGAAGCGATGGAGGGATCGTAAAAACGGATCATTGGTGCCATACAGCTTTCTTCTCGACGGGATTTGAAGGTAATCGCGGCGTCGAAGAAAGCGAGCAGGCGCGTACAGCGGTATTCTGTTAAGAAGTGAAGGACAATCAATCTCGTTCCAAAGCAAACCACTGATAAGCAAAGCTTGAGAAGCAGAGCGACGATCATGCAGTGTCATCAATCCAAGCATACGGCATCGGACTTCATAAGGGGGAAGAGAAGCACCCGATTGCCCTAAAAGACGCCTAATGGCAATGCGGGTGAATCTGCGTTGAACACTTTCAACCCTTTCAATCCAAACCGAGCTAACTGGGCACCACACAATGCTAGCATATTCTAAAATAGGGCGAACTAAGCTACAGAAAAGGGCTTTGAGGCATATAGGGTAACGCACATCATTTGCCATAGCACAAATCATTCCTAGTACACTATTGGCATGGTTAATGGTACGCTCAATATGATGATTGAATGACAGCTTTGCATCAAGGTGAACCCCAAGATCACGAATGACATTAACACGATTTAATACAACAGAGTTTAGTGAATAATTATGAGACAACACATTTAAGCTCCGAGAGAAAGATATACAAGCACATTTATCGATACACAGGGAGAGAAAGTTAGCAGAACACCAAGAGGAGAAGGAGTCTAACAGACATTATAGAGAGACACATGAATTAGAGTCAGTGATAGGACAAATATTTTCAAATCATCTGCAAACATAAGGAAGGAATCGGATGGAAGAACAGAGCACACATCATCTTCCCACAGAGAGAGATTGACTGTCAAACTGAGTGGATGTGCCTTCCTCGTGCTCCTGATTTTATACGCTGTTTTGCCGTGTTATTTCTGGAATCTCAACATTTGCAACAGTGGTGCTGCTGAGTTGTTCGTACTGGCTAGTGCGTGCCTTCGATTAATATAAAGCTGCTTCTGTTTATTCAACATTTTTGCCGAGAAAGTGTTTGGCTTCGTTTTTGCTCCTGTCACTCATCAGATTGTGCTGAGTCATCGTTATGCAGTGCTCAACCTGCAATGCACCCACCGATAGTGCTAATTCGGTGTCCTGTGCCGGTGTTTGTGGTTCCAAGCATCACACCCATTGCACGGGGTTGTCCCGTGATTCTACTCGTGAGCTTGGGCGTAATAATCAATTGTTGTGGTTGTGCAAAACATGTCACGAGTTTCGCATTGGCACAAATTCACTTCTCACAAGTGAGATAGCAGCCCTACTCGAATTGGTGAAAGCAGATATTCTCACCACAATTGACTCATCTCTCTCTTCTCTTAGATCGGCTATCAAGAGCGATTTGCTTCCTGAGATCCTCGCTCTCGTTGATAAGCGAGCGCTAACACCCATATTAGCTAAGCCGTCCGTTAGCAACGCATCGCGATCGCACACATCCACTAATGTATCGTCGCTCAATGCCACAAATACATCCAGAACGACTAAAACAGCTTCCGCTCGCCGTACATTTACTAACTCAACGGAGCTCACTGATGATATCCAAGCTGCGAACGATACCAACACTGTGGATGATTCTGACAACTGTAACCACTACAATCATCGTACTAAGCCGACTAGTGATGTTAGTGCTGGAAACTATCGAACAAATACACAAGCATCTTCTGATCCTGTTTTGAACCAAAACACCACCAACACGGGCATAGCCGAGAAAGTATGGTTATACTTCACGAACATCAAATCGCATGTCTCGGCTGATGATATGCGTGTGTGGCTTAAAGCTGTGCTACCAACGGACGATATTAATGTTTACCGTCTCACGAAAAAGGGTGTGAACCTGGACTCGATGTCCTTCATATCGTTCAAAGTGAGTGTTCCTAAATCTCTTAAGGAGCTTGCGCTGCAGTCTACTATTTGGCCAGTTTCACTTACTGTTCGGGAGTTTGTTGCTCGTGGCCTACCAAAGCAACGTGTACATGAAAGGGCTCGATTTGACCCTTCTGAGCTTATTTCGCATCGTACAAATAGTGAAAATTGCTCTTCAGCTGTGCCAAAAACTACCGCTCATCCGGATCATTTTTTGGAACATCGATCGCCACCCCCACAGCGCGTGATTCTATCACCATCCCAGATGACCGAGATCTTAGAGGCTATTCAACTGGAGTTTCCTCCCACACCGCCTCAGTTATCACCGGGGGTGGGGCTTCAATCACAATCCAATCTCAGCAACTCGAACCGCTCACCACAGATCAGCCCGTTTGCCAAACGGATAGCTCACAATTAATAGACCCATTTGTGATATATTACCAAAATGTTCGAGGCCTTCGCACCAAATACAATGAATTGCGCCTTTCTGCGAATGAATCAGGGTTTGAAATGCTTGCCCTTACTGAAATCTGGTTAAATGAATCGATTCCATCCAACATGGTCCTTGATAGTGATGCCTACAACATATACCGCTGTGATCGAAGCAGGTTAAACAACGAACGTTCGCGTGGGGGTGGTGTGCTACTTGCATGTTCCGTTCGATATCCTTCTGTGGCACTTAACATTAATCAACCCACGCTTGAAGCTTTATGTATACGTGTTTCTTTTTCTAAGTTTCGTCTTTATGTGGGGATTGTTTATGTGCCACCGTATTTGAGCAGCGACCGCAACTATTTGGAATCCCTTTCTGCTTTCATCAGTGATGCATACATGCAAATGAAACCGAATGATCATCTTATCCTTCTGGGTGACTTCAATCAACCTGCGTTAGAGTGGTCGCTTTCTACCGCAGTAAGGCCAGATTCATCTTCAGCTATAAGACATTATGTGCCACATATTTCTTCGAATACATCCAGTTCCTGCTTTTTGGATATGTTAAACCTGCATGAACTCTATCAGCTGAACGGGGTGCATAACCATTTAAATCATTATTTGGACCTGGTGCTCTCCAACTCTGCTGCAGCTGCTTGTTGTTCTGTGTATCCTGCTTCGTCACTGCTCCTGCCCCAGGATGCCCATCATCCTGCTCTAGAAATTGCGTTACCGTCTTCTTTATTTAGGGCTAGTAGGGTTATGAATGTATTACCTTCTGCTCCTAATTCATTGAGAGTTCGTTATAATTTTCGGCTCACAGACTATCGTAAACTTAATTCAATTCTATCTCGTTCCGACTGGTCTTTTTTTTATCAATGTACATCGGTCGACGAGGCTGTCCAATCGTTTAATGCTTTGTTAACCTCTGCACTCCTTTCATGTACACCTATTTTTCGTTCCCCTCCTAATCCTCCCTGGTCCAATCGTACTCTTCGCAACCTGAAAAAGGATAGAATGAAATATCTTAGGAGGTATCGTCTGAACCGATCTGCTTTCAACTTTCGTTTATTTAAGTACGCTGCCTCTGCGCATCGACTATACAACAGGGCTTGTTTTGAGGCCTATTCGAGTAGACTGCAATCGCGTTTCCGTTCTGATCCAGCATCCTTCTGGCAATTTGTTAGGATTCGAAGAGGGTGCAATGCGTTACCTAATGAAATGGTACTTGATTCTCGAACTGCCTCTACGCCTGTTGAGATCTGTGAGCTATTCTCTGCACATTTTTCCCAAATGTTTGAGCCACCGGTTAGTGACCCTAACCTTATTGAGGGTGGGCTACTCTACACGCCAGAGAACTTAATTAATCTCTCCGATATTTCGGTTAGCTCTGAAACAGTTGTACAGGTGTTATTTGGGTTGAAACGTTCTTTTACTCCTGGTCCAGATGGCATTCCTGCCTCTGTTTTAATAAACTGTAAGGACGTGCTTGCTCCACACCTTGCTAAAATTTTCAACCTTTCACTTTCTCTTGGGGTTTTTCCTGCTCTTTGGAAATCCTGTTGGCTTTTTCCGGTACACAAAAAGGGATGCCGTAGCATTGTTTCTAATTATCGTGGGATAACCCAAACTTGCGCCACAGCCAAAACTTTTGAGCTATGTATCCTTCCAACCATACTTCATAGTTGTAGTTCAGCTATTAGCCCTAAACAGCATGGGTTTATGCCTGGTAGGTCTACTTCAACTAATCTCATGTCTTTTATTTCCAATATTTTTAGATCTTTTGAGGCCGGTACCCAACTTGATGCAATATACACCGACTTTCATGCTGCTTTTGATAGTTTGCCTCACTCTTTATTATTAGCTAAATTGTCTAAACTTGGTTTTGGTGATGGCATTATTAGCTGGCTGTCCTCATATTTAAGTAATCGATCATGCAGGGTTAAAACCGGGTCGTACTTATCTGAGGAGTTTTTTTGTACGTCAGGTGTCCCTCAGGGTTGTGTGCTAAGTCCATTTCTGTTTTCTTTGTTCATCAATGATGTCTGTAATGTTTTACCTCCTGATGGTCATCTCCTTTATGCGGATGATATCAAAATCTTTTTACCTGTGTCTTCTTCTTTTGATTGTCTGAGACTTCAGCATTACCTCAATGCATTTGCTCATTGGTGTTCATCCAATTTACTTCGCCTGTGTCCCGAAAAATGTTCTGTTATTTCTTTCTCTCACTCTCTTTCTCCTATTTTATTTAACTATACTCTCTCTAGCGCTTCCCTCTCTCGTGTTATGTCCATCCGTGACCTTGGTATTATACTTGACTGTCGTCTTAACTTTAAACTGCAGCTTGATGAGGTGCTACTAAAAGCAAATCGAACCCTTGGGTTTATCTTACGTTTTACCTCTATTTTTAGAGATCAAAGCATCCTAAGAATCCTTTATTGTGCTTTGGTAAGGCCTATTCTTGAATATGCAAGTATCATCTGGAATCCTCCCACTATTGATGGCTGTTCGAAAATTGAAAGCATTCAGCGCCTCTTTACCAGGATTGCCTTTCGTCGTTTGTTCGGTGCTGCCTCACTACCTCCCTATGAAACGCGATTGCAGTTATTCAATCTTCACTCCTTAAGCTTCCGCCGCCAAGTGTTTCAGGCTTGTTTTATTGGTGGCTTATTACTTTCTGCTACTGATGCTCCTGATTTACTCTCGTCCATCTCGCTGTATGTTCCCTCTCGTTCTCTTCGTCCACGTGATCCTCTGTCAATTGAAACACGTCATACTCTTTATACTTTCAATGACCCTCTTCTGTCCTGTTTCAGGTTGTTTAACCACTTTTACTATCTCTTTGATTTCGACTCCTCTCTTAACTCTTTCCGTAACCGTATTTTTTCTTCTAATTCCCTTTAATTATTCTCCTTAGTTTTCTATTACTCTCTTTTTTTTTGTTTTTGATAAGTTTATGATAGTCTCTACGCTCTACTCTTGTTTTTTTTCTTTTCTTTTTTGCTAGGTCAAGACTAGGTTAGTTAGGCTTAGTTTTTCATGAATTATTTTGTTTATTTGTTAGTATTAAATTAGTTTTAAGTCTATTATATTTAGCCTTGATGGCGGATATTGTATGAAATAAATGAAATGAAATGAAATGAAATTGACAAATAAAATAAAAAGTAAAGGACTCAAGACACTACCCTGGGGTACACCCGACGAACAATGAAACTCATAAAAAAAACCGTCATTCAATTTAACACAACAAAAACGATTCGATAGAAATGATTGTAGCCATTCAAGAAAGAAAGGAGAGAAGCCAAGTTTCTTGAATTTAGCAATGAGCATAGAATGGGGGATTTTATCAAACGCAGCTTTGAAATCGGTATACACAGCATCAACCTGCATGCCAGAGTCCAGATTTAAGAGTGCTGACGAAACAAACTCCATAAGATTAGTAGTGGTGGAGCGGCCAGCCATAAAGCCATGTTGATTTGGAATGATCCACGATTTCACCATTTCCATTAGAGGTAAACGAATAACAGATTCAAAGACTTTGCTGAACGCCGATAAAATAGATATGCCACGATAATTAGAGACGCAACCACGATCACCCTTTTTAAAAACTGGCCTTATCCATGCTTGTTTCCAAATCTTCGGAAAAGTAGACGTAGACAAAGAAAGATTAAAAAGGAAAGAAACAGGAAGGGCTAGTGCTTCACGACAGTGAAAGAGTAAAGCAGCAGGAATACCATCGGGACCCGGCACTGAGGATGGTTTAAGGTTACCTAACGCACGTAAAACAGAAGCAGTGCTTACAGAAACAAATTCAACATTCAGGACATTGAGAGGGGTGAATGAAAGACTGGCCTCAAAGCTTGCAGAGTTATTTAAACCATTTTCATAGACAGTCGAGAAATGATCAGCAAAAAGCGAACGAATGTCATTCGGGCACGTAGCAAGCACATCACCAAGTGACATACTAGTAGGGAGGCCATTATTGTTTCTCATAGAGTTTATGTAATTCCAAAACGCTCGAGGGTTTGAACGGAAGCGAGATTGAAGACGCAAAACATATAATTTATGGCGATATCTGTTATATGATCTGTAAGCGGATGCTGCATATTTAAATAACCTACGCGTGTACGGTGAACGCCAAGTCCGGTAAGCACGTGTAGCCCGATTTCGATCCCTAAGCAGAGAGCGCAGATGGCGGTCGGACCATGGAGGGGAAGGAGGTGGTCTGAAGAGAGGAGAACAGGAGTTTAAGGAAGTGATAAGGATAGCATTGAACTGTGTTACAGCCTCATTGATGGACGTACGTTCAAACAAAAATGACCAATCAATAGAGGACAAAATTACACGCAGCCTAGCATAGTCAGCCTTCTTATAATTATAAATAGGACTAAGATTAACACTTTGCACATAAACAGGTAAGTTGGCAGTGGATAGATATTCAATTTCAAAAACAAACGGAGGATGGTGGTCATCAATTTTTACAAGAGGAAGATCTGCCTCATAAACGGAACACGGCGTGAAGTTAAGAGAAAACAATAGTATAAGGTCAAGCACACGACCATTATGGTTTGGAATATTGTTTAGTTGACAAAATTCCATAACGTTGAATAAATCGACAAAAGGTGCATGACATAGCAACGCATTATGAGGTGTATAGTGCTGGAAAGGTGTCGTTAAATTAACAGAATTTATCCACTGCAGAGAAGTTTGATTAAAATCACCAAGTGATTAATGGTCAAGTGGAAAGGGTCAATCGCATTATTCGTCCCATATTGAGCAAATTATCAAATCAGACTGACCATGTAGATTGGGTGACCCAATTGCTATCTACAGAATACGCTCTTAATAATACCATTCATTCGTCCACTCGTTTTTCCCCTTCTATGCTATTGTTTGGTGTTAACCAACGAGGCCCTTCAGTAGATATATTGACTGAATATTTAGAAGACAAAAACAAAGCATTGTCTGATCTAGAAACTATACGTGCAGAAGCATCATTCAATATTTTAAAATCACAACAAAATAATGAGAAACAACTTGCTTAACACCATCGCCCTGCTCCCGTATTCAATGAAGGAGAGTTTGTCGTAATTAAAAATTGTAGATACAGTGGAGCGCCGTTTATCCGGGCTTCTCGGGACTTGACCTCGCCCGGATAAGCGAATAACACGGATAATGAGTCAAATGATATATTTTATCTCCAATTCATGATAAGATTTTGGAAAATTTTCTTATTTTCTGATAAAAATAACCATGTTTTTATTAACTTCATGTTTTTCCAATGAGAATATTTAAAATTTGCCATGAATTATAGTGTTTTATGTTATAACAATGTGCTCTTATAACCGCTTTTTCAAATATCCTCCTCATAACGCAATGTCACCTTTGTATTAAACTGTCATTCCTCAATAGCACGGATAAACGGAAAGCCAAATAAAAGGTACCCGGATAAACGGCGCTCCACTGTAACACACCAAATTCAAACAAAAAACTCATTGCCAGATATAAAGGTCCATACGTTATCCACAAACGTTTACCTAATGACAATTATGTTATACGTGATATCGATGGAATACAAATGACGCAAATACCATATGATGGAGTGTTGTAGTCGGACAAGTTGAGCAGATGGATAGTGCCTCTTGAGGGAGCTTGATCGGAATATGTTCATAAAGCTACACTTAAGATTAAGGGTAAGGCTATGCATATGCAGGAAAAATTGAGGTCAATTTTTCGTCAGGATGGCCGAGCTAAAGAAATCTAGAATTCGAATTTGTTTATACCTCACACATACACCTATTTCTTATGTATATCTTGTTTGTGCGATCACACCTAGGTTTAAGTATCTCAGGCAATACTGTCAAATAGAGATGTCATTCGTGATTGAGCGCTAGAACCAAGGTGTTATAAATGACAAGGTGAAGTTGTTCAGAGCAAAATGACATTTCTCGACTTGACATTTCTCTTCCGGGGGCTCCGGTATAAAAATTCGGGAGGGCTGGTGCGGGGTATTGAAATTTGTATGCAGAGAGTGACAGCTGTCCCCCACAATGTCGCCCAGCAAAAGCGATAAAAATCAACCTTCTAAATACATTATCCTTGAGCACTTCACCTCCTAATATCCATACACCTTGCTCTAGAGCATTTTGACAATTCGTCTTTTTCGTCGACGGGATTTCGTCGTCGACAATTCGTCGACGTAAGGGAACGATCAGATCCTCGCCGCATGCGGCAAGAAAAGAGTTTTCTCAATTTGCAAGGTATTTTAATGATATTTTGTAGTTTCTTTACAAAGATAATCATTATTTGATATGATTTTAGACATTTGACATCTTAAATAAAATTGCATGCGTCGATGCGTTAATATCACATTATTTTGATTTTGCGCATCGCCGCATGCGGCAGATTTGCAAGTGTTGTCATTAACGTCAAATCCAATATAAAAGCTTGCAAAATCGCATGCGGCGAGGCTCTGATTGGTCCCTAAAGTCGCCAAGATTCAAACTTTGTTTATATCTTTTAATTGGTTTATTTAATTTTTCTACCATATGTTTTCGATTAAATACATGTAGTAGAGCCCAAATCTAAAATATATTTTAGGCTCTGCGAGTTTATATTTAACATTAAGACATCCCATATAACCAAGATACCGAAAACGCCACCAATTTCTTGTACTAAAAATCCAGTTCCATCAAACAAAGCTAAAAAACTATCAGTTTGGTGGGTTAAGCCACACGGCCACAGAAGCAGCCACTTCAATTTTGTTAAAGTCAGTTATTATGCTCGGGCACTTTATTTGCTCAACATGTTTCACCTGTGTTAAAATGTGATTTAATTGTGCAAAAGAAACAATTAAACGTGTGTGTTTAAGTTGGTTTGTTGTAAAACATTCATGTTTAATATGTGTATATGTGTGTTTGTTTACTTGCGAATGATCTCTCCATTTCGCTGGTCAGTGCATAGTTTATAGACTAATAATATTGCTGAAGTTTAAGTGCAGTGATGTAAGTGAATGAATGTAATCAATCGAAGAGTTAAAATCCTGTTCAGCATATTGACCTTAGCCAACCCTTGACCAAACTTTTCCTCAAAGCATTTTTGGAAAAGGTGGGTTAAGGGTGGGCAAGATAAATACATCGGATCGGAACTGGCAGCTCCGATTGTTCTAAAATTTGGTGGGTTAACGACTGAATCCACCACCACAAACCCACGTGGGTTTGAAGTGGCTTTACAGTGGGTTAAGGACGATTTGGTTATTTGGGATAGATTGAAGTGTGTTATTTCTTGAATTTATTGTATAGTTCATTGTGTTTTTCACATGTTAGAAGGTAAACAAATAATAAACTATTTGTTTTTCCTGTTCTAATATTTTTCCTCATTGTCTGCGAGCCACATGGGCAATTTAAGTCATATTAGATCTCTTACTCACATAATTTTATATTTCGTGCCTAAACAAATGAACAAAACTTTTGTTAATACAGGCGTCCCCCGAGTTACGGCTAGTGATGGGTAAAGTTGGTAAGACTCCGGAGTCGACTCCGATCCGACTACGATGAATTCGGAAATGACTCCGGAAGGTAGATCCGCCCTGCATCATTCGAAGTCGTTCGGAATCGTCCGGAATCGCCCGGAGTCGTTCGATGTCGCTAGGAGTCGGAGTCGTCTGGAGTCGTCCGGACCCAAATAACCAAATCGTCCTTAACCCACTGTAAAACCACTTCAAACCCACGTGGGTTTGTGGTGGTCGATTCAGTCGTTAACCCACCAAATTTTAGAACAATCGGAGCTGCCAGTTCCGATCCGATGTATTTATCTTGCCCACCCTTAACCCACCTTTTCCAAAAATGCTTTGAGGAAAAGTTTGGTCAAGGGTTGGCTAAGGTCAATATGCTGAACAGGATTTTAACTCTTCGATTGATTAAATTCATTCACTTACATCACTGCACTTAAACTTCCGCAATATTATTAGTCTATAAACTATGCACTGACCAGCGAAATGGAAGAGTTCGATCGCAAGTAAACAAACACACATATACACATATTACACATGAATGTTTTTCGACAAGCCAACTTAAATACACACGTTTAATTGCTTCCTTTGCACAATTAAATAACATTTTATTACAGGTGAAACATGTTGAGCAAATAAATTGCCCGTGCATAAAAAACTAACTTCAACAACATTGAAGTGGCTGCTTCTGTGGCCGTGTGGCTTAACCCACCAAACTGATAGTTTTTTAGCTTTGTTTAATGAAACTGGATTTTTAGTACAAGAAATTGGTGGCGTTTTCGGTATCTTGGTTATATGGGGAGTCGTTCGGAGTCGTTCCGAGTCTTTCGGAGTCGGAGTCGTCGTTAATTTAAATAAAATGGTTCTGACTCTTAAATTTTGGTAATAAACTGTATATTCACAGATATTCGACATAAGACTATTTTGACATACGCCTTGCTTTAGAGCATTTTTTCGGTCCCAAATACAGACTATCTTGGGGGACACATGTATATCTCCATTTTTCGATAAAATCAATACAAACACAAAAATGCACGTAGTAACAAATAAATCTTTTCTATTTGCCATGCTTTGTGTGCGGAAACCATTGGTTAACGGTTTTAAAATGACGTAAAGTCCCTCAACTATGGCGACCCCCCAAAGGCCCTTATCCACCACCTGGTATTTTTAATCCACCTTGCGACGTACTACTGTACAGGCGTCCCCCGAGTTACGACCACCTCGAGTTACGACGATTCGCAGATACGACGATTTTGATTTTGACACTTAAAAGTTGTCATTGACCAGAAATTGATGTATTTTTTTGAATTTCTGGGCTGATAACCGTTATACACATATTTCCAAAGATTCCACAACTACCCTATCGTGAATATCTATATTGTGTACGGCTTTTAAAATAAAATTATTACATTACCGAACATTATTTTAAATAAAATACACGATATCATAGATTCCAACTCTTCGACTTCGGTTATAAACTTCATATTCATAGATATTCGACATACGACTTTTTCGACTTACGCCTTGCTTTGGGACATTTTTTCGGTCCCAAATACAGTCGTATCTCGGGGGACACCTGTATTGTGAAATGTATTTGGGACACCTGTATTGTGAAATGTATTTGGGACACCTGTATTGTGAAATACAGGTGTCCCCCGAGATACGACTGTATTTGGGACCGAAAAAATGTCCCAAAGCAAGGCGTAAGTCGAAAAAGTCGTATGTCGAATATCTATGAATATGAAGTTTATAACCGAAGTCGAAGAGTTGGAATCTATGATATCGTGTATTTTATTTAAAATAATGTTCGGTAATGTAATAATTTTATTTTAAAAGCCGTACACAATATAGATATTCACGATAGGGTAGTTGTGGAATCTTTGGAAATATGTGTATAACGGTTATCAGCCCGGAAATCCAAAAAAGTACATCAATTTCTGGTCAATGACAACTTTTAAGTGTCAAAATCAAAATTGTCGTATCTGCGAATCGTCGTAACTCGAGGTGGTCGTAACTCGGGGGACGCCTGTACAGTCTTGCCCCAAGTTACGCGAATTTTTATTTTTGACCATTCAAATGTCAAATTAGTACAATTATTTCCATCAATGGCCAATGAAAAATAATATGCATTTTTTTTTCAAAAGGTTCAAAAGGGGCAAACCTTATTTTCTCCAGGAATTGTATTAAATAAGTGATAAATTACATAAACGAACTAAATTCAATAAAAAATCATTATATATTAAGTATATTTTGGCTGTAAAACGTGATTTCCCAAATAACCAAATCGGCCTTAACCCACTATAAAGCCACTTCAAACCCACGTGGGTTAGTGATGGTCGATCCAGTCGATAACCCACCAAATTTTAGAACAATCGGAGTTGTCAGTCAATAAGATGTATTGACCTTGCCAAAGCTTGACCCACCTTTTCCAAACATGTTGACGAGAAAAAGAAGGATCAAGTGCGGGCTAAGGTCAATATGCTGAAAATGATTTTAAAACATCGATTACGCATCCACTTACATCAAAGCATAACTTCGGCAATATTATGAATATAAAAACTGTGCACTGACCAGTGAATTGAAAGAGTCCATTTGCAAGTAAACACATACGCATCCACATCTTATACAAATATGTTTCACAACAAATGAACTTAAACATACAAGTTTTATTGCTTCCTTTGCACAATTAAACACATTTTGGAGTGATACATGTCGAGCAAATGAATTACGCGTGCATACAAAAAAACTGACTTAAACAAGCATTGATGTGGCCGCTTCTGTAGATGTGTGGTTTAACCCACCAAACTAACAGTTTTTTGGCTTTGTTCGATTCAACTGGATTTTTAGTACAGGAAATTGGTGGTGTTTTCGGTCCCAATTGACATTTTAGAGTTCTAAAATCGGGATTTCGAGCTAATTCCTTTAAACTGGCACCTTAAACTTCCCTTAAACTGCACCACTTTTAGAACAAGCCGTTTGAAATCGACTGTGAAACGTATTTTTCGATGCTTTCTTCTCTATCCGTTTTGAAATTACGTTTCCAATTCTTATTACTGGTCGTATAGTCATTTTATACAAAAAACCATCGAATTTTCACCAATTGACGCCGTACAAAAAGTACCTTCTTTTTTCGCCAGATATTAAAGCAAATTAATCTAAACCCATATAACCAAATCGGTCTTAACCCACTGTAAAGCCACTTCAAACCCACGTGGGTTTGTGGTGGTCGATTCAGTCGTTAACCCACCAAATTTTAGAACAATCGGAGCTGCCAGTTCCGATCCGATGTATTTATCTTGCCCACCCTTAACCCACCTTTTCCAAAAATGCTTTGAGGAAAAGTTTGGTCAAGGGTTGGCTAAGGTCAATATGCTGAACAGGATTTTAACTCTTCGATTGATTACATTCATTCACTTACATCACTGCACTTAAACTTCCGCAATATTATTAGTCTATAAACTATGCACTGACCAGCGAAATGGAAGAGTTCGATCGCAAGTAAACAAACACACATATACACATATTACACATGAATGTTTTTCGACAAGCCAACTTAAATACACACGTTTAATTGCTTCCTTTGCACAATTAAATAACATTTTATTACAGGTGAAACATGTTGAGCAAATAAATTGCCCGTGCATAAAAAACTAACTTCAACAACATTGAAGTGGCTGCTTCTGTGGCCGTGTGGCTTAACCCACCAAACTGATAGTTTTTTAGCTTTGTTTAATGAAACTGGATTTTTAGTACAAGAAATTGGTGGCGTTTTCGGTATCTTGGTTATATGGGGAGTCGTTCGGAGTCGTTCCGAGTCTTTCGGAGTCGGAGTCGTCGTTAATTTAAATAAAATGGTTCTGACTCTTAAATTTTGGTAATAAACTGTATATTCACAGATATTCGACATAAGACTATTTTGACATACGCCTTGCTTTAGAGCATTTTTTCGGTCCCAAATACAGACTATCTTGGGGGACACATGTATATCTCCATTTTTCGATAAAATCAATACAAACACAAAAATGCACGTAGTAACAAATAAATCTTTTCTATTTGCCATGCTTTGTGTGCGGAAACCATTGGTTAACGGTTTTAAAATGACGTAAAGTCCCTCAACTATGGCGACCCCCCAAAGGCCCTTATCCACCACCTGGTATTTTTAATCCACCTTGCGACGTACTACTGTACAGGCGTCCCCCGAGTTACGACCACCTCGAGTTACGACGATTCGCAGATACGACGATTTTGATTTTGACACTTAAAAGTTGTCATTGACCAGAAATTGATGTATTTTTTTTTGAATTTCTGGGCTGATAACCGTTATACACATATTTCCAAAGATTCCACAACTACCCTATCGTGAATATCTATATTGTGTACGGCTTTTAAAATAAAATTATTACATTACCGAACATTATTTTAAATAAAATACACGATATCATAGATGCCAACTCTTCGACTTCGGTTATAAACTTCATATTCATAGATATTCGACATACGACTTTTTCGACTTACGCCTTGCTTTGGGACATTTTTTCGGTCCCAAATACAGTCATATCTCGGGGGACACCTGTATTGTGAAATGTATTTGGGACACCTGTATTGTGAAATACAGGTGTCCCCCGAGATACGACTGTATTTGGGACCGAAAAAATGTCCCAAAGCAAGGCGTAAGTCGAAAAAGTCGTATGTCGAATATCTATGAATATGAAGTTTATAACCGAAGTCGAAGAGTTGGAATCTAAGATATCGTGTATTTTATTTAAAATAATGTTCGGTAATGTAATAATTTTATTTTAAAAGCCGTACACAATATAGATATTCACGATAGGGTAGTTGTGGAATCTTTGGAAATATGTGTATAACGGTTATCAGCCCAGAAATTCGAAAAAATACATCAATTTCTGGTCAATGACAACTTTTAAGTGTCAAAATCAAAATCGTCGTATCTGCGAATCGTCGTAACTCGAGGTGGTCGTAACTCGGGGGACGCCTGTACAGTCTTGCCCCAAGTTACGCGAATTTTTATTTTTGACCATTCAAATGTCAAATTAGTACAATTATTTCCATCAATGGCCAATGAAAAATAATATGCATTTTTTTTTTTCAAAAGGTTCAAAAGGGGCAAACCTTATTTTCTCCAAGAATTGTATTAAATAAGTGATAAATTACATAAACGAACTAAATTCAATAAAAAATCATTATAAATTAAGTATATTTTGGCTGTAAAACGTGATATCCCAAATAACCAAATCGGCCTTAACCCACTATAAAGTCACTTCAAACCCACGTGGGTTAGTGATGGTCGATCCAGTCGATAACCCACCAAATTTTAGAACAATCGGAGTTGTCAGTCAATAAGATGTATTGACCTTGCCAAAGCTTGGCCCACCTTTTCCAAACATGTTGACGAGAAAAAGAAGGATCAAGTGCGGGCTAAGGTCAATATGCTGAAACTGATTTTAAAACATCGATTACGCATCCACTTACATCAAAGCATAACTTCGGCAATATTTGAATATAAAAACTGTGCACTGACCAGTGAATTGAAAGAGTCCATTTGCAAGTAAACACATACGCATCCACATCTTATACAAATATGTTTCACAACAAATGAACTTAAACATACAAGTTTTATTGCTTCCTTTGCACAATTAAACACATTTTGGAGTGATACATGTCGAGCAAATGAATTACGCGTGCATACAAAAAAACTGACTTAAACAAGCATTGATGTGGCCGCTTCTGTAGATGTGTGGTTTAACCCACCAAACTAACAGTTTTTTGGCTTTGTTCGATTCAACTGGATTTTTAGTACAGGAAATTGGTGGTGTTTTCGGTCCCAATTGACATTTTAGAGTTCTAAAATCGGGATTTCGAGCTAATTCCTTTAAACTGGCACCTTAAACTTCCCTTAAACTGCACCACTTTTAGAACAAGCCGTTTGAAATCGACTGTGAAACGTATTTTTCGATGCTTTCTTCTCTATCCGTTTTGAAATTACATTTCCAATTCTTATTACTGGTCGTATAGTCATTTTATACAAAAAACCATCGAATTTTCACCAATTGACGCCGTACAAAAAGTACCTTCTTTTTTCGCCAGATATTAAAGCAAATTAATCTAAACCCATATAACCAAATCGGTCTTAACCCACTGTAAAGCCACTTCAAACCCACGTGGATTAGTGGTGGTCGATTCAGTCGTTAACCCACCAAATTTTAGAACAATCGGAGCTGTCAGTTCCGATCATATGTATTGACCTAGCACGCGCTTGGCCCACCTTTTCCAAACATGTTGACGAGGAAAATGTGGATCAAGAGCGGGCTAGGGTAAATATGCTTAACAGGATTTTAACACATCGATTACTTTAACTCATTCACTTACATCACAGCATAACTTCGTCAACATTTTAAATCTAAAAACTGTGCACTGACCAGCGAAATGGATGAGTCCATTTGCATGTAAACAAACACACACAAATATGTTTTACAATAAACAAACTTAAACAACGTTTCATTGCTTCCTTTGCACAATTAAACATATTTTGGGATGGAAAATGTTTAGCAAATGAATTACCCGTGTAAAAAAACTTACTTTCACAACACTGAAGTGGCTGCTTCTGCGGCCATATGGTTTAACCCACCAAACTGACAGTGCTTTGGCTTTGTTTCATGCAACTGGATTTTTAGTACAGGAAATTGGTGTCGTTTTCGGTATCATGGTTATTTGGGAAACGAATTGGACGCCATCATCATTCAATGAAATAAGGTCATTCGCATGCACAAACGAAATTTTGACACTTTTTACACGGTTTATCTCACACAAATCCACATATTTTGGTATCTCGAGCAACATTCGAGCAGATCGTGGTAAAAAATTTAAAACAAATGTCTCTTGGGGTATCTAGGTTATTTGGTATTCGACTTACGCGAAAATCCTAGTTACGCAAATTTCTCCGGAACATTTTATTCGCGTAACTCGGGGAAAGACTGAATGTTATGCTCTTTTTGAATTCCACTTATGATCAAAAAGCATGTTCCATCGAATTTGTGAAAAAGATACCTGCTTTAGAACAAAAAAAAATGATTCAAAACTCTGCGTCGATATTTTTTGATCTCGAATCAGTAGTATAAATTCTTTTTTCCAAACTCGATATACGCGAAAACTTGAGACACGCTATTGCGCTCGGTCCCGTGCAAGGTGGATTAAAAATATCAGATGGTGGATAAGGGCCTTTGTGGGGTCGCCATAGTTGAGGGACTGTACGTCATTTTAAAATCGTTAACTAATGGTTTCCGCACACAAAGCATAGTAAATAGAAAAGAGCTCTTTGTTACTACATGCATTTTAGTGTGTCTATTGATTTTATCGAAAAAATGATATATAGGGTAAATGTACCTATAGTGGTGGTAGTACCAATAGTGGTGCTATTGCTCTAAAATGCGGTTCATAGGGCAAATCACAAGTAATTAAGTTATTTACGTTAGTGTGAAATGTTCTTTAGCCTTTTACAAAGTGTTTAAAATTTAAATGAGGCCATTCCGTTACTTAGTGACCGAAAAATCCATTATTTTGTGAAATGGGTCAACATTTTTCCAAAATCCTTAGGATTTCATAACGAAACTCATTTTTCTGTCAACGTTCTAAACGACCACATAACCACGCAATTATTAGTTTTTCAACATAATTGTTATGTAATGTTATTGTTTTACTAAAATTATTTGCCTTTTTACCATAATTATGCATTTTTAAGTGTTTTTTACCATAGTGCCATTTTGGTACACAGAACAGGCATGTTCCTATAGTGGTTATAGTTCTAAAATAAATAAATACAGGTCGTTTTAGATTTTTTCGAGGAAATTTTTGGTATGAGGTACTGTTTTCCCTAAAATAAGCAACAGAAATGATTTTTATGTCGGTAATTTACCAAAAACAGGCCAAAATTCGCTTATCTGGCTGAATGATAAATTGACTTCAAATCAAGCACACTCTTCCGGGTGTAGGTTGACGACAGGTGTGATGCAGTACTTTAGTGAATAGTTTCATCAAGCAAATTTATACATTTTTTTACGATCAAATTACGCAAGAAACCAACATTATGGCAGTAATCGTTGCTATTCATACGAAAACAGTTTCGAAACTAAGTTTCATTAATTTTATACACCGTTTTTTATGCATCTTTGTTTACCATAACTATAGGAACACAATACGACGACTATAGGAACCATACCACCATTATAGGTACAACGAAGCAATCACAAAAATATGTAATTACAGGCGGTCCCCGAGATACACGGTTAATGGGGACCGAAAACGGCCGCAAAATACCGCGTATCTCGAATTTCCGCGTAAGTCGAATCTCGTGATTTCCAGCTAAAATATCACAAATTTTCGTGTAATTTTGCAAGTAGGGGGTGGTTTTAGGCACTTAATTAATTATTTGATATGATTCTGACTGAATATAACTGTTTTAAACATTTTGAAATAGTTTTTTACATTCGATCAAAACGGATATTATTTTGCAATTTGCAATTGATGTGTCAAATCAGTACAATTTGCTCAAAGAATTGTCAAATTTAGAAAACCGCGTATCTCCGAATCCGCGTATAAGAGGTACCGTGTATCTCGGGGACCGCCTGTATTCGTAAATTTGATGTGTTTCATGGTAAAAATGGTTGTGATTGCGAAGATAAAACATATTCCAATTGCTATGTGTTAAAATATTCAGAAATTGTCGTTCCTGACACTTTAAATCCATTAAAACACATCGGTACCACTACAAATTGCACCACTATCGGTACATTTACCCTATTAACAAAATATTTGATGATTTGTTTATGCACGAAATTTAAAATCATGTGAGTAAGAGTTCTAATCTCACGTAAATTGTCCGTGCGGCTGGTAGATATAGTGGATTTAATGTGAAAATTGAACAAATATTGATTTCTTAGGTTTTATCATCAAAAATGTCAAAAATACAATGATTTATGAATAAATTGACGTAATAACACAAAATAACACACTTAATACTATGTTTTAATGTTAAATACGAACTCTCAACGCCCAAAATATATTTTTAAAGAATGTTTATTCGAAAAAAGGGTTTTTTTAATTATATGAACCAATTAAATACAGTAGAACGTCAATTATCCGGGCAGCTCGGGACCGGACTGTTGCCGGTTAATCGATTTGCACGGATAATGGTCCAAGAAATTCATTATCATATAAAAATTCTTATATTACTAGTTTTTGATTAGTTTTATGATTAATCCATCTTGAATAAATCGATTAATCATTATTAAAATATTATTTTAATCAATAACTACAGGTTTAACAACTGTTCATGAACAAAAATGAATTTCGAAAATACCCTTAGACACCTCAGAGCTACACAAAAATCTGGTTGCCCACTTGACTATCGCTGCAAATGTTCGCTGTACGTTTAAACAGCTGTCACATTTATGCGCACGGTTAAGCCGCCCGCCGGTTAATCCGCCCCCGGATAATCGACGTCCTACTGTAAATGTAAACAAAGTTTGAATCCTGGGGACCTTACTTCAAGTGACGAATTGTCAAAATGCTCTAGATTCCACCACCTGATAGTTTTAAATCCACCTTGGTCCCGTGCGATAGCGTAAGGGCGGTGGCAACGCTCATCGGATGCGATTTTATCGGACGAGATTTATATAGGATTTGACAGATAACGTCGGACGTGCGATTTCGTCGTCCGACATTATCTGTCAAGTCCCATCAAGGATAATGTATTTAGAAGGTTGATTTTTATCGCTTTTGCTGAGCGACATTGTGGGGGACATCTGTCACTCTCTGCATACAAATTTCAATACCCCGCACCAGCCCTCCCGAATTTTTATACCGGAGCCCCCGGAAGAGAAATGTCAAGTCGAGAAATGTCATTTTGCTCTGAATAACTTCACCTTGTCATTTATAACACCTTGAGTCCCATATAAAAATTTGACAGGCCGTCCGATAAAATCGCATGCGAAAAAGCGTTGCCACCGCCCTAACGGGTAAGGTCTGTATTCCACTTCTTTAAAAGTTTATAAGTTGGACCTCTTTACACATTCAATGAATTGACAACTAAACCTGTTTACAACTCATCCATCCATTTGTAAAGTGTGTGCATTTTGCATTTTGAAAACATTAAGTAGAGATTTTCACAGTTCCAATCATGTATGAAGCACAGTGGAGCGCCGTCTATACAGGAACCTTTTATCCGGCTGTCCGTTTAACCGTGCTGTTGAGAAATGACAGTTCAATACAATGGTGACATTGCGTTATTAAGAGGATATTTGAAAAATCGCCTAATAGAGCATATTGTCTGATATGTCCGAACTACTCGGACTATCGTACACAGGTTCTAGTTTTAAGATATGTACATATTTGGAAGTCAACTAAAGAATGAGTGAGTGATGAGCTATCGAGCTGCTTATATTCCGCATGGTTGCTATGTGTTACCATTGCATTTACGTTTTCCATTATCCTTGTGGTAACTGGGATCCAACATTGTCATAACAAAAGAAAAGATAATTCAAGGCAAATTTCAAAAATGCTTATGGGAAAACCATGAAGTTATTAATTTTTCTCTGGGTTTTTTTTATCAAAAAATAAGATAATTTTCCAAAAATTAATCAGGAATTGGTGATAAAATATATTATTTGACTCATTATCCGTGTTATTCGGATATCCGGGCGAGGTCAAGTCCCGAGAAGCTCGGATAAATGGCGCTCCATTGTACAGGTATTCCCCGATATACGCCATACTCGATACACGCCACTTTGCTATACGCTATGTTTTAAATTTGACTGTTATTTGAGAAAATTGTACTGATTTGACACATTGAATGTCAAATTCAAAATAAATTCCCTTTTGGTCGAATTTTAAAAAACCATTTCAAAAGGTACAAAGTTGTAATCTTCAGTTAAAATCAGATAACATAACTAATTTAGTGGCTAAAACCTACAACAAGAAGCAAAATTATAGGAAAATTAGCAATAATTTGACTGAAATCCTCGAAATTCGGCTTACACTAACATTCGAGATACGCTATTGGTTCCGGTCCGCATTTACAGCGTATATCGGGGAATAAATGTATTTTAAATACAATCCTTTGAATATAATGAAATGTAATAGAACAAAATGTTTTTAGTTTTCATATGGTTTGAATGTATATACTTAAACTATCTCAATATTAATATCAAATGTCTGAAAGAATATTCATTTTGTTTCACAGAGAAGTTCGTTGCTTTAATTGAGTTTTCTTGAACACGTAGCTCGGCCTGACAATGAGCACTGACAATGATTGAGGGAGCACGATGCATACTCAACAAGAACCGCTCGATAAATTGCAGTAACGGTTGTACTGCGTCTGCGCAATTTCAACGTGTATCCCGTTTTCCAGTCGGCATGATGGTGACAGAGAAAGGACAGAATAGCATCACCGTCGCATAAAATAAAGGAAACTGTTCGAGGCATAACGCGTGTCGTTCAAAGTATTCCGTATTTTTGCTTTGCCATCATCCTGGCATTGCAGATATCCTTTGGTGCATTTCAAGTTCAAGTTTTGGCTATAGGAAGTGGCTGGTGAATCAATATTGTACTTTTGATTAGGTTTAGGTTTTTAACAACTAAGTCATTTTCAAAATCTATTATTTTAACTAAGCATAGGTGCAGTGTCTGGACAAAATGCGTTATTGCTTTCAACCTAACTAATAAATGTCTCCAAGTAATTTGTTAGTAAAGAAAACCTGTACCGAATCCCTTGTAAATTAAAGATGTGCATTATCATCATTTGAGCCAAAGTAATTGTATTTTCTTTTCTTTTGTTAGTGGCGGTGTCTACGGAACAAATGTCTAAATCGAGTGAATTTTTATTCTTGCCCTTCTTTACTTAAGGAAGGGAATTGTTTTTGTATGTTGTTATACTTACTGGACATAGCAAGTGTGAATGAAAGACGTTCATAGTACATAATAATTATTTGGCTCAAATCAGTTCATCGTGTTTTACCCACAGAATTGTAACTTATCGCAAAAAGAGTCTAGTATATTTGGAATCTTCTTAATAAATGTACAAAATTTGCATTTTTGCCACAACGCAGCTATTCTCCTAAACAACAGCCTCGATTGTGAATAAGTAAGTAACACTATATTTCACGCGAATCTTAAGGAGTAAATAACAATGATTGCTAGCACAAAAACAATCTTTAAATTTGCATTCAAGAGGCATTCAAAACTGATTTTAGAATAAGGTAAATGGCAATGGCTTACGGGTGGCATGTTAAATGTTATAGAAAAACAAAAACATTTTTCATAAAATCAAGTAAAACCGTAACCTGTACATAATTTTATGACGAAGTTTTTTTTAATAACTTTGTTTCATGACATTTGACATTTTATGCATGATTCGCTGTATTTTGTCGCGTTGAACTATGCCGTTTGAAAAATGATGATGTCATTTTATTACTGAAAATGTTAATCTTTATTTTTTTATTAGATCACTGAATATGAAATTCAATTGTACCAAAAACGTAATAGTGCTAATCAAGTACGCAAAGAATAATAATTTTACAGAATAATAATAATACATTGCTTATTCTATTGCATTAACTTAAGTCTGGAAGAAACTACTTAAATTACTTTTATATACAAATAACTTATTTTATTGATTGTTTGTTACATAGAAGATAAATGACTAAACTATTAAAGCAGATATGTGTATGGTTTGTTAATGATTTTTGTTACAGAAAAAACACCGGAAGCGTAATACAAAATCTAATGAAGGATGGAAATCGTACCAGAAGGAAACAATTTCGTGATCGTTAAAGAATGTGAACTACCAGCAATGATGGAAGAGCTGGAAAAATATTTTCCTCACTCTTTAAAAGTGTGTTACCTTTTAGAAACAACTAGAAGTCAATTTAATAAAATCATTAATTATTTTTATTTCAAATTGCAGTTCCATCAAACTATTAAGACGTACCTGAATGATAGAGTGTGGCGATTTCAATTTTACAGAGCAAAGACATGGCCACAAGATCCTGTTTGTTTGCATTTTCCAGGTTGTACATATACGGTAAGTATTATAGCGTATAAGTTGGTGAATGTGTTATAAAGACAATCTTATATTAACAATATATTATTTTTTTCCAAGCCGGATAACAGAACGAATGAAAGTGTAGGTATTTTTTGCCCACCAGACAAACTAGAGCGAATGGAATTGATTAAAGATGAAGACGTTCTGTTTGAATGGCATAGTCCACTATACATGAACTTTACACATGTAGGTATTATGTTTAAGATGGAAGAAATTTTCCGAGAAAAAGTAAATGGAAGACTAGAGGGTCACATTTATGGCGACATTTACGTACACGAATGTCCCGATGAGTTGAACTTAGTGCTAGAACCATTAGCAGCGAATGAAGTGATCATGAAACCGCTGTGCATCGACGACGTAAAGGATATACACGATTTATATCCGGCAGGTGATATCGAAAGTTTAGAGTTATTTGAAAAGCTAGTCATCCAGCTTCCAGGCTTCGGTGTATTTAATCAATCGGATAATGAACTAGCTGCATGGAGTTTGCAGTCATATTATGGTGGAATGTTCTCCATGCAAACAAAACCAAAATTTAGAAGAAAAGGGTATGTGTAACATATAACAGGGGTTTGATTCAAATAATGCAATGCCTAAGGTGAAATATTTCAAATTATTTGTGGGAAAATTGCAAACTTGCTATGGAGGTATGCAAGCATATACGATATACGCTCGGTAATCCGCACCTTTTTAATCCGCCTACTCGATAATCCGCACTACGATAACCAAAATCAGGTGAAGAACAGTGTTCGGTCCAAAGTAGTGATTATTGATTAAAAAGCTAAATACCTATTTTTAAACTACAGGCGGTCCCCGAGATACACGGTTAATGGGGACCGAAAACGGCCGCAAAATACCGCGTATCTCGAATTTCCGCGTAAGTCGAATCTCGTGATTTCCAGCTAAAATACCACTAATTTTCGTGTAATTTTGCAAGTAGGAGGCGGTTTTAGTCACTTTATGAATTATTTGATATGATTCTGACTGAATACAACAGGTTTAAACCTTTTGAAATAGTTTTTAACATTCGATCAAAACGGAAATTATTTGGCAATTTATAATTGTTGTGTCAAATCAGTACAATTCACCCAAAGAATTGTCAAATTCAGAAAACCGCGTATCTCCGAATCCGTGTATAAAAGATACCGTGTACCTCGGGGACCGCCTGTATAAGTTTTCTTTGGCAACATAAAAATGTATGAAATGTAATAATCAACTCATGAACCGAGACAAAAATCTGAAGTTTTTAAAAAAAGCACATCAATACGTCATTCGATAATCCGCACTTAATCAAGTGCGGATTACCGAGAATATACTGTATGAGAATCGATTAATCGCTTAGTAGAATGGTTCTATGAAATGAAAGCGTTACAAAAATGTAAACTTGTTTTTAAGAACTATATGATGTTTTATGTTTTACAAGTTTCGAAACACACATATTGGACTATTAAAAGCTTTATGCGTTTTTTGTTTGTTGCCAAAATGAAAGATTTTCTTTGACATTTTTTATTACATTACAACTTAACTAACGGCGTTTGTCGTCTCGCAACTGCTGGATTTTACAACAGATGGAACTCAATACCCCATTATTCGGATCATTTCCATTGTTTGTTTTTTTATTCAGGAGGAACAGTCCGAAATTCCAATTGATTCTAATCGATGGGTAATGATTTGCTGAGTTACTTTATGTATCTCTGGAAATACATGATATTATTGTTTGATGAATCATGTTTTAAGAGCCACCGGGAGTGCTCATTGCCTTCCAAAACAAAATACCACATTTAAACGGTGAAACATACTTCTGCCACACACTAGTCACCGTACAACTTTCACTAAAATACGATGGCTTTTTGTAGCCGTTTTCTTAATATTCAGCCTTATTCTATTCTGAACTCGATTCGATTCGACTCGAGAAAACGAACTCCAAAGTGAACTTTTCCATACGAATAAACATACAAAATTCATCAACTCGCCGTCAAGACGACTCGATTATAAGAATAGAATACGCCTGATTGCCAATAGTGAACCAGAGCACCTGCCCAAATCAAAATATTTGTTGTAATAGTTACCATTTTTGAACCTACAATTACAATGTTGTATGTGTTGTAATTACCGTAGCGTAATGACTAATAATTTAAATGAAAATTTTCGTTACGTCAAATGACTGTCTTGCCATTAATTAAAAGTTAGTTGTAATGGTTTAGTATAAAATAACTACTATTTAAACCATAAAAAATCGTGTATTTATTCACTCAAAATGCATGAAACATCACATTTCCCACAAATGATTGAAATCATTCCACCGAGAGAATCAAGTACTCCATTATTTGATCCTGTACCTGTATTGATAAAATGAGAAGATTTTTATAATAGACTACTCATGATGTATTTTTTATTGTATTATAGATACGGTATTCAGCTAGCACAATCTCTGACTAAGTTGGTAATTCGTCGCGGATATATACCGTTTGTTGTCATAAGGCCAGAAAACGACGCTTCTCGTGGACTTTATACGAAGCTAGGTTTCAGAAAAGCTTTTGAAAGTGTTCGTGGCACATTTGTGCCTTTAGTTGGCGAAAATCATTTGCAGAATAATTTGACGGCCTACAAACAGCGTCAAATTTCAAATGAAGAAAACTGCACAATAGAACCAGCTGAGCTAACTAATGGTATTGCATCATACAAGGATAATGATAATTGCTGAATTTCATGGACCGTATTACATCTCTTAAAAGACCTGTATAGGATTGACATAACCTACTTTGAATGCGTTTTAAAATGAATTATAATTCAAGCGGATTAATATTTAACATAATAGCAAAATCAAGCTGAAACTAACAACTCTAAACAACAAAGCCATCAGCAGCTAAAAAGCAACAACAGCAACAGCAGTTATAATATCCGCGATAACAGCAGCTACAGCGGAAGTAGTAGCCGCCTTAGCAGCGACAACAGCAGCCGACGCCGCCGCCGCAACAGCAGAAGCAGCAGTACCATGAACAAAATCAGATTCAGCAGCAGCAACAGCAACGTCAATAAAATGATTATATTAATGAGTTACTGCTGTTGATTTGCTGTCAGAAAGCCTACACCCTCTACAGCCTTTGCAGTCACAAATAATAGATAGATTTCTTAAATGAATTTCAAACTAATATATAATAACTTTGCTTTATCTTAAATATTTGAACGTATTACATTAATAGCCCATTTAGCACTGAAAGAACATAAATCTTCAACAACTCAGTATTATATTTAATTCGTCATTATAACGTCTTATGTATTGTACCGCATTGCTTCGAATTACAGACACTTAAGGTATTTTTAGTATTTAATATTTTACTAAGGAGTCTTTAGGAGACAAACGATGGGAGGGCTTTTGGATAGTTGGTAATACTTAAACCATAAGGTTACTTCACATGGCAGCAACTTTTTTATTGTTTATTTTTAAAGAGACTTTTAGCCGATCGGCCTCATTCACCTCTTTTAAGCGGTTGATAAATTCTAAGCTTAAAATCTAACAACCCAAGTGCCACAAATCCACGAAACGACCACTGAACGGGCTCTAAACGAATCAAGTTATCAACCTAAACGGAATATAGAAAGACTTCGTTTAGCAGACGGCACACGACTCATGCATTCTAAAAATAGCAAAAAGCTGGTGACGCCATCTGTTAGTGGGATACCCAACCAGTGGAGCTTCCTCATTCCCTCTGTACTGTTGTATGGTTTCGCATTGAAGTTATGCATCGCTAAAACTAGAACGGCAAAACGATAATTTAAATACTAAACTCCAATGTCCACTACCAGCACTGAACCATGTGAGAATCGAGTAAAGGTCGTCGGTATTGACACTCACGTATCTGACTGTTGTGGGTAGCCGTGCCGACCCGACCGTGGACTTGCTTGCCGTGGCATGCGCTGCCACCGGTCAAACGTGTGTCCAGGAGGACGGACGGAGACACAGTGTGTTGTCACGCACATACTGACGCGCACACTTAAGCAACAGCGCAAGGCTTTATGTGTGCCCGAGCGCGCACGATTTAGAGTGTGTACTAGTGTTGATAACAGATCCGAAAATTGAGGATTGGAACGAATCTCTGCCAATCTGGAGAAAAAGATCGGAACGTGGCACGCAGGTTCAAAACTAATCTGCCATGGCTACGCTTTTTACAGTTGGTCACTTTGTATATGTTTAACTTGAAAGCATTCATTTAATATTTTATGTAATATGTTTTTTGTGCAGTAATCACACAGTTTCAATTAAAACAAAGCTAAATAATAGTTTACTGAATGTGTAAAACTATTCTTCTACTAAAATATAAACGCTGAGCTTAAGTAGCCCGCTATACAGTTCCTTTTTCATTAAAAGGTTAAGGTATTTTGTTGTATTTGTTTTTACTAAAATTAATCATTATTCCCTTTTTATACTTCTAAATAAACAAGTAAATCAGAAATTTGTTGCAACGCATATGAAATTTTGATGCAAAATCAAAAAGCTTACAAGTGTAGTATCCTGGAGATTTGACCCCTTATTAGACCATTTTGCCAAATATGCCGGATCGGCATATACCTATCACCGCGACAACTGTGCGATAATTTGAATGTCAAAAATAAAGATCATTCGTTTACGGATCGTTGTACTGACAACAACTTCAGCCTTCGGTTTATTCTTCTGCCTTTCGTATTTGTGCCTTTGTGATACTGTTAATGATGAAGAGGAAGTTTGGTAATGTCTGTCTGTCTGTCAAAGAAATTATAGTGACTTTGGTCCTTATGGACTCTTTCGTCACATGCACTATAATCTTTTCCAAATTAAATATATATATATATATATATATATATATATATATATATATTTTCTCTTCCTCTCTGAGGGGGGGAGATAAGGGATACACGGATTGGTAGGGATAGGATGGAGAGGTGGGAAGTTGAGGAGTAGGGAAGTTTGGTAATGATGAAGACACGATGTTGTTGCTTTGAACTCTGGAACTTGACTAGATTTATTCATTTTTTATTAAAGGTTCCGAGTTTAGTTAGTACTTTATAGTAGTAGTTCGTGCGAGACACAGCGAGATTCCGCTTTACAACGCTAATGGTGAGAAAGTATGCTTTTAGGCAGATAATTGGTTGATATACTTGGTAATTGGGTGTTGAATTTAAAATTGAAATCGATTTTTTTTTTTTTTTTTTTTTTTTTTTTTTTTTTTTTTTTTTTTTTTTTTTTTTTTTTATACATAATTCAATATCACAAAGATGACAAAAGTTGTCGCAACAACGGTGATTCAGCAGTGCTCGAGCTTCTGAGTTTTGCAAGAGCATGTGACGCTATGTCGTCAATAGGCATTGTGTTTGCCATTTCATAAACTTGTCTGGATCTAGTTCTATACTCTACATCTAATATCATCCGCAGAACTTTGTTTAACTTGCCCTGGAGTTTTTTCCGATTTGATACAGCACAGCTACTCCAAACCGGGATACCGTAAGTTATTGTAGGTAAAATAATGGTTTTGTAGATTGCCAGTTTGTTGACCTGATGCAATTTGGATCTCCTGTTAATAAGGGAATATAAGCTTTTAACTAATATCTGGCATTTATGGATACAATGGTTTACGTGATCTCGAAAGTTTATCTTTTGATCAAAGATAACACCAAGGTATGTTGCAGTACGAGACCAGTTAATAGTGCTGCCTAAAATAACGATTCTATGTCTGCCAGAAGGGCTCAATAGTGATCTACGCATTCTGTGTGGAAAGATTATTGCCTGAGTTTTATCCTGATTGATTTTAAGTTTCCAATCTTGTACATACTTTACAATGATGTCAACACATTTTTGAGCTCTAAAACGTAGTTCGTCAGGTTTGCGTCCCTTAACGGCTACAGCTGTGTCATCCGCAAAGAGGAACAGTTCACACCCTTGTGGAAGCGAAGGTATGTCAGCCAGGAAGATACAGAAAAGAAGTGGTCCCAGTATACTACCTTGGGGAACTCCCGCCGAGATGCTGATACTATCTGATATTGTGGATCCTAAAGCGACACGGAACGATCGATCCTGGAGATAACTCCGAATCATTTTGATGAGAAACTGAGGTAGCCCCTTGATTGACATCTTGTGGAGCAGGCCATCATGCCAAACGTTGTCGAACGCCTTTTCAAAGTCCAGCATGACAACAGCTGTGGACTTCGAAAGACGTTTGTTGTTCAGGATGGTGTTATACAGTCTCAGCAGCTGATGGGTAGCCGAGTGTCCAGCGCGGAATCCAAATTGTTCAGGTGGCAAGATGTTGAGTTCAAAGACAGCATCACGCAACCTCCAGTAAATTACCTTCTCAAATAGCTTGCCCAACGCTGCAAGAAGGCTGATAGGTCTGAAGCTTGCTGGAAGTGTCGGGTCCTTCCCAGGTTTGAGAACGGGAATGACCTTGGCACACTTCCAACATGACGGGAAGTAGCTTAACTCAAAGCACTTTGAGAAGATGTTGGCGAGTAGCTGAAGTGCTCGAGAGGGCAATCGTTTCAACAGCAGATTGAGTATCGCATCGAAGCCTGGTGCTTTCATGTTGGCCAAGGTGGTCAGGGCCCCTTTAACCTCATCACTCGAAACACGAGCTTCGGGTGGTGTTGGTGGAAGCTGGTGATTAAGTTGGTGTAAGGAGGCTGTTACATCAGCTTCGTGGGGACTGTTGATACTGGATCCGAGTTGATGGGCCTGGACGAACTGATACGCAAGTGCAGATGATTTTTCCGGGGCTGTGATAACAACATCGTCGTTAAATTTGAGAGGAGGAACAGGTCTCGGTTTCTTCCTCAGAATCTTGGCGAGTTTCCAGAATGGATGTGCTCTCGGGTCCAACCTTTTGACCATGTTTGCAAAATTAATATTGCGAATCATTTCGACGCGATCTGCAATAAGTCTCCCCAACATGGACGAGCGTTGTTTCAGCGCGGGATTACCAGTTCTTTGATGTTGACGCCTCAGCATGTTCCTCTCAGCGATTAGACCCTTAGTCAGTGGATCCAAGGTGAGCACAGCAGTCTTTGTTGTCACCAAAGGGACGCATTCAGCTTCAGCAACTTTGATAGCATCTTCCAGGTTGTGAATGGCAACATCAATATCATTTGCAGAGTCAATATCTGTGTGAACTATGTGGAGATCGATTATTTGGCCGTATCTATCCCAGTTGACGAGCTTATAGTTCCGTCGAGTGGAGGGAGGTAGACGTGGAGAATTAAGCTCGATTTCCGTAATGACTGGAAAATGATCGGAGTTGAGACCGTCGGTAGCTACTGGTTTACTAATAGTTGTGTTGGTCCAAAACAAGTCCAGCGTTGATGGAATGCCGTTATGAGATATAAAAGTTGCTTGGTCAGGAAACTCAAAGGTGATGCTGCCATTTAGAAGGTGTTCTGCAAGATGGAGACCGTTGGTGTTGTTACGATGATTGCCCCACATCTGGTGACGAGCATTGAAATCAGCACCGATAACAATTCGATGATTTGACCGTGTTATTTTGCGCAGGTCCTCGTTAAAGACAGTCGCCAGATTGTTGGCTGTTGAACACTGTCTGGGACAGTAGGCAGCCAATAGTACAAGGGGGCCAGCAGCTGATGTAAATTGCACGCCAATGGCTTCAATTATGTTAGTAGCGAAGTGTGGGAGCAGCACATGTTGTAGATTCGCTTTTATCGCTATGGCCACTCCTCCAGATCTGTGCGCAGTAACTCGATCCAGTCGATGAACAATATAACCATTAATGTGAAAACTCATCTGCGGACTAAGATGAGTCTCCACTAGTAGAACCACATCAATATGGTGTTGACGAAGAAAGTCTTGAAGGACGATAGCTTTAGGTTTGACCGAATTAGCGTTCCAAAGCATGGTAGTGAGCTTATCCATACTGAATGATGAGTTCACCAAGTACGGAGATTTGGTCAGCCTTAGTACGGCAATGGCGGAGCTTTGAGCTCATTTCCCGAAAGATCTTCATGAGGGTAGTGGCATCATGAAGCTCATCGGAGGCCTCAGGCTCAGGGACCGAGGCTTGGGCGTTGGCCAGGCGCTGGGCAAGGTTATATTCGAAGCCAGCAGGAATTGGTGGCTTGAGAGTTTTACGGGACCATGCGGTACTGCACGGAGCAGGGGGCGGCATGCTCGAGGGTCCTGGGGGGAAAAGTTCTAAGGAGTTTAGAGCGGGCGCAGGGTTCTTACGACTCGTGGGTTGGCTCTTTTTGGTGCGTTCGCTAGCCCACTTCCGTACTTCTATGTACTTAGCACGTTGTGGGCATTCTTTGTCTCTAGCACTATGGTTGTTGCCACAGTTGATGCATTTTACTGCAGGATCTCCAACGTTGCTGGAGTTGCATTCATCAGTGAGATGCATTTGTGCGCATACTGCACAGCGAGGTTGAATGTGGCAGTTTCTTGTGCCATGGCCGAATCCCTGGCAGCGTAGGCACTGAGTTGGGCCTTTGCGTCCTCCGCGATAGGGCTCCCATCGGATGATGATCGAATGGAGGGCACGAATGGCCTCGAGTTTGGCCATGGAGCACGTACCACGCTTGAAATGTGCTAAGTAGAGTTGCTGATGGTAGCTGATGCTCTCTTCATTGCGACGCTTGATTCGATGAACTTCTAGAACATCAAGTTTGTGTTTCACCTTGAGTTCATCAACAAGGTCGTTTGTGTCTAGAAGTGGTAGTCCACGTATAATCACCTTGAAAGGACGTTCTTCCTTGAGGTCGTGAGTGTAATACTCCGCCTTCTGATGGTCAAGAAAGTTCATGACTTTCTTTCGGTCTTCCGCTGAGCGTACGAAGATCTTTGTGCCCAAACCACTCAGCTGGTATTCAACGGTTACTCCTCCGGCTTGGAGCGTAGGACGGAGGACGAAGAAGGGTATTGATTTCACCACAATTGGTGGAATCCGTCCTTTGGACGTGGGGTGCCGGTTTACGGCCGAAGATGAGGAAGGAGCTGTGGAAGCAGCTGTTGAGGGGCCAGGAGCAGCACAATTTAAATCTGCTGCAGAAACTTTCTTGGATGATTTTTTCCCCCGAACTTCGATAAAACCATCATCCATGTTCTCTTCATTACCATCCATGTTAGTTTCGCTGAGTGAGCGAGAGGTTTTGTGACGACATACGTCAGGAGGTGTACGAGAGCGGCTACGGCCTCTATCTCTTTTGCTACCACGCACGGACATTACCGCACGCAGCAGACACTACAAAACTGATCACGCAAGGGTAAATTACAATAATCACAAAACAAACACAACCGTCACGATTAAGCGGCACATTGAGACTCTAGATTTATTCAGGAAAAGCACTCGCTTATATATTGCAGAATTCGGGAATTCGAGCTGCACTTGCGAGAATTCGAGCTGCACGATACCAATCTACAGCAGTCTGCACTGCGTAGCACTGATTAAGTTCTTTTTACACGTAGTCAATTTTCTAGAAAACGCCCTCTACCTTACGCTAGGCGTACTAAGAGTGACGCGTTACCATTACGCTTGCCGTAACAATACGTTCAACGTTAAATTCAAATTGATAAAATTCAAGGTTTACACAAGTTTAATCGGCTTTTTAAATTTCGTATGGTCTAAATTACACTACACTGATTGAATTAATATTTCTTAATAGAAGCAGATAGCATCGAATAACATTGGTTTATATAAAATACATAGACTGTTAAGTTGTTTCTGGAGGGTTGACATTATACTGTACGGTGAACTACCCGTGTGAAACTGTCCGTTAGTGCACTTTAATTGTCCATAAGAATAGCGCTGTTTCACGGGGCGATAAACGGCGTTAAAGAAATTATTGCGGAAGGCTAAACGTGTCATTTACCCTAAATATTTAGTTGCACAAAGAAGATCTCAGGTAAAAATTCAAACGAGATCATTGGAGATGCATGCGCAACGATGCATGTTAGCACCAGACACATAGCAATTCATTGACTACCACAATGCAGTCCAAATATCGCACCTATACTGATAACATCTATATGGCAGAAGAGAAACATTTCATTCATTGCGCTTACTGCTAGTGCAGGATTGTCTCTTTAAATTTTGGCGATTAGCTTTCCACCAATCACAAATATCTATCCTTCTCTGGCTTCAAGGCTCAGGTGTTGTACCGTTATCTCTTTGACTGAGAGAGTATGGTTTGCGCTGTTATCACTCACATAGACAGAATGTGTGTGTGTCCATACTAGAAAGAAGCAAAAGAGAAGAGAACGCCGTTCTTTACCGGAACGAAAAGAACACTGAGAGAAACAGGTTCAAATTTTAAGGCCGGGCTACATAGATCGTACTCGCAAGTGTAATTTCGATTTTCACTAGCGCATCTGGCGGCGGCTAACCGAAGCATTATGCTAAACAATGTGGATCCGCTCCAGAAAATACGTTATTTTTCTATGTTTTTTTACTTAAACTGGACAGAAAAAGCTTTCTAATTGATGGATAAATATATTGTGCAAGTATTTCAGCCATTTTTGCATCAAAAAAGGTAAAAAAACTAATTAATTTTGAGATCCGGCACGACCATTACCCCGATAACCAAAAAAAGCTTCCACCAGCCGCCGCCAGATGCGCTAGTGAAAATCGAAATTACACCTGCGAGTACGATCAATGTAGCCCGGCCTTTACCTGCTTCCTTTGTACGTACCAAATCGGCCCATCGTATGAAAGAGAGCAGATGATCGTGCGTTCCAGACTGGATCGAAAAGAACGCTGAGAGAAACAGGTTTAAATTGAAATGGCAAACCGGCTCATCAATACAAAGAGAGTAGAATGTCGTGCGTTCTAGGCCGGATCGCAATAAGCACAGAGAGCAACCGGCCCAGCACAGATAGCCGAGAACGCTGAGAGCAGCCGGTTCAGATCGGATCGATAAGATCGTTGATAACAGTCGGTTCAGGTCGGATCGCAAAGAACGGTGGGAGTAACAGGTTCAGTTTGAAGCTACTTGGGTTAAAAGTAAGGCCGAACGAGCAGGAGCTCTCGGCAGGGACGCTCGGTGCTGCTGGTGCGCGGCCACCGCACTTGTCATTGTGTTAATTGTGTGTTTTATTTATTACGTACGTTATTGTTTATTGTTTATTTGTAAATGTTAAGTGATTGGCCATCATTGGCCTTATCACTGATCTTATAAACTAAACTTATAATAACATAAAGCATGTAAACATAAAGCACGGTATAATGTAACATCAGCACAAAATAAATAACACAGAGTATCACAGTAAGAAAAACAGGTTAACTTAGGGAATTCCAGTCAAAAGAGTCATAATGTGCATTAAATCTAATAGCCATCGCAGTCAAAGGTTCATTATCGCTATATGCACGTCTAGTTTGGTCAACTCTTAGTAGCCTAAAGTTTCTTAAAATACGAGCAGGTACGTGGAAATTAACTCTAGCTAAAAGGTCCGGTGAATCTATCTCTCCTAGGATGATTTTTTTCATAAACAAGATTTGCGCCGTTTCGCGACGAGTAGCGAGAGACTCGAGTCCAAAAATTAAACACCGGGCATGATAACTAGGTCTCGCTGCTACGTTACGCCAGGGTGTGAACCGTAAGACCAAACGGGTGAATTTTTTCTGCACTGACTCAATCTTATTCGACCATAACGACGACGATGGGCACCAAACTACTGAGGAGTATTCTAAGATGGATCTGACTAGTGATTTGTAGAGTGCGACAAGACAATGTGGGTCGGAGAATTCTCTCGACTGCCTGCGTATAAATCCTAGCATTCTGTTCGCTCTATCAATAATTTCGTTATGGTGCACATGAAAGTCAAGTTTACGGTCAAGGGTAACTCCTAAGTCTTTTACTGCACTGTGTCGTTGTAATTGTGTACCGGAGATGCAGTAGTTAAACACTATTGGACAATTAGAACGGTGAAACGACATGGACAAACATTTATCAACAGAAATTTGTAGGTTGTTGTTCAGACACCAGTCGGAAAAAGAGTCGATCGATGCTTGCAGGACAAGACAATCACCAAAACACCTCACAGGAAAAAAAAGTCTAAGATCGTCCGCATACAATAAACATTCAGATTCCCTTACTACAGTAGTAACGTCATTGAAAAATAGAGAAAACAGCAAAGGTCCAAGGTTACTACCTAGTGGCACGCCTGAACAACTCACGAATTCCCTAGATGTCATACATTCAACTTTCACGCGATATCGACGATTGGTGAGGTAAGATTCGAACCACTCCACTAAAGGGGTAGAGAATCCAAGACGAGCAAGCTTAGCCAACAGCAAGCGATGATTCACCCGATCAAAGGCAGCCTTAAGGTCGGTATAGATGACATCCATCTGGGCTCCCGAAGCGAATGCAGCATGGCAGTGAGATACAAACTCCACCAAATTGGTGGTCACACTGCGGCGGGGGAAGAACCCGTGTTGGCGTGTTGATATCAGCGAGCGGCAACAGTTCAAGAGCGAGTTCTGGACGACGACTTCAAAAACCTTAGCACCTGCAGGCAAAGTAGTAATGCCACGGTAGTTTTCCACTAAGCTCTTATCCCCCTTTTTATGCACAGGAAACATGTAGGACGATTTCCATGCTGCTGGAAACATACGCTGATTGAGAGAGAGTGTGAATATACGAGCCAGAAGTTCAGCCAAAACTTCGCTGCATTTGGCAAGAACTGCGGTTGGAATACCATCAGGTCCAGGGTTGTAGGATGGTTTGACCTGCTTGAGCGCCTTTAGCACAGAATCTCTGGAGATGTTTATGTCACGCACATTAACATCGACCGCGTCGGAGGGCACGTTGTTGAGAGCAGCATCCAATGAGAAGCCAGGAGCTTCAGTGGCAAACGAACTCATGAAACGATCGGCAAATAAATTGCAGGTTTCCTCTTTGGTACACGAAGTTGTTCCATTAAAGGAAACTATAGCTGGCAGGGAGCTGTTTTTCCGTTTTGTGTCGACATACCTCCAAAATTTTTTCGGTTTTCTTCTTAAGCTGAACTGTATACGAATCAAAAAACGAGAGTCTATTATAGCTTCTATATACATTGTGTGCAGCGATGAACCGCAACCTCGATTGTTGTGTTCCACTGTTTTGGTAAAACCGATAGCAGGAAGATGTGTTTCGTTTTAAACGGCGTAATTGAGCATTACCCCACGGTGGACCCTGTTGTGGACGTTTTATAGGGCAGCAGGCAGATAAATGTTCCGTAAATTTCCGATTGAACATATCGAGTGCATGGTTTACGTCCGGGTTTCCATCAAGGAATGACCAGTCAGAGGATTGCAGTAGATCATTTAGAATCAAAAAGTTTGTGCGACTGTAGTCGAGCATGCCTGATTCTTGATGTGATGTTGTGTGATGTTCTGCTTTGGCTAAACCGTTCGGCAGGCATAGCTCTATAGGCGGATGATAGCAATCAATAGCAACTATGGGGAAGGGTGTTATTGCCGGTGGAGAGCATTGTTGCAGGATATCGTCGCATACAAAGATCAAATCGAGGTAGTTATTCGACGCATTATGAATTTTGTTAATCTGGTATAGTCCGTTGCTATTCATACAATCAAGAAGAAGGCGACAGTTGTCCGTGATCCTCGAACATTCGTAGTCAACTTGGAGCATAAGTGGATTTGTTTCATCGGGTATCCAATTCAGGTTTGACAAATTGAAATCCCCGAATAACAAACACATTTCATTAGCTTTACACGCTACGTCGTCAATAGTTGAACAGATTGTGTGAATAACCGACGTGTTATTTGCCATGTCAGGAGGAACATACATTGCGCCGATAACATACGTTTTCTTAATGCTGTAAATCTTTAACCAAAGTTGCTCGACAGTGTCTGATGTAGAACATAAGAGTACTCGCAAATATGAGGCGACAGCTATGAGAACCCCACCACCTTTGGTTTTCCTACTATTTCTGTCATTACGATCCTTTCTGAAGACGATATAATGGTCCGGAAACAACTGTGACGAGTTAATAGAGGAGTCCAACCATGTTTCAGTCAGGATAATGACGTCGTAATGAGTAGTAGAAACATAATCGAATACCTCATGACATTTTGTTTTTAGTCCTCTTACATTTTGATATAAAAATAACAAATCGTCAGTATTATTTAAGGAGGCAACCCCTGCAGGAATGACATGACCGTCGTGCGTTTGTGTAAGTGTAGGTTCTGTACTGTAGCAATAGTGCTGCTGATGTTGCGTAGTGTTGGGTTCACGATCGTTAAGTAGCCTGCACGAGATGCTGTTACTACAGACTACTTCAGTGGTGGTAAAGTTGTTTGTTGTTGGAGGAACAATCATCAGGTGAGTGCGTAAATTATCAACAAAAGTTGTTTCGGCGTTATTTGGCTCATATGCGGTGTACAGCTGATTAGCGAGCGTGCGAGTGTGCGTGATGTGTGTGAATTGTTTATCGGTGTTGATAATTAGTGGGTTTGCGGTGTGGGTGAAGTGCGTGGAGTGTGTGCTGAAAGTATTGTGTGATCCAACAGCTGTGGTGATCGAATATCCTGCGCTGTAGATTGGGTTGTGGGTGTTGAAAGTCTCATTGGCGGTAGACGAAAATTTGCACCTGGTTGTTGAGCTCGGTAGTCGACAAATTCACGCACCGATAGACCAAGCGGCCAAGTATCGGGGGAAAGAGCCCTTTCACGTTGAGTAAGAGGCACTAACACCTTAAATGATAGAAATGAGAGTGTTGCTGTGTTTGTGCCTTGTCGTATAAGGCAATATGCAGTGACATCCTCAATGGACAAAGCATGTTTGATCATTTGCACTATTTGGTCACTGGATGTATCTGGAGCGAGCCGGGAAATATGCAATGCGCACTTCTGCACCGTAGACTGAGCGGGGACTATTTTGATCGGAAATGTAGTTGTATCTTTGTTTGTGCCTGTGATCATGGGTGGAGCTCGATTGCCGCCTGGAAACCAGATTGCATGGCTGCGTCTTTTACGAACTTGGTGCGCGGATTCATAAATACGTTGTTGCAGTCAATACAGCACCAGTGTAATTGTTTATATTCCGCAATGCGCAGGAACAGATCAGCAGGAACCGAAGTGCAACGCTGGTGAAATGGAGAGTCGCACAGGCAGCAGCTGATAGATGCCTCCACAATTTCTATAGTGCAGGCGTTGCAAATACGGGCCATTATACGGGAGCGGTGCAGGTTTTCGTTGCAGCAACAAGAGCGATGGCGGTTAGGACGCGCGAACTCAGATGCGATCCGAAAAACGAAATTTACGCGAATTTTTTGGTCAGCAGAGATAAACGCACTATTGAAAGATAATGAAACGGTGTTCTAAAATACTGTGATTATACAGAAACCGGAAAATAGTGTGATAAACAGCGCGATTTTCAAGAAAATATACGGAGCGAAATGCGAATGCGACTTTTACGTTAAACGTCAAACGTCGTTATAAGTGTTTAATAAAAGTAAAAGTATCAAACACAGCACTGACTGACCACACGACCATTCATATAGATTTTTGCTCGGAAAGTTAGAAGGTTATATAGGTCATGATTGGAATGTAATGGGATGTAATGGGATGGGATCCGAAGCCCTCCGAGGGATAACATAGGCTCTCCCATCCAACTCCTATTCCGACACGTCCTCGTCGTGTAGAGTGGTAACATGTGCCTCCATATATCCTAGCTTGGGTACACGGGCTAGATCCAACCCCTTGGGCGGATGGTGGCATATGGCGAACCAGGAGGGGGGTGGGTATCCCGGGAAACTGGGTGCCTGAACGTCGGGGGGCAACCCGACGCAAAATAAAACGGCCACGTGGGCGCAGGGCCAGTCACCCAGTCTCACGTAACAACTGACTACAGAAAGCATCAGAAGGATACGAAACGGACTTAACGATACCGACCCAACGCAATGCCCCCGGACAACGATAAAAATGGGCTCATGGAACGTACGCACTCTTAGCAAAGCCGGAGCCTTGAAATAACTTGATGACGCCCTAGCCACACTGAGCATGGACCTCGTAGCTCTACAAGAGATTCGGTGGCTAGGGAACGGTGTGCACAACAGGCGTGGTAAGCAATGCTACGACATTTACTACAGCTGCCACGACCGCCACCACGTGCTCGGAACGGGTTTCGCCGTAGGTCCCCGGCTGAAATCCGTAATCATAGATTTCAAGGCTATAAACGATAGGCTATGCACCCTGCGCATGCGAGGCAAATTTTTTAATATAAGCCTCATAAACGTTCACGCCCCTACCGAAGATAAAGAGGAAGAGGAGAAGGACCTTTTTTACGGCCGCCTCGCTAGAACTATAGATGCGTGCCCCAGGCATGACCTCAAAATCATCCTGGGGGACTTCAACGGAAAAGTTGGTAGGGAGCCAATGTACCGCCAATACACTGGCTGTCACAGTCTGCATGAGCACAGTAACGATAATGGTAGTAGATTGGTCCAGTTCGCCGCAGCGAACAATCTGGTTGTAGGAAGTACCAAATTTGCGCGGAGGGACATCCACAAAATGACGTGGGCGCACCCGGATGGCGAATCCTTCAACCAGATCGACCACGTGTTAATAAGCCGCCGACGACAGTCGAGCCTGTTAAACGTCAGAACTTATCGAGAAGCCAATATCGATTCCGATCACTACTTGGTTGGCTTAGTGATACGTTGTAGAATCGCCCGCCCCCGCGCCAATGGGGGCGGAGGAAACACGCAGCCTCGGCTCAACACGGACTCTCTAAGGGACATTATAGTCCAACAGGAATTCAAAGCCGCTTTATACGAGTCTCTACTACCAGAAAACAGATATGAAACTACGAGCGAGAGGTGGAACGCTCTAAAAACAAAAATAATAAACAAAAATAAGCAAGAAATATACTACCACCACGTCGTGGCAACACCAAATCTGGCTGGTTCGACGATGAATGCAGACTAGTGACCGAACGTAAGAATACTGCATACCGAGCAATGCAGCAACGGCATAGAACGCGGGCATGCGCAGAGGAATATTCACGGCTCAGACGCGAAGAGAAACGAGTTCACCGCTCCAAGAAGCATGCTTTGGAGGAGCAAAACTTGCGGGAACTCGAGCCAACCAGAGAGGCGTACGGAACGACACAAACGTTTTACCAAGCGATAGCAGGTCACCGAAACAACGTTGTACCTAAGGTAACCTGCTGTCGCAACAAAGATGGAGATCTGGTTAGTAACCAGCCAGAAGTCCTCTCGCAATGGGCTCAGTACTTTGATGAATTACTCAACGACCAGTTTAACGAACAGCTAAAAGCACCACTAGCAGATAGTGTCATGCTACTGCCACCTAGCATAGAAGAAACACGAAAGGCTATCCATCGGCTGTAAAATAAAAAGGCACTCGGAACCGACGGAATTGCAGCTGAACTGGTCAAGAATGATGAATCTCGTATTCTAGTCGTGCACCTACAAATTGTTAGTGAGGTGTGGGATAGCGAATCGATGCCTTGTGACTGGAATCTCGGCATCATCTACCCCGTATACAAGAAGGGAGACATATTGGACTGCAACAACTACAGGGGTATTACGGTGTTGAATACTGCCTATAAAATATTCTCCCTGATCCTCCAGGATCGCCTTGTCCCGCACGTCGAAGAGATAGTAGGAAACTATCAAAGAGGATTCCGAAACGGAAAATCAACCACTGATCAGATCTTCACCATGCGGCAGATCTTGGAGAAGATGGCTGAATACAGAAACGACACATACCATCTCTTCATAGACTTCAAAGCCGCATACGATAGCATAGCCAGGGTAAAACTGTACGACGCTATGAGCTCATTTGGAATCCCGGCCAAACTGATAAGGCTAGTTAGAATGACTATGACCAACGTCACATGCCAGATGAGGGTGGATGGAAAACTCTCAGGACCTTTTGCTACCACCAAGGGTCTGCGCCAGGGGGACGGGCTTGCCTGTCTCCTATTCAACTTGGCGCTAGAGAGGGCCATCCGCGACTCGAGGGTGGAGACTACGGGAACCATCTTCTATAAGTCAACCCAGATCCTGGCATACGCTGATGATATAGACATCATTGGTCTGCGGCTCTCCTATGTAGCAGAAGCCTACCAAGGGATTGAGCAGACGGCAGAGAACCTCGGATTGCAGATAAACGAGGCAAAGACCAAACTGATGGTGGCAACATCAGCGGACCTACCAATAAATAATCCGAATCTACGTAGGCGTGATGTACAGATAGGTGAACGCACTTTTGAAGTCGTCCCAGAATTCACCTATCTGGGGTCAAAGGTCAGCAACGACAATAGCATGGAAGCTGAGTTGCGCGCAAGGATGCTGGCTGCCAACCGGTCATTCTACAGCCTGAAAAAGCAGTTCACCTCAAAGAACCTGTCGCGACGGACGAAGCTGGGACTATACAGTACCTATATAGTACCAGTACTCACATACGCCTCTGAGACATGGACACTGTCCAAATCTGACGAAACCCTCTTAGCCGCGATCGAGAGGAAGATGCTCAGAAGGATACTTGGCCCCGTATGTGTGGAAGGACAATGGAGGAGCCGATATAATGACGAGCTATACGAGATGTACGGCGACCTCACTGTCGTACAGCGTATTAAGCTCGCCAGGCTCCAGTGGGCTGGCCATGTTGTACGCATGGAAACGGACGACCCAGCCCGTAAAGTCTTTTTAGGCCGTCCACAAGGACAGAGGAGGCGTGGTAGGCCCAAATTGAGGTGGCAAGATGGCGTGGAGGCGTCCGCCATTAAGGCCGGGATAACGGATTGGCAGACGAAGGCGCGAGACCGTGAGCGGTTTCGGACACTCCTGAGGCAGGCCAAGACCGCAAAGCGGTTGTAGCGCCGGATAAGTAATAGGTCATGATTAGATGAAGCTTGTCGAATCACATTGCAAGAAAAGGGCAGCAATATAATGATGAGTCGCTTGCCGTCTGCTAAACGAAGTCTTTCTATATTCCGTTTAGGTAGGGAGCTTGAGTCGTTTAGTGGATTTGTGGCACTTGGGGTGGCAATGATGGTTTTTCTAAGGCGAATGAAGTCACGGCGTGGAAGAGCGTTATGGCAGCAGACCGGATTATTACGACCTGCGTTAGCTAGTCGGTCTGCTATTTAGTTTCCCTGAATACATGTGTGTCCAGAAATCTATCAGAATGTGACTGGGGGTGAATTCGGTATATTGCAGAGTTGTTGGATGTTCGGGTCACCCCGCTGGGCAAAGGTTCCCCGCTGGGCAAAGCGACGGAAGAAATCATTACCTTTCGCGCATTTTCTCGTTCCTTCTTTTTCCCTCCTCATTTTCCCTTTTCCTTCTACGGCATATTTGTCAAGCAGGTTGTCGAGCTACTCGTCCCTTGCTCCGCCTCCTACCCCTCGCCAGAGCACGCTGTCGAAGGTTTGGATTTGTTACTGCGCCAGACGGCCAATCGCTTTCATCCGTCGTCCGTGCTTTTTCTCTCTATAGCGCTATATCTTTTTCGCGTGTGGTAAATGCTCGCGAGCTGTTGTGGTGCTTAACAAAAACCGTCAACAAACATTGTGGCGATGTAGATCAATTTTCACAAATCAAACCAAAAAAGCGCAATGAGTTCAATCGCTGCAATGTAAAAATGACTAAGGAATCGGTAGCTCACTCTGGAGGGTTTGCTGTGCAACGCAGAACCCTATTTCGAAGTAGCGCACAGGAAAGCTTAAACCAAATTGCATAAAGCATAACTTTATGTGACATAATGCTTTTCCTTTCGTATGTTGTAGATTATGCTGAGCCGTCTGCCATCCGTACCGGGGTAAGAGTTTGTCTTGACTTTGTTGCTGCTGGATCTACCGCTGTGGTGCGACAAATGCACGGAATGCACTTGAGCAAAGGACATGAGCTTAGCGAGCTGAACCCATTCCAAGGCAATGTCGGTCGCTCGGCGTCATCATACCGACTCCAAGCCAACAAGCCGCCAGTTTCTGGACGGACAGGTGCAGCACCATACGCGCACCGTAATAAACAAAACCAGAATCCTCTTTTATATGAATTCAATTCTAGTTTTGTTTCCACTTGCATCCGCTAGCTGAATTGGATAGAAATGTGCTACATATCACACGCACGTTTGCCTCGATCGTGTGTCTTTTTTTATACCCCCAACAGCAGCGCCAGTCGCAAAGATGGTGGTGCCAATCAAGGTTATTATATATTCTACTGAGGTTAAGACACTTCGTTTTTGCTGGAACCATGTTGGTTATATTAGCTGGCATCGCGAAAGAAATGGTTTAAAATTAACAGTCGTTAAAATTTAACCAGAGTCGCTAAAATCTGCTAGAATTTGGCATCGCGAACGCATTGAGTTCATTTGTTAATTTTAACGACTGGTCCTATGCCGTCGTTAAACAAACGACTGTCAAGAGCGTATGCGATACAAATTAACCGTCGTTTAATTATACTGCTCGATTTTTTCCCTGTGTTTGCCTATATGGGATATCGAGCAGTCGTTAACTGTTTTGACGATCATTTATTTTAACAGAAATGAACAACAAATGAACTCAGTTAAACCAAAATGAACTTTAAACGACTGTTAAAAACAGTTCATTTATTCGCGATGCCGGCTATTGTTTACAATTTGTCTGTCAAATGACGCCGGCTTTATTTTGATCAGCTTATGCTGTTCACGAATGACGAAGATTAGAATTTAAAATACGTAACAAATGTAATAAGTGTTGGCAGGACAGCCCACTGTGCGGTGTGAACCCCTTCGGCTAGCAGTGCGTCCACCTGCATTTCTATACGCATCTCGGGGTGACAAGTGACAGCTGCCGGATGCCGGGGGCACATGGGAAAAAGAAGTATTGTACAAGAGACGCATGAGATAAGGTAGTGAAATAAAGTACAAGAAAACGTAACAGTGGCGACGAGGCGGTAGAAGTTTGCAAAAAAACCAGCGAAAATTTTCCCGGGACCGTGTGTTATCATCGACAATGGAAGGTGCTCAAGAAAAAGATTCTGCAGCAGGCGGAGGAGAGTCATCAAAGAATGTGTCGGAAGCGATACTGAAAATTCTCGCCAACCAGCAGAGCCTCATGTCTTCTATGGCACAACAGCTTCAATTGACGAATCAATCCATACAAAAGTTCACACATGTGGAGGTTGTACTTGACTCATTATCAAGTAATATGTCAGAGTTTGTCTACGACAAAGAAAACGGATACACTTTCGACGCCTGGTATTCCCGTTACAGCGAACTTTTCGATCGGGATGCTTGCAACCTTGACAACGCGGGAAAAGTGAGGTTACTTTTACGCAAACTGAGCCCACAAGATCACGAGCGGTACAATAGTTTCATATTGCCAAAACTAGCTCGCGAATTCACATTCGAACAAACAGTGAAAAAGCTAAAATCCCTGTTTGGCGCTACCATCTCTACGTTTCGCCGCAGATACAATTGTCTTCAAATGACAAAAGATGACGTAGATGATTATCTTTCATATTCCTGTAAAGTGAACAAATCCTGTGTTGATTTTAAACTTTCCGAGTTAACTGAGGAACAGTTTAAATGCTTGATCTACGTATGTGGACTTAAGTCAAGCAGCGATGCAGAGATTCGTATGAGGCTGATCAACAAACTGAACGAAGCACAGGACATCACGCTCCAACAAATCGTCGAACAGTGCAACAGTCTCGTTAACCTCAAACAGGACACTGTGCTTGTAGAGCAACCATCGTCAGTGCAGTACGTTGCTAACAAAGGTTCATCACAGCAACAACGTCATCCCAGCGGAGGAAACAAACAGCAGGATCATCCTCGTACTCCTTGCTGGTCTTGCGGTGCAATGCACTTCCACAAAGATTGTCCGAGTCGAAACCACAAATGCAAAGATTGTGGTAAAATTGGACATTCCGAGGGATACTGCGCCTGTTTCACATCAATGGCGACCACCAGTGCTCCAGCGCAGAAGGCACCGTGGAAAAAGCAGTACAAGCGGAAGCAACATCAGGGACAGACATCGAAAATAGTGACAGTCAACCATGTCACGCAAAGAAGGAAGTTCGTCTCCGTTCATCTCAACAACATTCCTCATCGACTGCAAATTGACACCGGATCGGACATCACCATCATCTCACATCAGGCATGGAAGCGTATCGGTTCTCCGGCAGTCAAACCAGCCACTTGCAATGCTAGGACAGCGTCGGGCGATCCGTTGCAATTAGCGGCGGAGCTGGAGTGCAGCATCACCATCAATAACGTTACGAAACAGGGTAAGTGTTTTGTAACTGATCCGAATGTCAATCTTAACGTTTTAGGGATTGATATGATGGACCTTTTTGGACTGTGGAACGAGCCAATCACAGCGTTCTGCAACCAGATCTGCACCACGAAGACGACAAACATAGCAGAACTACGGTCTCGTTATCCAGACGTCTTCAACGACAAAATGGGGTTGTACAACAAGACAGCAGTACAACTTACGTTGAAGGGCACGCCTACACCAGTATTTCGTGCAAAGAGACCCGTTGCGTACATGATGGAAGCTGTTGTTGAAGATGAGCTGCATCGTCTGGAAAGTCTTGGCATCATCAAAAAAGTGGACTTTTCTGACTGGGAGGCACCCATCGTCGTGGTACGAAAACCGAACGGCACCGTTCGTATTTGTGCGGATTTCTCGACGGGGTTGAACAACGTGCTGGAGTCGAATAATTATCCTTTACCACTGCCAGAGGATATCTTCGTGAAAATGGCTAACTGCGTCATTTTCAGCCACATTGATTTGTTGGACGCCTACCTACAAGTACCCGTAGACGAAGCAAGCCAACCATTCCTAACCATCAACACCCACAAGGGACTGTTTCAATTCACACGATTGTCACCCGGCATCAAATCAGCGCCAGGGGCATTTCAAAAGTTGATGGACACGATGCTCGCTGGGCTCAATAGCACCACAGGGTACCTGGACGACATATTAGTAGGTGGACGAAACGAAGATGAGCATCAGCAAAACTTACATCTCGTGCTAAACCGTTTGCGAGATTACGGACTTACCGTACGCATTGAAAAATGTAATTTCAATATGCGCCAAGTCAAATATCTGGGACAAATCCTTGATGCACAAGGAATCCGGCCAGATCCAGATAAAATAGCACCAATTGTGAGCATGCCACCGCCGCACGACATTCCAACGCTGCGATCATACCTTGGAGCCATAAATTATTATGGCAAATATGTCCAAGAAATGCGCACACTCCGTCAGCCCATGGATCAACTTTTGAAGGCAGGTATTAAATTTCATTGGTCCACAGCATGCCAAAGATCATTCGATCGTTTTCGAGAAATTTTACAATCTCCATTACTGCTAACGCATTACAATCCAAAAATGGAGATAATAGTATCTGCAGACGCTTCAAACGTAGGATTGGGTGCTCGCATTGCTCACAAGTTTCCTGATGGATCAATAAAAGCCATTTACCATGTGTCGCGTAGCTTAACATCAGCTGAAAGTAACTATAGCCAAATTGAAAAAGAGGCGCTGGCTTTGATATTTGCGGTTACACGCTTTCACAGAATGATTTATGGGCGTCGATTCATTCTGGAAACAGATCACAAACCTTTATTGGCTATTTTTGGTGCAAAGAAGGGTATACCAACGTATACAGCAAATCGTTTACAACGATGGGCATTAACTCTTCTGCTCTACGATTTTTCGATTAACTATATCTCTACAGATAGTTTTGGTCACGCCGACGTATTATCACGTCTTATCAATCGACATGTGCGGCCAGATGAAGAGATGGTCATAGCTAATCTCACTTTCGAAAAAAGTATTCGGAGCATCTTGAACGAATCACTGCAAGCAGTCCCATTGTCGTTCAAGACAATTCAAAATACAACCAAAAATGATGATACCTTACAACAAATCATCAAGTTCATTAAGGAAGGTTGGCCACCTAAAACCATCATAAACGATCCTAAAATCCTACAATTTTATCAACGACGAGATGGACTGTCTGTCGTAGCAGATTGTATTATGTATGGAGAGAGATTGGTCGTGCCTCCCAGTTCCAGGGAAAGTGTCCTCAAGCAGCTACACAAGGGACACCCTGGTATCGAACGCATGCGCTCGATCGCACGGCAGTATGTGTACTGGCCAAACGTCGATGAAGACGTTGCACATATCGTAAAATCGTGTATCGAATGTTCTAGTGTTGCGAAAACAGATAGAAAAACAACTCTTGAATCCTGGCCAGTTCCAGAAAAAGCATGGCAAAGGCTACATCTCGATTATGCAGGGCCTGTTAACGGTTACTACTATCTGATTCTGGTTGACGCATACTCTAAGTGGCCAGAAGTGATGCGCACTAAAGACATCACCACAACCGCAACATTGCGCATGCTCCGCAATATTTTCGCAAGACACGGACAACCTGAAACATTGGTCACTGATAATGGTACACAATTTACCAGTAATATGTTCGAAACATTTTGTGAGCACTATAGTATTGTGCATTTGAAGACTGCTCCATTTCATCCGCAGTCAAACGGACTAGCAGAAAGATTCGTCGACACATTCAAGAGAGCCCTTAAAAAAATTACAGCAGGGGGGGAAACGTTAGAAGAAGCAATCGACACCTTTCTGCTGTGCTATCGTTCAACACCATGTCGTAGTTCACCGGAAGGAAAATCACCAGCTGAGCACATTTATAAAAGACCAATACGGACAGCTCTCGAATTATTACGTCCACCTTCTTCATCGCACAAAGTCCATGATAACAAACAAGAAAAGCAGTTCAATCTCAAACACGGAGCAAAGAAGCGGCATTACTCCCCTCAGGACTTAGTGTGGGCTAAAGTGTACCATAACAACAAATGGAGTTGGGCTCATGGGCAAGTTATTGAGCAAATTGGTAGTGTGCTGTACAATGTATGGTTGTCATCAACGAGGAAGCTCATTCGATCGCATTGTAATCAGCTACGAAGTCGACATGAAGCAGAAGTTTCCCAGCAAGAACAACTAGCAACTACAGACGTTCAGATACCGCTGGCGATACTCCTCGATAATTGTGGTCTTAACGATGAAGTAGAAAGAGAAACCACAACATCCACAACACTCCCATCAGAAATGTTGGCAGACCTGGCACCACCACGTCAACGAAGCCGTGTTGGGTCAACACGTAACAACAATCAACCACCGGTACCTACACGTCAATCATCCAGACAACGCGTACCACCAACCAGATACGACGCGTATCATCTTTACTAAAAAAGGGAGGTGTTGGCAGGACAGCCCACTGTGCGGTGTGAACCCCTTCGGCTAGCAGTGCGTCCACCTGCATTTCTATACGCATCTCGGGGTGACAAGTGACAGCTGCCGGATGCCGGGGGCACATGGGAAAAAGAAGTATTGTACAAGAGACGCATGAGATAAGGTAGTGAAATAAAGTACAAGAAAACGTAACAATAAGCATAATAAATTTCTCGAATTTTTTTCTGCAGCTGAAAGACTCTAGGTGATTCTAGTGAGTGAGCTGATTCCAGGTGAAAAACATCCCCAAATTGTTGGCCTATTCTGAAAGGTCCATCGACATCGAACATCGCAGAGCACAATCAGGTGCATAGGAGAATCAAGGAGAATAATGCAAGTTGTATGTTGCTCAAACCATCAATACTACATATTGTGGCAAAGTTTTATAATTTCACCCTCTCTTTGTTTTATCTCCTATCACTGCTGAGCACGTCCTGCTCCATTAGCACCTAACATCAGTTCATGACTGCCTCCTACCACTCGTCTGCGTCCATCATCCGACAGATTGACCAGTTGATCCGTGAACCATCGAGCTCACTGTGTTATGTGACCAATGCCGGACAACCTACATCAGCCAAACAACGATAAATCAGAGTCATCTTACAAACACCTGCTCGGTGGGACAGCAGTTCTTTTTAAAAACAATCCCCAGCCAATTTATACTGCAAGCCTACGCCTCGAGAATATCCCATTGACCGTACTGCTCCACAACCTACATCCTTCACCTTCCTTCGTACAGGTTAATCCTTTGCTTCAACACCCTAAGCTTGAATTCAACAACACCTAACCCAGGATTATTCTCTAGGATGCACCCCTCGAACGACGTTTCTTCAGGGAAACTTCATATAAAAACAACATGTGGTTACGCTTTATACAAAATTTCGGTAGCGACTATCGTTCAAAAGGTGTCGTGTGGGAATAGATCACATCAATAACGTTTCCTTTAATTTGATTATATTTGCATTCTATTTCCATGATAAAGATAATGATAGATTACACGATTATGTTTCCGAAAACAACGATGTACTATAAATGCCATGTAACTTGTAGACCAGCGAACGACAAAGTGCGGCTCGCATGCAGCTCTTTATTTTTAAATTTGCGGCTCTTAACCGTTGATATATTTAGTAGAACTTTCAACATTTTTCTTTTGATCTTTCTGTTTGGTAGGCCGCTCTCCTAGATGAACAATGATCAATCTATTGGACGAAAAATTGCCAAATCATCGTGGGGCACATTGTAGGCACTCGAGACCGCATGCGGCCATTATCTCACGGTAATGGCTAGTTAGGGTGTTTTTGTTGGTTCATCGTATTAACATTCTATATCAAGGTTGGTGTTTTTGATGGAAGATAAAAACTAAAAATGATATGGTCCAAGCGATTATATTGTACAACGAATCTCAACTGTCAAACTACTCTATATTTTGCACAAATTATACCTTTTTATTTTCCATTTAACAATCCATTTAATAATCTCTTCTTAATACTACAATACAATGAAAACTTCAGTTTAGAGGAGTATGAAATATTTATTACATTGTAATTTTTATTCCTATAATAAATTCCTATGTATAATTTATATGCTTTATCGTTATTAATGAGTGCTATTAGCTACCTTTTACATTACCTAAAAATTTAATTAATAATCTTTTTCATCTTTTTGGCTGCGTTTGTATTTTTTGTCACGAATCTTCTTTTCTTTTGTTTCATTTTGTTTATCTGCTCAGGTGTTGCTTTTAAGTTCAAATAGCGCATACGAACAATTACACGCTGTTTTGCAAAAGAACGAATTATCTCGACCGGAAGTTCTGTTAGATGTCTCTTTATCTTGTTAGTGATTCGATCTAGGATTCGTTCCTCCGTCGGTCTCCTTTTAATAATCCTCCATCTGGATTCATTTTCAAGAACATTTTTTCCATTTTTTTCCCTAAATTCAAAAATTCATCCGACGGTTCAATTATTCCACCACAGGACAAATGGTGTACAAATGTAGGAGGTTGGCAATAGTTATGGTCAATCCTTGTCTTAAATGTGTGTTCTCCCAGATTAAGATGGGAAAACTGAGAATGATGCTTTTTGGCAAGATATCCAAGAATATAAGACAATCCATCAGGTTTTTGGTGAGGTAGCTCAATGCTTGTATCACTAACGGAACTAAGTGAACTTACATCTTGTGATACCGGCTTCTTCCATTTGCTTCTTCCATTGCCTTGACATCCGGTAATTCGGGAGTGATTTCGGCCTTTTCCAACATAGAAACTGAGATGAAAACATCATTACTCCTGGCACCAGCAACATTGCTCTCTGTTGTTGTAATGAATTCATCTTGCTCACAATTTGCAGCCCAAGTAGTTGTTTGATTGTGCAAAATGGTTGGTGTTTTCCCCAAAATCATAATACGAATTCGATAAATGCAGCATAGAGGTGAGGGATGATCATATACACCACCAATTTGCCTAAGCTGAGAGAAAAAATTCTCTAATACGCCTTGGTTTAACTGTAAAAAGAAAAAAGAAGAAAAAGAAACCCAACAATTAATGTATTATTTAAAATGATTAATTTTGAAACAATGAATTCACCAGCTCTAGCTGAGATTTTCCTGTATAGTCATATGGTATTGAATGTTCAATAAATTAATAGCAATTGAACTATCATGTTGCTTACCTTATGAGTACAGATGAATTTGGCATCGTGTTTTAACTTCATATCTGCAAACACCATTTGCAGTTACTTAATCTGCATCATTATAGATCGTTGAAAAATTTGTAAACCATTTTTATCTGGGATAGTCATGTTTGATATTATGTCATACATATCTGTCAAAGCACTAACCTGGTCATCGCTAGCAGTATATGCTTTTTTAAGATCCAATTTTGCGAAAGGTGTGTAAGAATTAGATATGCTAAACCATTATCATCGTCCGGAAAATATGTATAGAGAGCTACAGCGGTTGTTCGAGACAATCGGCCTCAGCACCATTTTTCGATCGAAAAAATTCGATAGGCGCTCACGTAAAACTGACAGTATAACTATTTCTTTCATACTCCTGCATGAAGTCGATTCCCATCGAGTTCAGTACTTAGTGTAGGCAAACCATTTTTTAAATATTTAATAAATGATTTTTTATCACCCAAAATATTGAAAAAGAACCAGAACAATTACCAACTTGCTTTTACATAACGTTTTTCAAAACCATTAACCTTGATTTATGGCATTTTTCTGATATTAGAAAATTTCCGCAGCTCAATTAGTTGCGGATTTTTCGCCATACAAAGCGGAACGATCGAATTTTTGTAGCATAGTTCATTTTGCTCGTGAGTGTCATGGTATACCAGTTTTCAAAAAGACCAGTAAAATGAACACCTTGGCGGCGAAATGAGTGTCAAATGACACCAAAATGACAGCCATGTTGTGGCATGTTGTGAGTTTAAATAAAGAAGTAATTTCTGACTCCATTCTTTTGGCTACCATACGCAACAGATTAGTGGTTTCGATAAGTTGGCCGTTGTACTTAAAACCATGATCTAGAAGCCAATTCCTCAACAACTTCAGCAAATGAGGTGTATCCGGGATCACATACACATTCTTATTAGTTTTTGGATGTGGAAAATTAGGTTTTTCTACGTCATCCCGCGCGCCTAGCTCCTTCCAGCATCCAATGTTTGTTTGGCAATGATTGCGACTACATTTATATCTTTTTGGCTCAATCGTGAAATTATTTCGATAATGATATCATTTGTCATTTTGGTATCAAAGCCGATAAATATCGGCTGTTTCCATTGTTTGAACAATCTTCGCATCATGACTACTTGCAGATAATTCAATGGGCCAACTATTCCATCTGCCGATGGATCGTATTCTAATACCCGAGACACCTTCATCTCGTCGAACGATAAAACACATTCTCGATCCATAGGCTTTAATGTTTGTGAATATGATCCAATGAATGTGAGAAATCAGTTTAACGCCAAAAGAAGCAGATGGGTGGCTTTCGTTCAGTTCACTTTATTTTTCTCCAATTCGCACGTCCTTCACCTTCGACATTTCGCGTTCAACTGACCTCCTGACCCAGCAGCGCGCGACGCTTAAATTCCCTCCTTCGCTCAATCGGCGCTCGCCACGATATCGCTATCTCTTTTCCATACTTCACATGAATTTCAATATATCTTCCAGAATGCCTTGTTTTAGATCAATCTTGGCAGAATATCGTTGTAAAGTTCTTGGTAACGGTACTGGTATCTTCATATCACCGCCTATGTAACGGTATGCCCTTTGATTAAAATATCTAAGAGTAAATGCTAAGGAAAGTTCTTCTTTTGTCCATCGAACAGTCTTCTTAATTCCTAAAATAAGATCAATTTGATTTGATGATAGCGAAGCCTTAAGCGAATCTTTCATGTTCTGCACAAAATTAGCGCGTGACCATTCTTCTTTAATTTTTTGTAGCCTAATCAAGTTCTTCTAGCTTTTTCAGTTGTTCCTTTTCTTTTTCGTTTACTTCCTTCAGTGTATCACTTAATTTGTTATTTATAGTGGCCAGTTGCATGTTGCGCTCTTCTAATTAATTAAGTTTTGCTTCTAAATTAAAATTGTTTTATTCTAATCCCTTACATTTCTTGCAAACGTTCTCTTTTTCAATTAATCTTAAATCATTTTCGTCCGGTAAGAGATGAGATGAAGTGGCTGAAATCATATTCATAAATTTTAGAATGGATCAAATAAGCATCTCCTATTAATTAACATACCACCTTGCAGTTCCGGCCGGGAAGATTCATCATTGTTATTATTCTGCTGATGTTCATTGAACTGCGACAAATTCAAAACAGTGTCTTGCGGTAACAGGATAGATGGGACAGCTAAAATAGAGTTTATATCGGTATAAAGAAACAATTTCGGTTGGTTTAATAACGTCTCATCTCAGATGGCAAGAAATGTTGCGAACACACCAAGTTACTTGAGGAAGGTATCCACGATATTTTCCTTTGGCAAAAAGGCTATCCATTTTTGTTTGGTATCTTTCCCTTCTGGGAATTTATGGAAGCATATATTGACACCAACTTTCTTTACATTATATCTATTATTTTTACTAGATGCTACACAACACTTGTAGTTGGACGACATATTTCGCTGCTTTGTTTCGTAATTTATAGCTATTTAATGAATTACTTAGCTTAGATAAACCTAATTCCTTAAATAAACTCAGCTAGCCGTAAACTAAAAAAGCACAAAAACGAAAATTGAAACGCAGAAAAAAGGTAGTATTTAAAGACTCATCAATTGCGATAGCTGTATGTTCGGAAAGATTGCAATTTGTAGGTAAACAAACTTTCCAATTTGTCTGTCAAAATTTTAATTCATTTTTTTATTGAAGATATGTCTAAACGGGGTTTTGTCGTAGCCTGTATAGAGTCTAATAACCTTGGGTGCCAATCCAATGGTTGTGTTGTCTCTCTGGTAGCGAGATTGAAAATGCATGGACTTTGTAGCCGCAGCGTATGAAAATGTACGCAAGAGAATCAAACAGTTTTGGGGTTTCCACACGCACGAACACACGCACGCACCCACGCACGGACACATGCACGTACGCACAAATGCAGGTACGCGCGCACGCGAGCACACACCCACGAAAGCGCGCACCCACCACCAATCCCCCCCCCCCCGCATGATCGATTGCGCCTACCTTATCGGAAGAAAGTCTGGTTCAGCTATCTTGTAGCGCATCCTCATTCAAAGCGCCGGGCGGGGTGGGGGATCGCGACATGATACAGCGAACGGTCACTTTCCCCGCGCTATGTGTGTGTGTGTTGAGACCCGAAAACTCCAGACAGATTTCGGCATATTTAAAAAATATATATAGGGTAAGTGTACCAATTGTGGCTATAGCACCAATTATGGCTATAACGAACACTATTTCCGCCCTAAAACAGTCTATTTGCATTCTAAAACCATGGAAGGATTTTTCATTTCAATTATGAACATTTTAACACATTTTTGCTTCATTAGTTCCATGCTGTTCACTTCCGTTTGTTATATATCACTCTTTTAAAATGTGTTTCCAAGATTGTTGGTATCTCTTACCATTTTGCTAAGAGCAGCACTGTAGGATATTAGCGATTTTCAAGCACCTAACCATAAGTTTATCTCAAAATCATCATTTTGGTGCAAAATATTAGTTTTTAACGACAACACATCAAAATTTACCAAAATTTCATCGAAAATATTCCTTTTTTCTGTACGTCCATAATTGGTACAACCTGTTGAGATACCAATTCAGTACGTAGAAACCGTGCTTAATATATTCACATATACAACTGTACACTTGTAAATACCTTGAACTAGAATCTAAAATAAAAACCTCAGTTGAGCATTGGCAATCGACAGCAATGGTTTGTCCATTCTCATGGATTGCGATCCATAGCAACCGGATAGAGATTCAGAGGAAAGTGAGAACAGGTGTATTATTACTTGATTTCAGCTAAAACAATGTCACAAAGTAAATTTTGGTGTAAATATTCACGAGTTTTAGCATACAGCCACAATTGGTACAGCTATGGCGAATAACTAGGAACACTGTAGCCATAACCCAACTTAACAAAAGTAGTTTGGAGCCAAACAATCGTTTGTCTCCCTGTTCTCTAGCTCACAACCAATTCACTTTCGGATCGATCGGTTCACCTCCAAACATCGTGGTGGTTACGTTAAGACTAATTTATTATACATATTTACAATTCACTAACACTTTAATCCTATTCTAATCCTAAGTCTGTCACCAATATATACACATTTTAGATCCGTCTAGCGGATTGCCTACTCATAGGCGCAAACATTCCCGACCACCTAAAAATTCATATTTTTACTCACTTCATTGAATTTCCTTATTTATCTGCCAATACCTTAATTCATCATATCTCACATCAATTTCATAAATTGATGTTTTAAATATTAGATCCCTCTCTTATGCATTCCACCACCACTTATAATTATATATGTATGTTGTACTCATTATCTATATTTTATCAATCACTCCTCTAACTGCTACTTCCTTTTCACCTTTTCGACGATCACTGGTTAGGCAAAATACAAATACGAACTACTGGTCGCTTGATATCTTTCGCGTTGGACGTTCGCAATGTTACTACCCGTACCACACCGTCACTCCCTGGATGGACTTCTGACACCCTTGCTAATGGCCATTTCGTTGGGGGTACATTATCCTCGCGTAACAGAACTAACATACCGGGCACGATTGCGGTTACAGATCCATGCCACTTAGTTCTCGCATGGAGCTGTTGAAGATATTCAGTCTTCCATCTGACCCAAAACTGCTGCAACCGTTTTCTGACCAACCGCCAATGATTTAAACGGTTATCTGGGATGTCCTTCACATCGATCTCTATAACGTGCTGCAGGTGAGATCCCGTCAAAAAGTGCCCTGGGGTTAGCGCTTCAAAGTCCGACGGGTCATCTGACAGTGGGGTAATGGGCCTCGAATTCAAGCACGCTTCGATTTCTGTAAGTAAAGTGGTCATGTCTTCGTACGATGCTGAAGCATTTCCAAGAACTCTTATTAAGTGAAATTTCATTGATCTTACGGCAGCTTCCCACAATCCACCAAAGTGTGGGGCACGAGGTGGGATGAACTTCCACTGGATTGTATTTTCCGCACTCCATGCTGAAACCTCTTCTCTATGCTTTAGCGAGCATAGCATTTCATATAATTGATGTAGCTCGTTTGCTGCTCCCTTAAAGTTGGTTCCATTGTCTGAATGCAGCTCCGTCACCAGCCCTCGTCTTGCAACAAATCTCCTGAGTGCAGCCAAGAAGGCTGGAGTGCTTAAATCGGATACTAATTCCAAATGAACGGCTCGAGTTACAAAACAAACAAAAACGGCTACAAATGCCTTTGTCGGTGCTCCTCTTCGATGTTGTGCCTTGATCCATACAGGTCCGCAATAGTCCACCCCCGATATCGCGAATGGTCTTGCTTCTGTTACTCGATTTGCAGGAAGATCGGCCATTGGTTGAACCACTCCCTTTGGATTACATTTAAAGCACCTAATACATTTGTGGCATACTTTCTTCACTATCGATCTTGCCCCAAATATCCAGAATCGTTGTCTGATCGCAGTCAGAGTTGTTTGTACTCCAGCGTGCAATTGTTTTAGGTGATAATGTTCAGCCAGCATTTTTCCCAACATATGGTTTTTTGGCACAGCTATTGGATTTTTTGCATCTATACCCATGTGAGCATTTTGTAATCTTCCATTTAACCGAATGATCCCTTCTGCGTCGATAAATGGCTTATATCCTCTCAATGGAGATGACTGGGGAATTTCCTTCTTACTTGTGAGACAATTTAATTCCTTTTCAAAACATTGTTTCTGAGCTAGTCGACACAATACCCGCTCTGATCGCAAACGTTCTTCTGTGGTGAGGATTAGCGTCTCGTATTGAACTACTGAAGATCCATGCTGTTCTGACTCTCTCTTTGATCGCATTCGCACACCTTGTAGGCACCTTAAGCAGTAACCTACTATTAGCCGAAGCTTAGCGAAAGATGAATAACGATCGAACAACCAGTCAACAAATGTCTCTTCATTGACTGAAGAGGCTATTAACTCCACCTTCCGTTCTTCGCCTGTTGATATTGCTCTTGCTTCAGGCAATGTTGGCCATTTTTCTTCAGCTTCTGATAGCCAAGTAGGCCCCGACCACCAAAGCGCATTATTGATTAATCACGATGGTTCACATCCTCTCGACACTAAATCGGCTGGATTGTCTACTCCCGGCACATGTCGCCAATTACATCCAGCGGTCAACAATTGGATCTTTGCCGTGCGATTGCCCACAAACGTTTTCCACACATGATGAGGGGACTGGATCCAATGCCATGTTGTCATAGAATCAGTCCATAGGAAACACGGCCCTCCACGCAGCCTCCCCTTTCTTGCAAAATCCCATAGACGGCTTCCTAACAGCGCTGCACACAACTCTAATCTCGCAATGGTCAAACGCTTTGCCAATGGAGCTACCTTGGATCGAGAGATCAGCAGCTGCACCTTCGCTGCTCCCGACGGGTCTACATTTCGCACATACAAACATGCACCATATCCACGCTCAGATGCATCACAAAATATATGATACTCAATCGTCTCACTCGAGCACACCAACCGTGGAAGCTTTACATCTTGCAGCACATGAAGTTGGGTTGCAAAATTTGTCCATTCTCGACACAAGTCTTCCGGCAACTCTTTATCCCAAGGCCACGAAATTCCATTAACATCTTTCAGCTTCCATAACTTCTGCATAAAGATTTTTGCCACCATTTTGACGGGGTCCACAAATCCCAGAGGATCGTAAATCCTAGCGATCGCACCCATTACATTTCGCTTGGTAGCACTGGATGACAACATGATGCTAGGAACTCGTACTCTCATTATATCCGTCCTCGGCTCCCATATTACTCCTAATGTACTGACCATGCTTTCTCCCACATTTAATACGTGCACATCTGTCTTGGCTAGATCTTCCTTTGGAATTCCCTTTAATGCTTCTACCACGTCTTGTCGTATTAGTTTTGCTTGATCTGCAGATTCGGCACCCGAAATCAAATCATCAACGTAGAAATCGTTGTACCATCGTTTTGATGCCGGAAATTCACTCTCACCATCTTCAAAGGCTCGCCTTAAAGTTCTTATTGCCAGGTACGGGGCACATGCGGTTCCATACGTGACAGTGTTTAGTTTAAATGTACCCACTGGCTCTGACTGATGTGATCGCCAAAAAATGCACTGCAGTTCTCGATCCTTCTCATCTATCAATCTAACCTGCCGATACATTTTCTCGACATCGGCTACCATTGCAACTTTGTTAAATCGAAAGCGCAATAAAATAGAGACAAGATCGTCTTGCAATTGAGGTCCGGTCAACAAAATATCGTTCAAAGACCTTCCACTGTCTGTTTTGCACGAAGCATCAAACACGACCCTGCACTTGGTAGTTGTGCTGTCTAGCTTCCATACGGCATGATGAGGTAAATAGTATTGTATACTCTGTTTGTTCCTCTCATCGGTTACCTTTGTCATGTGACTTAATTGAAGTTATTCATCCATAAACTTATGATATTCTTCGCTCAAGCATGTATCCCTCTTCATTCGCCGCTCTACTGCTCCGAATCGTTTTAGAGAAATTTCATATGATTCTCCTATTTCCCTTTTATAGTTGTCCTTCTTTGGCAACTGTACTATATATCTCCCATCTTCATTTCGTCGTGTTGTTTTATCATACCATTCTTCACATAGTTGCTCCTCTGTTGACAAAATCTTCTCCTCAGGAATATCTTCCAATCTTACTAGCCTTTCCATTGCAGCATTAAAATCATCATCTATCGCACATCGCGCAATGCTTTCGTTGAAATTGTCCTCAATAGCCTCTGTCATTTTCCCGCTGACAATCCAACCTAACTTTGTTTCGAGCAATCGAGGAAGATATGACGCCAACCTTATTTTTCCTTCACCCAGCAACTCTGCAAACAAGCCGGCTCCTATTAGAATATCAATTCGCTCTGGCTTGTTGAACGTTGGATCTGCCAAGGCTATACCTGATGGTATGTTCCATCGATTGACTTCTACCATCTGACTCGGATAGTCGGATGTAACCTTCGGTAACACCAAAAATTGCAATCCTGCTTGGAAATCGGAAACACGCGATCTAATGCTGGTAGAAACCATACTGGTTGCAGTAACTGCCACTGCACCAATTCCTGATAACGGTCTGGACATTCGCAATCTCTTCAATTTTAGTTGTTGTGCCAGTCGTTCAGTAATAAAGTTAGACTGCGATCCTTGATCTAGCAACGCCCTAGCTGGTAACTCTTCATTATCACTTCCGCGTATCAATACCAGTGCTGTTGACAACCACACCATGTTTCTAGTTCTACCTGATACTCTGGTTGTCGCATTAATCGTTGTCGTTTCTTCTCCATTGGGTGTAAGCTGCACTACCTGTGATGCCTGTGCTGCCACTTGGATCGCTTCCTGTCGTTTGCAAAGCAGCGTGTTATGTTTGCCGTGACAATGACTGCATTTACTCTCGTTCCGCCAAATCTTATTTGATGGTTCCCCTTCAAGCAGCTAAAACATAAATTGTGTTTCTTCGCCAACCCTTCCCGTTGCAAAAGTGACATACCTTCAAACGTCGTACATTCCAACAAGAGGTGATTTGCCTTACATGCTGGACAAACCCTTTTGTCATTGTATGAAGACTGGGCGGCGCATGTGACAGCATATGAGTGCGGCAATCTGTTTATCTTCTGGTCCGGCAAACGATTCCGCTGGTATGCCTTTATTGCTGACCTTGTCCCGATCACACCGATGCTATGAAGCGCTGTGCTGTTTAGAATTCGTATCCTTTTCTCGCAGAATTTCATCAACAGGTCGTAGGTGTCGGTCTTGTTTTCCACTGCAAAATGTTCTTACGCAATTAGTGTGGTGTTATCGAATTTGTACATTACCAGTGTCGTGAGCGGTGTGTTCCAATGTTGCGTTGGTTCTTCCAGCCGTTTCATTCCTTGAACCAGTCGTCGTGTTTCGTTAACAATTCTGGTTAATTCAGATGACGTTGCGGCACTCATCGGTTCCAGCTGAACAAGTGCTTTAAAATATTCCCTTCGCAGCTGCTTATTGTCGTCGTATCTCTGCAACAGGGTGTCCCAGGTTGACGCGTAGCTTTTCTCCTCCAGCGGCACATGCTCAAACTGTAGTGCAGCTTCTCCCTTCAGCGAAGCTAAAAGGTACTGAAGTTTGGCTACATCCGGTAGCTCAGCCACATCATGCACTAAAGACACAAAACGATCCTTATACGTTACCTACTGGGTAATGTTACCATCAAACGTCGGAAGCTCGAGTTTTGGTAAACGCATTTTAACACTCGCGGTAGTCGTATTCGCCATCGTGCTACTTGCGATCGGCTGCACACTTTCATCAGTCTTCAACATATCCATGATAAACCCTCTCACACGGTGAAACTTTTTAAAGAAATCCCTTCTATCACTTCGCATCTGCACTTCATCTGCTTCTTCATCTTCAATAAGCAAATTTTCCCTCGCCTCTTCGTACGCATCCTTCGCTCCTTCTAACGCTTTCAATTGACTTTGTAGTTCTACCCGCTGTTCAGAATCTTTATAGTTATCCACAAAATCCACAAATTCCTCCATCCACGTACGGCGGTCCTTATACACTTTTGTTAGTTTCGTAACCTTTTTGTCCGCAGGCATTTTGCTTTATTTAAACTACTTTATTATTAATCCAAACGCTATCAATTTACGAGAATCACGATGGCTATTTCTAAACTCCTACAATGTCAATGACCTATCAAGCCAAACCGCTGCGTGCGCACCTTCACTCAACGCACTTCACAGTTCACCAGCACTCACACGAACACAAATGCTACCACTTTGCGCACTCACTTCTCTAATCGCGATGGCTGTTCCTAAACTCGTGGTCAATGACCGACTAAGCCAAGCTGTAGTTCGCACAATTTCACACAAGGTGCACAGAATCAAAATCGTATAATATTACAATCTCGTCTTACAGTCCGTTTTAACGTCTTTGCAATTGCTTTTTTTTTCTTCTTTTTTCTTTAGTCCGCTCTTGTCCCACGTTGGCCTTAACTTTCCTTTATCCCTGTTTGACAAGGGTCACCGCACCATCAACATGTTTGAGTGAATCACAAAACAGCCGAACGATTTTCTACCGAAACTTTTCACCCACGCTTTATAAATTGTGACTGTACTTAACACAATTTCCAAATCCGGTTCGATAGGACCAAATGTTCTCTAGCTCACAACCAATTCACTTTCGGATCGATCGGTTCACCTCCAAACATCGTGGTGGTTACGTTAAGACTAATTTATTATACATATTTACAATTCACTAACACTTTAATCCTATTCTAATCCTAAGTCTGTCACCAATATATACACATTTTAGATCCGTCTAGCGGATTGCCTACTCATAGGCGCAAACACTCCCTCTATCCTCTATACCGCGCTTGCTTGCACTCATGCACGAGCGCTCGCGTATATTCTCTCAGAACTGAGTATTCGCATTTCAACCTGTGCAGTGAGAATGTATGTGTTAATGTGCAACAAAATTTGTCTCTGTATCTCATTCCCCCACCCCCAAAAACCACATTCACTCTCCGCGCACTCTTTAAATTTTGGCGCGCACGCTACGTACAATACAATACAAAAGGTCGTTTTAATCGCGTGCACTGATCAAAGTCGCGATGGTTCAATCCGAATGCGGACACTTAAAGTCACAAAGCGAAAGGCCATGGAAGTGACAAAATGCTTACAAATTTTTCAAAACGTGAGCTTTTGTCACTTGTTTGAGCTTTTGTCAAAATTTTGTAACCTGGAGCAGCCAGGAAAAAAAGTTGACAAAAGTTGACAAAATTGGACGTTCGTGAAAAAGCGTAAACAAACAACTATTTGGCGCAGTTGTGACCCATTGTTATGATAATAATGCTAAAATGCATGATTCTAATTGATTTGTGTACCTATTTAGTACTTCTTAAACAAAATATCGATGATTTCAGATGTTGGAGCTTTTTTTCGCTCTTGTGTATGTTTTTGGTGCGGCCACGAGAAAAGCTCTTTTTTGCAGTTGACAAGCAATTTTGACAAAGTTGAAAATTTTTTCAACATTTTTTCAGCTCCGTGGCCACGCGCTAACAGATTTGGTGTGAAGAAAAAAATTTTCTGATCAAATCGACAACACACACGCTACGACACACATCGTCACATCGACCGCCGTCGATGGAAGCGATGATCTAAAAATAGATCTGTAGGGCGAGTGAGAGGGGGGGGGGGGGGGCACATAGCACATGTTGTACATAGCGTGCACGCCAAAATGTTAAGAGTGCGTGGAGAGTGTGTATGAATTTGTAGGGGTGGGGGAGTGGGATACAGAGACAAATTTCGCTGCACATTAACACATACATTCTCACTGCACAGGTTGAAATGCGAATACTCAGTTCTGAGAGAATATACGCGAGCGCTCGTGCATGAGTGCAAGCAAGCGCAGGATAGAGGATAGAGGGAGACAAACGATTATTTTGCTCCAAGCTTTCTACTTTTGTTCCGTTGGGTCGCTAGCTCCTTGTATTGTTGCTCAGGAGATGGAAACTATGTTACCACAGTTACCGTATACTTACTTACTTATCCGGCGCTACAACCGTTTTGCGGTCTTGGTCTGCCTCAGGAATGTCCGAAACCGCTCGCGGTCTCGCGCCTTCGTCTGCCAGTCCGTTATCTCGGCCTTAATGGCGAAAGCCTCCACACCATCTTGCCACCTCAATTTGGGCCTACCACGCCTCCTCTGTCCTTGTGGACGGCCTAAAAAGACTTTACGGGCTGGGTCGTCCGTTTCCATGCGTACAACATGGCCAGCCCACCGGAGCCTGGCGAGCTTTATACGCTGTACGACAGTGAGGTCACCGTACATCTCGTATAACTCGTCATTATATCGGCTCCTCCATTGTCCTTCCACACATACGGGGCCAAGTATCCTTCTGAGCATCTTCCTCTCGATCGCGGCTAAGAGGGTTTCGTCAGATTTGGACAGTGTCCATGTCTCAGAGGCGTATGTGAGTACTGGTACTATATAGGTACTGTATAGTCCCAGCTTCGTCCGTCGCGACAGGTTCTTTGAGGTGAACTGCTTTTTCAGGCTGTAGAATGACCGGTTGGCAGCCAGCATCCTTGCGCGCACTCAGCTTCCATGCTATTGTCGTTGTTGACCTTTGACCCAACATAGGTGAATTGTGGGACGACTTCAAAAGTGCGTTCACCTATCTGTACGTCACGCCTACGTAGATTATGCTTTATTATTGGTAGGCCCGCTGATGTTGCCACCATCAGTTTGGTCTTTGCCTCGTTTATCTGCAAACCGAGGTTCTCTGCCGCCTGCTCGATCTCTTGGTAGGCTTCTGCTACCAATGATGTCTATATCATCAGCGTATGCCAGGATCTGGGTTGACTTATAGAAGATGGTTCCCGTAGTCTCCACTAGTGATGGGTAACCGGAATCGCACCCACGGCTCGGAATCGCTTCCGAGCATTGCTACTCCGGCTCCGATTCCGAAAAATTCAAATCGTCGATTCCGCCCGGAGCCGTCCGGAGCCGTCCGGAGCCGTTCGGAGCCGTCGGAGCTGTCCGGAGCCGTCCGGAGCCGTCGGAGCCGTCCGGAGCCGTCGGAGCCGTCCGGAGCCGTCGGAGCCGTTGGAGCCGTCCGGAGCCGTTGGAGCCGGCGGAGCTGTCCGGAGCCGACAGAGCCGACGGAGCCGTCCGGAGCCGGTCGGAACCGTCGTAGTCGTTGGAGCCAACTGAACCGGTTGGAGACGTTGGGGCCGTCGGTGCCGTCGAAGCCGACGGAGCCAGTTCGAGCCGTCGGAGTCGTTGTAATAGTCGGAAGTCTTCTGAAGCGCTTTAATTTCTTGATATCAGCGATGATTTCATTTTAAAAAACAGCTTACGAGTAAAAAAAGACTTCTTCATTTATTGCTCTGAAGTTTTTTTGTATTTTTTTAAACAATAAAGTCAAAAACAATTGTTTGCTCCGTATATATAGGGAAAAACTATGAATCAAACTATTATTGATCTTTATTTTCATAAAAGATGGACGGATGATTGATAGTTATATTCTTTGTCTTGTCCATGTGCCATCATGTTATTCGGTAAAAAAACAAGTGCGGCCTAAACCATACACGTTAGTCGATGTAAACAACCGTGCAAAACTGCCATAATTACACTCGTCTGCCTCGTTGTTTCGTATTTTATCAAACCCACCTCCCGTCATAGTTCTATTGCTCCTTGACCTCCTGATTTGATTCATTTTTTTTTCCTATATATATATATATAGCAACCAATTATTTTTGGCTTTATTTTTGAAAAAAAAACACTCAAAAAAACTTCATATTAATAAATGAAGTAGACTCTTTTTTTACTCGTAAGCTGTTTTTTACAATAAAATTATTACTAATATCGGGAAATTAATGCGCTTCAGAATGCTTCCGACTATTACAACTACTCCGACGGCTCCGCCGGCTCCGGACGGCTCCGACGGCTCCGGACGGCTCCGGCTGCCGACTAGCGGCTCCGGACGGCTCCGACGGCTCCAGACAGCTCCGACGGCTCCAACGGCTCCAACGGTTCCAACGGCTCCAACGGCTCCAACGGCTCCGGACGGCTCCGACGGCTCCGACGGCTCCGACGGCTCCGGACGGCTCCGGCTGCCGACTAGCGGCTCCGGACGGCTCCGGACGGCTCCGGACGGCTCCGAACGGCTCCGAACGGCTCCGAACGGCTCCAGACGGCTCCGAGGTTGGAGTTTCGCACCTACCTTCCGGAACCGCTTCCAATTTTGGCGGAGTCATTCGGAAGCGATTCCGGATTTTTGTTGAATTTACCCATCACTAGTCTCCACCCTCGAGTCACGGATGGCCCTCTGTAGCGCCAAGTTGAATAGGAGACGGGCAAGCCCGTCACCCCGGCGCAGACCCTTGGTGGTAGCAAAAGGTCCTGAGAGTTTTCCATCCACCCTCACCTGGCAAGTGACGTTGGTCATAGCCATTCTAACTAGCCTAATCAGTTTGGCCGGGATTCCAAAAGAGCTCATAGCGTCGTACAGTTTTACCCTGGCTATGCTATCATATGCGGCTTTGAAGTTAATGAAGAGATAGTATGTGTTGTGTCTGTATTCAGCCATCTTCAGCCGAGATCTGCCGCATGGTGAAGATCTGATCAGTGGTTGATTTTCCGTTTCGGAAACTTCTTTGATAGTTTCCGACTATCTCTTCGACATGCGGGACAAGGCAAGGATCAGGATCTTCAGGGGGAATATTTTATAGGCGGTATTCAACACCGTGATACCCCTGTAGTTGTTGCAGTCCAATATGTCTCCCTTCTTGTATATGGGGTAGATGATGCCGAGACACCTCAGTAACAATTTGATGAATCTCGTTTTTTAGTCGTGCACCTCCATTCTTGACCAGTTACCGTCAACTACAATAATACTTGGCGATTTCAATGCCCAACATTATATCTGGGGAAATCCCGGCTCTAACACTCGTGGCAATATGCTACATGATTATTTTGACACCTGCATAGAGGTCATTCAAGAGGTCATTTTGACACCAGTATAGAGGTCATTCATAACACACATACCTGTGTCACTAGTGAACAAGGTACTTTTTTAGATATTTGTGCTCTCTCCTCCTCTATAGCTTCTAGTTTATCTGTTTCCATTTCGTAACGATACCCATGGCAGTGATCACCACCCACTTTTTGTCCATAGTCATCAACTAACCCACAGCCCTCAAAAACGTCCCAAGAAATATGAGGAGGCTGACTGGGAAAAGTACAAAATAGAAATGACATACACACTACCCTAAGATGATCCTCCCTCCCTTACACGCTTTACAGAGACAATATCAAATGCATCCTTAACTAGTATCTCTCTTACAAAGGGTACAGTTGGCAGAAAGTCCGTCCCTTGGTGGAATAAAACAGTTGCCCTTGCCATTAAGGCCCTTGCGAAAAGCACTCAAGAGTCTTCAACGCTCAAAAAGAGAAACAATATTTTTACCCCGCTCTTGGCCGATCATTATCGAGAAGCCAATCGGGAATCAAGAGACGCTGTCAAATTTGAAAAAAAAACTATCTTGGGGCAAACTTTTTTTTAAAATTAACCCTAAGACAACCATCAAAGTAATGTTCCAGTAAGTATCAATTTTATCCGGTAAAAACTACAAATCTACACCAATCATTCTACACACAGAAAACACCACAATTCCTCCAACAGAAATATCTGAGGCATTGGCTAGATATTTCTATGATACATCTGCAACACACAATTTTCCACCTAATTTTCTAAGCCATAAATTCATCTCTGAGTCCAGAACCCTTCCACCCATTAAAGTCTCCGACCAAAATTACAATAGTCTTTGTTAACTCGGAGGAGAATTTCGGATAAAGTCTTGCGCGTTTCTTTCTGTTTTCTAAGCTACCAATAATTACCAATCTTATAACGACGATTTGCCAGAGAAGAAGAGGATGACAAAGCCTTTTCGTCATCTATTTATTAAATCTAAACCGCTAGTGATGTCAGCGTAAACAAGTAAAACAACTAAAGATTAATATTTTAAAGATTATAACTAACTTTATTTATTAACTTTTATTTCCCGCTACATTAATTTACCCGCCACTCTAAACACACCCGAACTACACGCAAGCCGTCACCGAAGTCCCGCTTCTCTCCGCCATCGCTTCTGTCCCCATTCTCCGATCTCTCTTCGCCGTTCACGATCTCTCTCTCCAATCGATCTGTGCCGATCCCTCTCACTTCATTATCAGCACCCGAGTCGCATTTACACGTTACGCGAATCGTAGCGGCCAAGGTCGCTGCATGTCCTTCTACTTTTTTTTTAACGAAAATTGTTTTGCAAGAAAACTATATAGTACGATTTGTTTTGCAAGCAATTTCTTATCGTTATCTCGTGATCTATATGTGTCTTATGATAGATCTGGGCCGTCAGAAGCAAGGATAATGTATTTAGAAGGTTGATTTTTATCGCTTTTGCTGGGCGACATTGTGGGGGACATCTGTCACTCTCTGCATACAAATTTCATTACCCCGCACCAGCCCTCCCCGATTTTTATACCGGAGCCCCCGGAAGAGAAATGTCAAGTCGAGAAATGTCATTTTTCTCTAAACAACTTAACCTTGTCATTTATTACACCTTGGTCAGAAAGCTCCTTGTGCTGGGCTGTCGGTAGGCGGTTTTTTTTATTTTTTATTTTATTTTTGCGGTTTTCGGTAGGCGCATCAAAATTTTATCGGTAGTTTTCGGTAGGAGTTTAAGATTTTTCGGTAGTTTTCGGTAGGCTTTGAAGTGTTGAGCGGGGGGGGGGGGGGTTGTCGGAGATGGAAGCTAATCTCTTCCATGAAGAGCAGCACGAGAAAATAACATCTTTCATTTATTTAAAGGAGATAGTTTAGATTTGGTTCATAGCGGTCACATGAGGCCTTTCTGAAGTGTCGATCTGAAATTTGTACTAGGGAATTAAACCCAACAAATGATTGGGACGCTCTGGCAGCCATCGAACGCGACATCGAACATGAAAAATATATGGGATTTTACATGTTCGATTTGATAACCCACAAATCGAACATGTGAAGTCCTATACGTTTTTCATGTTCGATGTCGTGTTCTATTGCTGCTAGAGCGCCGGGTTACACTATCTGTCAAATTGCATATAAAATTTTATCAGTGCGTTCTACTTCATGAAGTGCAGACACGGGCCTTAATTGTCTCTGTTGAACTTCTGGTTCTGGTTGCTAGTGATTTCCATATAGAGTTTTATACATTAAGTGATTTGGGAAATGGTTATATGACTTGGGGTGGATTAGTATTACGAAAAAATCTGTGATTTTCGGTAGGATAAATGAAAAATCGGTAGTTTTAGGGGGCTCATCTGTGAATCGGTAGGCATATCAAAAATCGGTAGGAATACAGATAAATCGGTATTTCTGGTCACTCTGACTGGGGGAGCAAAGTTACAGGGTTTCACACTTTATATCAAGACCGCGGGACCCCTTCCCGAATCTGTCTTAGCCAAAGCCAAGACTGCGGTATGATGCTTGAAAACGTTGATGATAGCTGAATTCATCGGATGCAATGCTGAATCTGCGGCACATTTCTCGAAACACACTGGTCCGCGCCGAGGACATGCGGTCGAATATTTTTATACACGGATAACCTTTGTGTACATCAGTGTACTGAAAACAGTGAATTATTTTTTCGTGTTTTTACCAGAAAAGATTATTTAAACAGTTCAAACTACTTTCTTAACACTTGTAAATATTTTAATTAAACAAATATGCATTCACTCATTTTATTAAATTGTCTTTTTTTGGAAAAAAAGAAAGGATAATTGAGTGTTTCTAATAGACTGATGTACACAAAGGTTATCCGTGTAAAAAAAATATTCGACCGCATGTCCTCGGCGCGGACCAGTGTGTTACGAGAAATGTGCCGCAGATTCAGCATTGCATCCGATGAATTCAAGTATCATCAACGTTTTCAGGTATCATCAACGAGTTCAAGCATCATACCGCAATCTTGGCTTTGGCTAAGACAGATTCGGGACGGGGTCCCGCGGTCTTGAGATAAAGTGTGAAACCCTGTATCATTCAACTCATCATTCAACCGTCTTAGCTCAACCTCACCAGCTCAACCCGTATAGCGTTTATTTCCTGTGCTAGTGGTGTGTGCTACGTTTTTTTTCTTCAACTCGATATCTAGTTTGTGCCTGCGTCTGTTTAATGCTGCTTCCATCGATACGTGCTTGAGTGGATATGCCGTGTGGATATTTGTGGCTATATGCTACTGTTGCTTAGGGAACTAGTTAGGGAAAATCTTTTTTTTTTTTTTAAATAATCCTTACTTCCTAAATGTACATAATCACTTAAAGCTATAAATGAAATCTAAACTAACTATATCTTGGCTCTATCCTGCAGCTAAATAATAATTTCCTAAATTTCAAACCCCGTATTCTGTATCTAAATCCTAACCTAACCTATGACCCTTGTCTATCCTACTTCTACTTTTTTTTTTGGTAACTAAGCTTTTTCTACCTGGACTATCCTACAATTTATGTTTTCCTTGATTTCAAATCCCTAAACTACTAATTCTAATGTTTCTAAATCCTACTCTGAATATAAGAATCTTCCTTATCCTATTTCTACTCTTTTTGTTTTCCCATTTTCATTTTATGAATTAAATTTTTTTAATCTGTTGTTGTGAACTTTCTCTAATTTTTTCCCATTCCTTATTATACATGTTTGGTCGCTCGGTATTTCAACCACTTCGTATGGTCCTCTCCACAGCCCTTGCAACTTTTGCCCTACTCCTATTTGGTTATTTCTGACGAGTACCATCTCTCCCCACATAGGTTACCATTCTATTGCGTTCTGATCGTATATTAATTTACGCTTCTCTTTTGACTTTATCAAATTTTCTCTCGCTATGAAATGTGTCTCTGCAATATTTCTTATTAGCTCTTCAGAATAATCCGAGTACATCCTTTTCCTATCAATTTGTTTGTATATGGAAGTTGGTAACCTAGCTTTCCTACCAAAAACGAATTCATAGGGAGTATAACCAGTCGACGAATTAATACATGTATTGTATTGTAGGGAAAAATATGGTAAAACTTCGTCCCACACCTTATAGTTTTTACCGACGAACTGTCTTAAGTATATCTTAAGCTCCCTGTTCGCTCTTTCGACTATGTTACCTTGCGGATGGTATGCTGACGTGTTGATTTTTTTAATTTTTAATAATTTACAAGCATCCTTCATAACCGCACTCATGAAGTTTGTTCCCTGATCAGTAACGAGTTCCACAGGAGCGCCAACAAGACAGATGACATGTTCCACAAATGCTTTAGCTACAGTTGTTGCTTCTTGATTTGCTATTGGTGTAACTATCAAATATCTTGTGAGATCATCTTGTATTACCAATCCGTACTTATTCCCCCTCTCTGATTCTGGTAGTACTACAATATCCATGTACAACTTTTCAAAAGGAAAAGTTGATGTAGTAGTAATCTGCATAGCAATTTTGTTATATCTACCAATCTTATTTAATTGACAAGATTTGCAACTTTTTACGTAGCCCTCAATATTCCTATCCATACCAGCCCAGAAGAATAACTCCTTTATTCTTTTTTTCATTCTTTTAACACCCACGTGTCCTCCTACCGGAGAGTCATGAAATTCTTTAAGCACTGTATCTACTTCATGTTTTTCAATCTGAATTCGCTCTGTCCCCGGGTTATAATTTTGAAATTTTGATTTAAGTGTTTGTTTGTTTTTCTCCAACTTTTCTGCCCTCTTTAGTTCTTCAGTGCTTGTTTCTTTTTGTACATCTAATTTTAATAATTGTTGCCAGTGATCTTCATGTTCAGGTACGTTATTATTTTCTTCCACTTTTTCTTTTTGTTTCTTACCTTGATTAGGATTCATAAGAAGTTTCTTTTGTTGGCGTGTGAACACAGCTACCGTATTGCTTTCTTCCTCTTTTTGATTTTCACTCGATTTTAGCTCTGGAAGTCGCCATATAGAGACTAGGGGCCTATGATCGGAATATACGATAAATTTTTTTCCATATATATAATGTTTAAAGTGTTCCACCGCCCATACTATAGCTAATAGTTCCTTTTCAATAGGGTGATACCGTTTTTCGGCTCCAACCAAGGATCTACTGGCATAAGCGATCGGACATTCTACTGTTTTTTCGTTCGATAATACTGCTCCAAGAGCATAATCGCTAGCATCTGTTGTAATTACAAAACAATCTTCAAAATTAGGTCGCACTAGAATTGGTTCAGAGATAAGTAGGTTTTTTAACGTTTTAAATGCTTCATCGCAATTTTTATCCCAAATGAATTCAGCATTTTTCTTTAAAAGCTCATGCAAAGGCTTTCTAATATCAGAAACGTTTGGTATAAATTTACCATAAAAATTTATCATTCCTAAAAACGATCGTATTTCCTTCAGGGTTTTTGGTGTGTGCATGTCTAAAATTGTTTTCACATTTGCTTGTGTTGGTTTAATAACTGTTTCCTTGATAGTGTGGCCTAAATATGTTATTTCTTTGTGGAGTAATTTGCATTTTGACGGTTCTATTTTGAGATTGTGATTTCTTAAAGCATTAAACACTTTTAGTAGGTTATTGGTGTGCTCTTCTATTGAATCCCCGAACACCACAATATCATCTAAGTAAACGAAAGCTTTAATTGGTTGTATGGTGTAAATCACAGTGTTCATCAGCTTCTGAAATGTTGAAGGACTGTTTTTGAGGCCCATTGGCATTCTTAAAAATTCATAGTGCCCTTTAGCTGTAGAGAAAGCTGTTTTTGCGGCGTCTTTAAGTGCGATGGGTATTTGAAAAAATCCAGATTTCAAATCTATGGTAGAAAAAAATTTACTATTGCCAATATTATCCATGATGTCATCTATTCTGGGAATAGGATATACGAAAGGTTTAGTTATTAAATTGAGAGCACGAAAATCGACTACTATCCGATATTTTTTTTTCTCCTTGATCATCCTCAGATTTTTTGGGAATGCACATGACAGGAGCATTCCATGGACTTTTACTTGGCCTTATTATTTTCTGTTTAAGCATTTCTTCTATTTGCTCTTCCATAATATTATTCAGAGCCGCTGGAAATCTGTATTGTCTTTTATATATAGGTATATTGGAATTTGTTTCAATTTCGTGCATTGCTGCTTTAGTAAATGTAAGTTTGTCCCCTGGCAAATGGAATATATCGGTGTATTTTGCAATTATTTGTTGAATGATATTTGTTTTTGTGCTATCTAAATGTGTAAAATTGATTTTCTTTACTAATTCTCTATATCTTTCTGAACCAACTAACTTTTCCTCCTTGCTCGTTTCGACCACATCACAATCAGAGAGTTGTTTCTCCATATGTGAGAGCAACTCATTTTTTTCTTGATTGTCTATCAAAGTACAATCTTCTTCATTTATACTCGCTTCCTCGCTCCCTTTTTCTTCTCATTTTCATTTATATTCTTTTGCAAATGAATGTTTTCAAATTTTTTTCCTATTCCTAACGTGTATTTTCTTAAAAAACTAGCTCCGATTATTCCTGGAACGCTGAGTGTTTTAAGTATGTAAAATTTTATAGCATATAAAGATTTTCCAACATTTAAATTAACATAAATTGAGCCAATGGTTTCGGACAAAGTTCCATCAAACCCTGACAATGTTATTTTGTCATTGTAATTTATGAAAGAAGGCCCTACTTCTTTTGCCGATTCCCAACTCAATGCATTGAAGCAAGCTCCCGAATCAATTAAATACTTTATCATTAATTTTTTTGAGCTCTGCGATAAAATATGAACCATTAGTTTACCATCGCTAGTAAATTCTATATCCAATGATTCATATTCATTTCCACAGACATTTGGTACTTCCTCTATGTTACCCATATATTCTTCTTTAGGACTGAGCAAAAATAAATTTTTCTGTTTTTTCGGAACACTATTAATTACTGTTTCATCACATAGTGTTCCTTGATTTAGTTTTTTGTATGTGTGTTGGAATTCAATGGTTGGTGGTTATATTGATTTTGCCCCCTTGAATTATTAGTTTCATGTTGATTCTGTGGTGGTGTTTGTTGTAAAAAATGTTGTGTATAATAATTTTGTGGTTGTGTTGAATTGTGTGATGGTGTTAGTTGTGTATAATTATTATGGTAGGAACTACTATGCGGAGCAAAATATCTTCTTGGCCGAGAAAAGTTACTGTTAATGTTACGAGTATTTGTGTTATATGCCAAAAACTATTTAAATTTGAAGGGTTAGTGAAATTAGTGCTATCGTTGCAGCGTCTAAAACTATTGGCTCTACATTCTTCTTGCTGCAGGTTTCTTTCGTCAATCACGCCTTGTGTAGATGAGCCACTACAGTAACTGGTTTGAGGAGTATTATGCGCTTCTGAGCGATTCAACCTTGTTTCGATTTTCCGCATGTGCTCAATTTGAACCACTTCATCTTCCAAATACTCTAAAAGTTCATCGAAATCTAAGTGTTTGTTCATTCTCGCCAGTGTTTGCAGTTCCGAATTTTTCAAACCCGCTAAAAAGTGTATTTTTAGGTTTCGTATGGCGTACGAGTCCTCGGTGTTGTTTTTATCTGCATTAATTATGTTTTCTTTGAGTTTAAGAACCCTTTCTTTGAATGCGGAAAAAGCTTCATTTCCCCCTTGTTGTAGTGTTTCCACTTGTTGGAAAATGGCTTCTAAGCTCATTTTTTCTCCAAACAGCTTAATAAGGTTTGTTTTTACTTTTACCCACGATTCGTCTAATATGCGATTAAAGAAAGCAGGTGCACTACCTTTTAATTTAAACATTACGGTTCGAATTAAATCTTCCTCCGATTCACCCGCTGGTATTTGTTTAGCAAAGAATTCAACTTGATAAAGAAATCCATCTAAATCATTTGCATTTCCGTTGTATTCCGGAATACATAGCATTGCCCTTTCGAGTGGAAATTCATATGCCATTTTGTGGATTGTAGTGTTTAATGCACGCTCGATTTCAATACTCTGGTTGAAAAAGTCTTCCTTAAGAATTCTGAGGTGTTCCGTATAACTATATTCTTTGTGTAGACACTGATCACTATTTGTAGTTGAATTAAGATTGTGTTGCAGATTTGTTGAATGAATTTTATCAACGTTACCGTTATTGATTTTGACAGTCCTGTTTCTAAGCGCCAACACCTTAGGGTTCATTACTCTCTACGTACGCGGCTAAAATAAAATGACGGATTATGATTGCAAAAATTTACCAACTAATTTGATTAGCCTACCGATTATGATGACTATGATTGTAATGATAGTAACAAAAATAAACTGTTGTTAACTTAGTTACTCGAAAGAAAAATGAATATTTTAATAATTAGATCATAATTAGCACTTAACACTATGACGCTGCAATTTACCTTCACCACATACTTTATACCTTTACTTTTACACTATCACTTAGAACACCAGCCAGAAATAACGTTACGTGCGCTACAAAGTAGGCGCTTTACCGCTGTCACCAGATAAAACAACTAAAGATTAATATTTTAAAGATTATAACTAACTTTATTTATTAACTTTTATTTCCCGCTACATTAATTTACCCGCCACTCTAAACACACCCGAACTACACGCAAGCCGTCACCGAAGTCCCGCTTCTCTCCGCCATCGCTTCTGTCCCCATTCTCCGATCTCTCTTCGCCGTTCACGATCTCTCTCTCCAATCGATCTGTGCCGATCCCTCTCACTTCATTATCAGCACCCGAGTCGCATTTACACGTTACGCGAATCGTAGCGGCCAAGGTCGCTGCACAAGTTCAAAAAATGAACGGATTTGTTCCGCTCCGCTTCAAAATGCTCGACTCCAGCAGTTGCTCCAACAGTCTTTTTCTCTTGATGAGCTTAATTTGGTTATTCAATGCTTCGAATTGGCAAAATTGGCAAAATCGTGGAGTGAATGGTAAATAGAAGACTGATGCAAGAATTAGAAGAACGGAACCTCCTTAGTTCCAATCAACACGCCTTTAGATGTGGGAATGGTACTGAGACATATTTTGCCGAACTCAATGAACTTTTAGAAACCCACTACCCCAAAGGCCACCACATTGACTGTGCAATATTAGATTTATCAAAAGCTTTTGACAGAACCTGGCGACATACAATTCTTGAACAGCTCAATATGTGGGGTTTTGCAGGACCCATTACAGCGTACATTCAAAGCTTTCTTTCACATCGCACATTTAAATTTTTAATTGGAACTCAATCTTCTGACCTGCATGGTTAAAGAGAATGGTGTTCTCCAGGGTGCCATTTCTCTTCGCACTTTTCCTGATTGCTGTAAATCCCTCTTCCGCCCCATGCCCAGAAATATTAAATGTTTTATGTATGCTGATGATATAGTTCATATCAAAATAGTTCAGAAATGGTCACGTTTACAAGATTACACAGGTTACACAGGTTAGGTTACACAATTTCACACTCCAAATCTAAAATACTTCTCATTTGCAATAGAAAATATCATACACTAAAATCCAGGGTGCCATTTCTCTTCGCACTTTTCCTGAATGCTGTAAATCCCTCTTCCGCCCCATGCCCAGAAATATTAAATGTTTTATGTATGCTGATGATATAGTTCATATCAAAATAGTTCAAAAACGTTTACAAGATTACACAGGTTACACAGGTTAGGTTACACAATTTCACACTCCAAATCTAAAATACTTCTCATTTGCAATAGAAAATATCATACACTAAAATCCATAACATACAATAACTCAGCAATACCAAACACACGCATAGCCGACATCCTAGGAGTGACTTTTGATCGTCATTTTATATTTAAAGCACACACTATACGGCTCAAAAGACAAACGAAGAATCGTATTAATCTTTTCATAATGCTTGGAATATCGCGCCTCCCACCAAACACAACTTACAATCATTAATAGCTGGCTTCTATCAAAACATGGCATCGAAATAGTTTCTTGGCAACGGGAAAATACCGGGGCTTTCGCCGCAAGCCCATAGCACACTTCTGTGTGAAAGCGAACTTCAACCCTTGGACCATATCATAATAGACAATATAGTAGCAGCTGCTGGACGAATGATGGAGAAAAACATCAAGGCCGATGCCCATATCCAAAGGGCAAACGCCGAATTTACCAAGCTAACAGAACAAACACTCCCACCAGTCACCAAACTCATTCAAATCGGTAGTCGTCCCTGGTACTGCCACACGCTCCAGATAGACTGGACCATAAAAAATCAGCTTCGGGCTGGTTGCAATAATGTTATTGCTAACCGTCATTTTGCCGAACTCGTTCAGCAAAAATACCTCTACTCCAGCATCGACAATAGCTCCCACCCAAGTATACCTCAATCTTAACCGCAGAAGCAATAGCCCTGTTTACTGCAACTGACGAATAGAGATGGGTTCTGCGGATCGCACCCACGGTTCCGCTCCGGTTCCGGCAATTATGATTCCGATTCCGATTCCAGAGAGAAGGAATCGCTAGTTCCACCGGAATCGTCCGGAATCGTCCGGAATCGTCGGAATCGTCCGGAATCGTCGGAATCGTCCGGAATCGTCGGAATCGTCCGGAATTGTCCGGAATCGTCTGAAATCGTCTGGAATCGTGCGGAATCGTGCGGAATCGTCTTAATCGTCCGGAATCGTCGGAACAGTCGAAAATGACCGGAATTGGCTGGAATCGCCCGGAATCGACCGGAATCGTGCGGAATCGTAGTCAATCGATAGTAGTGAATAGTAGAGCCGATTTCGGTCGATTCCGAATGTCCCGACGATTCCAGACGATTCAAGTTCACGTTCCGGCCGCCGCGCATATGTCAATGCTGTCTGTCGTACATTTAAGCCAGGATTGTCGCGCACTGATTTCCTCAATATCGTTCGATATGGACGCTAGCATCTGGTGTTACTATTTGTATCTATTTGTATTAGGATATGCACTGAATAAATGACTTGAAATGAAATGGAATTCCGACGATTCCAGACGATTCCGGGCGATTCCGGGTGATTCCGGGCGATTCCGGGCGATTCCGGGCGATTCCGGGCGATTCCGGGCAATTCCGGGCGATTCCGAGCGATTCCGAGCGATTCCGGGCGATTCCCGTCGATTCCAGACGATTCCGGAAAGTTCCAACGACTCCGCACGATTCCGACGATTCCAGACGATTCCGGACGATTCCTGGCGGTTCCGGCTTGTCGGATTGAACCTACCCTTCGGAACTGGGTCCGAAATTTGTTGGAATCGTCCGGACCCAGTTCCGCTTTTTTGTGCGTTTTGCCCAACTCTACTGACGAAGGCCTGCGCAGAGACAAACCTGTAGCATGCATATGCTATACTCAGTTCACATTACACTCAAATAACAGAAATTGCCAACACACAACACACAATAACAACCTTCAGTTAGGAAATGTAAATCAGCAGAAAAACTCTTATCCCAAAACACTTAAGAAACATGTAAGCCACACACTAAGTTTCAAAGGCGAGAAAAACATTACTCAGCACAAAACCCGTTAGAACGCACTTGAAGCGTAAAACCATAACGTTGTATAATAGCAACTATCAGGTCATAATGACGGCTGCATCCGATCTCCGACAGTTCGACTCCACCTGATCCAGCCAACGAGCTCACTGTAGTCATCTACGCCTCGTGCCGAACGGACGAGCAGTTTCCTGGTGAGGTATGAGTCCGGCATCCTCATCACGTGTCCCAGCCATCGTATCCTTCCGGCCTTGAAGACTGTCAGGATATCAGCACCGCCAAACAGCTCAGCTAGCTCGTGGTCCATCCTCCTTCCCCACACGCCCTGCTCGCACACACCGCCAAAGACAGTCCTTAGCACCCGCCGTTCGAAAAAGAGGAAAGCATTAGCGTCCTCCGTTAGCATAGTCCAAGACTCGTACCCGAAGAGGACTATCGGACGAATCAGTGTGCGATATATAGCGCATTTCGGGTGTTTTCTGGAGTCTTCTGGATCGCAGGAGCTTGTGAAGCCCGTAAAAGGCACGATTTCCCTGAACAATGCGCCTTCGTGTTGTGGAGACGGACAGCGTCGCACAACATTGTGGCTCTGGGTTGCTCGCTGGGTGCGACACCCCTGGACGTCACCCGCGCTGCCCGCCGAGGGCGACCGTGTGACGCAGCGAAAGGGCCGCGCCATCGCAGCTAGGACACGACGGCCGTTCACCCGAGTCATTCGGTTCTCGGGTGATCAACGAGTGCGGTTACCGTTACGCGTCTGTGCTGGGGTTTTTACTGTTCGACCAATTTTAATGTGTTAGTTAATAAAGTGCGCTTGTTTTGTTTGTAATATTTTACTTGTGCGTGGTTCAGTGCGTTATTAGAATAAACGAACGGACATCCGAACACAACAGTGGCGACGAGGAAAAAAATATATAGATATATATACATACACATATAACTACAGTGCAGTGCAGTGAAATTCGGAAGCCTTGGTGAATTGAAGTGAAATTAGTGAAATTAGTGTTTCGAAGGCGAAGGCTGAACAGCCCCGAAAACTCCGCTGCAGATGAGCAGCGTCGAGCATCCCAACATTGGTCAATCGATTTCGGCGCCAGCACCTCGCAGTAGCATCATCCGCCTCCTGGAGAAAATGGGAGTGGGCCGCCATCACAGAATGCTGCCCCTGCGTCATCATTTTTATTCCAGGGGGCAATGCCTTCTAGTAATGAAGCAAGCACGGTAGTCCAAGTGTTGTAGCTTCTTAAGCAACAAATGGCACAACAATTAATGGAGCAGCTGATGAGTCAGCAGCAAGTTTCACCCAGCAACCCCGAACAAATTTTGGACACCATTACGAACCAAATCGTGGAATTCCGTTTCGAACCCGATTCGGGAATAACATTCGAGGCCTGGTTCGCCCGCTATGAAGAGTTGCTGACCAAAGATGCTTCCAGGCTCGACGATGCTGCCAGAGTTCGCCTTCTGATTCGTGAGTTGGATCTCACGGAACACGAGAGACTAACAAATTTTCTTTTGCCCAGCTTGCCACGCGATTTCACCTTCGACGCCATCGTGAGCAAACTAAAAAAGCTTTTTGGCAAAATGGAGTCGATTCTCAGCAAACGGTACAAATGTTTCAACATTACAAAAGCACGCTCGAAGGGTATGCTGACCTTCGCTTGCTGCGTAAACCGTGCTTGCGTAGATTTCGAGTTATCGAAAATGACGGAAGATCAACTCAAAAGCCTGGTGTACGTGTATGGCCTCAGGGAAGACGAAGACGCCGAAAGCCATACTCGCCTTTTGTCTCGCATCGAAGAAAAATGTGACATCACTCTCGAGCAACTGTCTGCCGAATGCCAGCGAGTAGCTAACCTTAAGAAGGACAGTGCGATGATTGCTGATTGCAGTGAACGTGTTCTAGCGGTAAAAAACAATCATCAACGACGTTATCCGTACCAACCGCGGAATCAGTATGAGGGCACGTCTCATTCACACTTCCAGTCGAGCGCCAATGGAAGGTAGACACAGCAGGGATGGGAGGACAACGAGAAGGCAGAATACGACAAACTTAAAAATCTTTGCTGGCTGTGCGGAGAGCTACATTGGATGCGTGAGTGTACGTTCACCAATCATAAATGTCGCGACTGTGATCAAATTGGCCATCGTGAAGGATGTTGCAGCACTACAAATCGACGTCGCAAATATGTCCACTACAACAACACTGCAAGCTGAGGTGAAATCCATGGCTGCTAGACACCTTGGAGCTTTTCCTATAAGCTTCGATGAAGTCGCTTATGAGACAAAATCTGATCCTCTGTTATGGAAGCTTTGCAAATACGTGCAAAATGAATGGCCAAGAAATGCTACTTTCAGCGGCGAAATATCGCAATACTATCATAGGAAAAATAATCTCTCAACAATCGAAGACTGCATTTTTTTCGGAGAGAGAGTGGTCATACCCGAAAGACTAAGAGAACGCTGCCTCCTTCAGCTTCATCGAGGACATACGGGTATACAGGGATTGAAGGCGATCGCTCGCAGTTATGTATATAACACACATCCTGTACCTTGGCCAAATACTAAAACACCTTGGGAACGTATCCATGTAGACTAAGCTGGGTGGTCTGCTACCACCCGCGCTGTCCGTCGAGGGCGACCGTGTGACGCAGCGAAAGGGCCGCGTTATCGCGGCTAGGACACGACGGCCGTTCACCCGAGTCATTCGGTTCTCGGGTGATCAACGAGTGCGGTTACCGTTACGCGGCTGCACCGGGGTTTTTACTGTTCGACCAATTTTAATGTGTTAGTTAACCGTCCAAATAAACATACAGCGACAACGTCGCGCGCGAAAAAAAGTAGCTCAATTTTGCAAACAGAGCTATTCGTCGTGCCCGACAATTTTGCTTCATCCGAAATAATCGAATTATCTAGTTTTTTTACAAGCCAGATTAATGCCAAACACAAAAAATTACATTTGAACACATTTCAACCTATTTTTGTGTGTTTTCAAATATAAAACAAGTTGGTTGACTGAGTCAAATGAGCTACTTAGATCTACACAAAGTGAAATTTAGAGCTATTTTTCGTCGCGCGCGATGTTGTCGCTGTATGTCTAAGGCTGGAAATAGACGAACCGAGATCATCGCGGCACCGCGAAAATCGCGTATGACTTGAGCTATCAATTATGTTATAAAATCTGACAGATAGGCGAGATAATCGCGGTTCGTGTGTGGAACCATCCGAGATCTGGTGACGATTGAATGTGCCAAGAAGAAACATTTTTCTATCAATTTGCAAATCAAATTATTTATTTCACATAGTTTATGCAAAATAAAATACAAAACTCATTTCTCGACACGAGTTTTCACACAAATCCGCCAGAAAAAGTAAAAATAATCGGTTCGCGTTACCGCGAAAATCTGAGAAATACCGAAGTTGGGTATCTCTGCGAAACAGCAGGCGCGATTGGAGGCGCGAAAGATTTGACAGCTCTACTGTTCTACAACTGTTATAAACAAGGCGCGAATTTCGCGGTACCGCGACGATCTCGGTTCGTCTATTTCCAGCCTAACTGAATGGTAACAAAGTGCGCTAGTTTTTTATTTTGTAATATTTTAGTCGTGCGTGGTTCAGTGCGTTATTAATATAAGCGAACGAACATCCGAACACAACACATCGGATTTCGCTGCTCACGTTGTTGTTACGTTGCTTCGCACACCCCCGCAGTTGTACGTTCGATGATGTCGACGTCATCTGCGAAGCCAAGGAATTGAGAGATCGGGTGAAAATCGTGCTCCGGATGTCAAAGCTCGCGCTTCGCATGACACCTTCTAGAGCGATGTTGAACAGCAAACAGGAGAGTCCGTCCCCTTGCCTCAAGCCCCTGTGAGATTCGAAAGATTCCGAAAGCATGTTCGTCACTCTCACCTTGTACCCCGTCCATAGTGGCCCTCAACAGCCGTATTAGTTTCCCAGGGAATCCGTACTGCTGCATGGTTTTCCATAGCTCATTCCGATCTATGGTATTGTAGGCCGCCTTGAAGTCGATGAACAGGTGGTGCGTAGGGATCTGGTGCTCTCGGCACTTCTGGAGGATCTGCGGTAGAGTAACGATTTGGTCGGTGGTCGATTTGCCTCCAACAAACCCAGCTTGGTAGCTGCCGACGACATCAGTAGCAAGTGGCGAAAATCTGCAGAAAAGTATTCGGGACAGGATCTTGTAGGCAGCATTCAGGACTGTGATGACGATTCCGGGCGATTCCCGTCGATTCCAGACGATTCCGGAAAGTTCCAACGACTCCGCACGATTCCGACGATTCCGACGATTCCAGACGATTCCGGACGATTCCTGGCGGTTCCGGCTTGTCGGATTGAACCTACCCTTCGGAACTGGGTCCGAAATTTGTTGGAATCGTCCGGACCCAGTTCCGCTTTTTTGTGCGTTTTGCCCAACTCTACTGACGAAGGCCTGCGCAGAGACAAACCTGTAGCATGCATATGCTATACTCAGTTCACATTACACTCAAATAACAGAAATTGCCAACACACAACACACAATAACAACCTTCAGTTAGGAAATGTAAATCAGCAGAAAAACTCTTATCCCAAAACACTTAAGAAACATGTAAGCCACACACTAAGTTTCAAAGGCGAGAAAAACATTACTCAGCACAAAACCCGTTAGAACGCACTTGAAGCGTAAAACCATAACGTTGTATAATAGCAACTATCAGGTCATAATGACGGCTACATCCGATCTCCGACAGTTCGACTCCACCTGATCCAGCCAACGAGCTCACTGTAGTCATCTACGCCTCGTGCCGAACGGACGAGCAGTTTCCTGGTGAGGTATGAGTCCGGCATCCTCATCACGTGTCCCAGCCATCGTATCCTTCCGGCCTTGAAGACTGTCAGGATATCAGCACCGCCAAACAGCTCAGCTAGCTCGTGGTTCAGTGCGTTATTAATATAAGCGAACGAACATCCGAACACAACACATCGGATTTCGCTGCTCACGTTGTTGTTACGTTGCTTCGCACACCCCCGCAGTTGTACGTTCGATGATGTCGACGTCATCTGCGAAGCCAAAGAATTGAGAGATCGGGTGAAAATCGTGCTCCGGATGTCAAAGCTCGCGCTTCGCATGACACCTTCTAGAGCGATGTTGAACAGCAAACAGGAGAGTCCGTCCCCTTGCCTCAAGCCCCTGTGAGATTCGAAAGATTCCGAAAGCATGTTCGTCACTCTCACCTTGTACCCCGTCCATAGTGGCCCTCAACAGCCGTATTAGTTTCCCAGGGAATCCGTACTGCTGCAGGGTTTTCCATAGCTCATTCCGATCTATGGTATTGTAGGCCGCCTTGAAGTCGATGAACAGGTGGTGCGTAGGGATCTGATGCTCTCGGCACTTCTGGAGGATCTGCGGTAGAGTAACGATTTGGTCGGTGGTCGATTTGCCTCCAACAAACCCAGCTTGGTAGCTGCCGACGACATCAGTAGCAAGTGGCGAAAATCTGCAGAAAAGTATTCGGGACAGGATCTTGTAGGCAGCATTCAGGACTGTGATGACTCGGGAGTTGGTACAGTCCAGCCTGTCGCCCTTTTTATACAATGGGTGTATGATACTGTAGCATATCTGCTATGCAGAACATATTGTAATACACACTATCAGCCATAGACACATAGTAACACACTTTGGAAAGCCAAGTCACACCATTTTAACACATTCATTATAACACATTCAGTAAATCAGATCATACCATACACACCCGGAAGAGCTCAGGCCACACCGTTCATATAAAAACAATTGTGACACACTTAACAGAACCAACCGAAACGTACAACATAAGCAGGAACAGTTTATGCTTTATAACCCAAAGCAGGAACAGTAGAAGCATTAAACCCAAAACAGGAACTTAGTGACAAGAACCATCGTTCTTGTCAACAAAAGACAAACGGAACTAGCTTAGTGAAAACAATAACTTTCCAACATACAACCCGGAACCAAATGTGAGAAACCCTTAACTTCATTTGAGTATAAATAAAACCAACTCCGATCATGGCAAGTCAGATTCGTTCGGACTGTCAGGATAGGACTATGCCCATCCAACATCCATCGACTTCTCATTTAAAGAGTTTAGTTATGTCCCCCTGCCCAAGGTAAGGCCTCTAAACTCCAACGTTTCCAGTAAGGGAAACCTCCTAAAGGTTTCTATGATCGCCTGGACGATCAAGTGCCGAAAGTCCGCTTCGAAACAGAGTCCACCTCAGTTCTGCTTAATTCGGCAAACGATGACGAAGGCCACCCTGGCCAACGCGAGTTCAAAACTACCACAATACCCAGTTTCCACTCGTCTGGTAGATCTTCCCGATTCCAAATCCTCACAATCAGCCGATATATGATAAAGGTTTGGCTACCTCGTGGGTAGACCACTTTTTTATTTGGATTCCCAAGATGTCGCAAAATACAATCTTTTACAATGTCTTTATTACGCGTTACGAAGTTACGGGAGCACGTCCACTAGCAGATGAGAACGAAAAGAGAAGAGAACGCGTGGTGGGAACGACGGCTTTTATAATCTTTTAACGGGAAATAGTTTAGTCTGGCTAAGTTGGTAACTAATGCTCGAATTAGGGTGCTCGAATAATTTCAGGAGAACTGCCTTACGGGCTTGGAGTGGTGACCAACGATGCAGACCCCCCATTGCCCACCCGAAGCGTGGGCGATAGGACCAAAGGGACCGCGTCGCACCACGGAAAGCAGCGTAATAAGCAGAATCAGCAGACTAGATCGCCGCAGAAGATGCGTCGTGACCCAGGGTGCAACCGCACACACGACTCCGCATGAAGTAATACGCACCACAAGCGTACCGGCCGAGTTGGGTGAGTCGGAGAGGGGGATGGAATATGCTCACTCTTCGTTAACAAAAAAAAAAAAAAAAAAGAAAAAAAAAAGGGTGCTCGAATAAGGTTGCTCGAATTAGGGTGCTTGAATTAGGGTGTTCGAATTAGAGTGCCCGATATTTTGAATTGACGGTTGACGTCAGCTCCGGACTGTGGTGAGGCTATAACGTGGTCGCCACAGTGCTCCCCTGCTAGACTGGAGTTACCGGTAACGAACGGGGATGATGACACGTCGCTGTGAACGCGTAACTCCGGTCGAGAAGTCGTTCGGAGGTGACGGCTCTGTCGGTGGTGGTGAAGCTGGTGGTGGTGGCGCTGATGGTGGTGAAGCTGGTGGTGGTAGCGCTGGTGGTGGTGGCGTATACTCTGCTGCAGATGGTGGCGTAAGCTGTGTCACTGGCTCGGGTTGCTGGAGTGAGTAGCACGGTTTCAGGCGGTCAATAGAGATGTTAGTTGTCCTCTCGTTGATCAGGACTTCGAATGACTTGTCACTACGCCTAAGCACCTTGGTACGGCGGGGTAAGGGCTGGGCGGACGGTGTCATTCCGGACGAAGACGTGGCTGCATGTCCGAAGATCCGAATGGACGAAGGGTGTTGCTTTGTCATGCCAGGCCGTTTGTGTTGGGCGAATGGTGTTCATGGCATACTTAAGCGTTTTGGTGAACTCGGTGGTGTCTGGCAGGCTGGTCATCGGGCTGCTATTAAAAAACTCCGCTGGGATCTTTAGCGTGCTTCCATAAACCAGCTCTGCTGGCGAAGCTTTGATGTCGTCTTTGTACGCTGTGCGCAATCCAAGGAGTATGATGGGAAGGTGGTCGGTCCAATGAGCGGTGTTTTTGGTACAAATAGCTGCCTTCAGCGTACGGTGGCATCGTTCTATCAAGCCGTTGGCCTGCGGATGATAAGCCGTTGTGCGTAGATGTTTGATGCCCAGTAACTGGTTCAGCTCCGCGAAAAGCGTCGACTCGAACTGCCTGCCTTGATCCGTGGTGATGAACGATGGAACGCCAAAGCGAGCTATCCATCCACTGAGTAGGGCTGCGGCTACAGTCGTTGATGTTATGTCAGGGATGGGAATAGCTTCTGGCCAGCGTGTAAAGCGATCGATGATGGTGAGGCAGTAACGATGTCCATTGCTGATCGGGAACGGTCCAACCAGGTCCAGGTTAATGTGTGCGAACCTAGCATCCGGTACCGGGTAGCGTCCTAGAGGGCTGCGGTTATGGCGTTGCACCTTCGTAGCCTGACACGCTAAGCAGTGGCGGACGAAATCTCGCGTATCTCGGCGGATGTTCAGCCAGACGAATCTCTCCGTCATCAGCTTCGTGGTAGTTTTCGCTCCGGGATGACTCATCTGATGAACCGCGCGTAGTAGTTGTTGACGAAACGGTTTCGTGACATATGGACGAATGATGCCGGCGGGGCAATCGCAGTACAAAGCCATGCTGCTGCCAGGTATTGGAACTCGTTGAAGGACCAGGTCCGTCCTTGTCTTCCCGCTGAGGATGTCGGCGAGCTCGGGATCTCGGGTCTAGTCTTCGGCCAATTTCTCGTAGTCGATGGATGTTGATGACTGGATGGGTTCGATTCGGGACAGCAAGTCGGCAGTGACGTTTTCCTGGCCTTCGACATGTCGGATGTCGGTGGTGAACTGGCCAATAAAGTCGAGGTGCCGTGCTTGTCTAGGAGAGGCCTTATCCAGCGACTGGCGGAAAGCATAAACCAGAGGTTTATGATCCGTGTAAATATGGAAAGAACGTCCTTCCAACTGATGACGAAAATACCGGACGGCCAAGTAAACAGCTGCTAGTTCGCGATCGTACGTGGAATAACGGCGCTGTGCGTTGTCGAACTTTCGGGAGAAGAAACCGAGCAGCTGCATCTGCCCGTCGATGACCTGATGTATGGCGGCAGCGAAATCGGAAGCATCACACCACAGTGATAGTTCGGCGGATGGTACAGGGTGTACCAGCATGGTAGCCTGTGCAAGTTGCCGTTTGCAGTCCTCAAAGGCCGTGTCGGTAGCTGGGACCCACGTCAGCGATGACTTATCTCGCCGTTTGTTGCCGGGAATCATCTCCAGGAGCGGTCCTTGTGCTCGCAGTGCGTGGGGGATGAAGCGCCTGTAGAAGTTGATCATCGCCAAAAATCGCTTAAGCTCCATGACAGTGTTTGGCTTCGGGAACTGACGTATGGTGTCGACTTTCTCTTCCAGTGGTAGGATGCCTTCAGACGTAACACGGTGTCCCAGGAAGGAGATCTCAGGCTGGACAAACTCGCACTTCGCAAGGTTGATGGTCAAACCGTGCTGCGTGAGGCGAGCAAATAGCAGTCGCAGGTGTTCGCGATGTTCTTCTGGTGTCTTCGAGGCCACTATAATGTCGTCGATATAGGGAAACACAAAGTTCAAGCCGCGTAGCACATCGTGGATTAGCCGTTGGAACGTCTGCGCCGCATTGCGTAATCCGAAGGGCATCGTCACGTACTCAAATAGGCCGAAAGGAGTGATGATCGCTGTCTTCGGAATGTCCTCTGGATGGATGGAGATCTAGTGGTATGCTTTCTGTAGATCCACCTTTGAGAAAACGGGTTTTCCTCCCAGTTGCATCGTGAAGTCTTGTAGATAAGGCAATGGATACCGGTCAGGGGTGGTACGCGCGTTGAGGGACCGATAATCACCGCACGGACGCCAGGAACCATCAGCCTTTTTAACCATATGCAGCGGGCTGGCCCAACTGCTACTGGACGGTCTGCAAATTCCTAGCTGCACGAGGGAGTCGAATTTTGCTTTGGCTGCTTGGTACTTGTCGGGTGGAAGACGACGCGAACGGGCGAAAGTTGGAGGACCCGTTGTTTCGATACGATGTACCACCTCGGATTGCATCCGCACACCCGGTGAGTTTGTGATGAGTGTAGGAAACTCGTTCAGCAGGTCGGCCATTGGTGAATTTGCGTCGCACACCTTGACGGCGGTTTGTCGAGTGGTATCCGGAAGTCCTGGCACACGTAGGTTGGTTTGGGCATCCACCAAACAGCGCTGTCGAAGGTCTACTAGAAGATGGTAATGGCGAAGAAAGTCCGCTCCAATGATAGCAGAGCTTACGTCCGCGATAATAAAATTCCACACAAAGGGGCGGCGTAAACTAAAATCAAGTGTACGGAGGGACTCACCAAATACCATGATCGGAGTACCGTTGGCTGCAAACAGTCGCATGGTGGACGGCGTCGTGGGGGGTGTAGATGGTAGCCACCTGCGATCCGATATCTCCAGCGTGTCCTCAGGCTGAAGACGACGGCTGGCCGACACGCTGGCTGACAGGGACTGGAAACGAACAGGGCTGGCGGCAGGTCCGGGCGGCTGTTCCGTAACGTCGATGGTAGTAGCACTCCTTCAGATGGTTCTGTACCGACACAAGATGACACTGGTGGACGTGGGCGCGGTCGACTTTGGCGTTGTTCACGGTTACGACACTCTGTGATGAAGTCGTTAAGTTGCTGTGTGAGTTCGTCCACCTGGCGCGAAATGCGTTGCTCGAAATCGTTGGGTGTGGTGCGCACCCCGGCTACGGCATGGTGCACACTGGTGTTGTTGGATGCGGACAGGCACTCCACCATAGTATCGGCGACGGCAGCTTTCTCAGTTACACTTCCGGGTGCAGCAACGACGGCCGATTCCACATGTGGCGGAAGCTTGTTGATCCAAAGGTCGGTGAGGAGCGTACTGGCCAACGTGTCGCTGGAGGCTCGGTGCATTTCAGCTAGCAGCTGGGATGGCTTGCGGTCCCCTAAGTCCATGCCGTATAGGAGACGATGGAGGCGGCTACGCTGGGATTCCCCGAAATGCTGGAGGATGTTCCGCTTGATGTAATTGTACCGTTCCGTTGCAGGTACATTCTCGATTATCGGCTGGATCTCGTTATACACTCGAAGAGGAATTTGGGCCATCAATACGTGGTAGCGCTTATGGTCCATTTTGGCGGTGATTCCGGTCGCGGCGAACCAATGCTCCAGTGCACAAAAGTACGCAGACAAATTGTGCAGGTCCATTTCGGGTACACTCAGTCGAACGGCTTGTGCTGCTTCCACTCGAGGATCACTTGCCGTTTCTGCTCCTGTCATGGCATTTGTTGCTTGGGACGTGCCAGTTCTCTCCGTGTTCACCGGGGGTGCATCGTGCGTTGCCGCTTGGGGAGCGGGTTGACGTTCTGGACTATGTTGCATCATCTTTTATTCGCTTGCGAGCACGTGGTTTCACGAGAAGCGAGGACAAAAGAAGTGACGTGGTAGTCGGGAGCTGGTTTTTCTTCAGCAAGACAAAAATGGCGGCTGTCGATGGCGTCGAACGTGCAAAATGGCGGTAGTCAACGGCTTTACAAGGAGCGCTTTCTTTTGTCCGAGCAGGAACGATGGCGTCGTTGCTCTTCCTTCTCTTTGGGGACGGCGATGTAACCCGCGGCTCGATCCTCTGTAGCGATGCGGGTTCACGATGCAAGGGAAACACGTCGGTGCGTATGGAGAGAAATGCACTCGGGACGGGACACTCGCGACACTTACGCACACGCGGACGTGAAGGACACACGCGACGATTACGCACACACGGGCGTGTAGGGCACTCGCGACGATTATGCACACGCAGGCGTGTAGGGCACTCGCGACACTTATGTACACGCGGGCGAGAGGGGCCCTCGCGACGATTATGCACACGCGGGCGTGTAGGGCACTCGCGACACTTATATGCACGCGCGGAAACTCGATCGAACACGGTTTTTGTCCTTGCGAAAAAAAAAGGCACGACACTCGGCGACGCTTGTTACACACACTACACGTACCGATTTTACTCGCGGCGTTGACGGACCGGGGCGAACGGGAACCGCGCAGCGGGGAAAGGCGAAAGCGGGCCGATGATGAATCTGTCGATCGGGGAATCTCGGGAATCACGTCGGGGTCACCAGTTTTGGCTACCTCGTGGGTAGACCACTTTTTTATTTGGATTCCCAAGATGTCGCAAAATACAATCTTTTACAATGTCTTTATCACGCGTTACGCAGTTACGGGAGCACGTCCACTAGCTGATGAGAACGAAAAGAGAAGAGAACGCGTGGTGGGAACGACGGCTTTTATAATCTTTTAACGGGAAATAGTTTAGTCTGGCTAAGTTGGTAACTATTGCTCGAATTAGGGTGCTCAAATAAGGTTGCTCGAATTAGGGTGCTTGAATTAGGGTGTTCGAATTAGAGTGCCCGATATTTTGAATTGACGGTTGACGTCAGCTCCGGACTGTGGTGAGGCTATAACGTGGTCGCCACAAAGGTAAGCCACTCTGGACCCATCTTGAACAGTTCGGCCACTAGACCATCGCTGCCAGCTGACTTGTTACACTTCAGCTGTTTGATGGCACCAATGACTTGGTCCAAAGATGGCGGGGGCACTTCGTCATCGTCATGCTGGCTATCATAGGACTGATCTCCTCTGCTTCCTATGCTTCCGTCAAAGTAGCACTTCCACCTGTCGATCACCTCTCGCTTGTCCGACAGGATATCTCCCTCCTCGTTGCGGATAATGGCTGCGCTTCTTGTCCTACTGCCTCCTCAGTCGTCTGTAGTCTTCCACGTTCTGTGGAAGCATGCGGGTACGCGCGGGGTTCTTCTCGGAGAGTGCTCGTCTGCACTCATCATCAAACCATTCCTTCCTCTGGTTACGGATCACGCGGCCAATCGGCCGTTCGCTCTGCCGTGCTGCTGATGGCTTGCTCCACCATACGCCAGTGGTCATTGAGAGACATTAGGCCTGATTATTCAACACAAACGAAAATGACACAAGACAAGTGCGTCAAGACAAACGGAAAATATATACGGAAGTCACACGAAGCGTAAACTTTGGCGTAAACTGAATTTCAGCCATACAACCCTGAAATCTGTTGACAGGAAGTTTACGCTCTCCCATACAAATCAAGCGTAAACTTTTTGAGTTTACGCCTCGTGTGACGTCCGTAATATATGCATTTTGAAACCGTTCTTGTGATACACAAGTTTCGTTAAATTTTTTCTTTCGTTAAAGCTGTGTCAAAGCCTTTGTCAATGTGTCAAAATGTTCAAAATCAAAATAAAAAAACGTAAACAAGTTTATTTAAGACACGATCGTTTATCAAGCTAACAATCCTTGTTTAAAACTTCGAAATGATTTTCTTCCACTTCGTTAGTGACGATAGTAGCAGTGAAGAAGAAACAACGGTAGATCTGGTAAAACAGCGCCAACTGCTTCGAAGTGTTTTCGACCCGTTACAGCTTTATAACCAAGCGTGAGTTAAGCATGCGGATCATTTGGGCAAACCGTGTTATACATGTTTCATTCTTCTTCTTCTATGGCTCAACAACCGTTGTCGGTCAAGGCCTGCCTTTACCCACTTGTGGGCTTGGCTTTCAGCGACTAATTGGTTCCCCCCCATAGCAGGATAGTCAGTCCTACGTAAGGCGGCACGGTCTATTTGGGGATTGAACCCATGACGGGCATGTTGTTAAGTCGTACGAGTTGACGACTGTACTATATAGGCCGGCATACATGTTTCATTTCGTGGTTGTTAATTTCAGATTTAAGAAAAATGTTCGTGTGTCGAAGGAAATTTTCCTTGACATTATGGCAGAGATCGAGCCCTCCGAGTCTTTGTTATTTCTAAAAGTGTATGCAGTATTAGATGTGATAATTACATGTGCCTATGCTGTTGGTTGTTGAAGCAGTCACTCACTGAAGAAGTTGCTGGAATCCTTTGCTGTTGGACGTAAACCGGGTGCGTGAGCCCTTCATCTTTCGACTACCATCGAACAACAACAGAGGAAGGAAATAACAGCAGCTTCTTAACCCAAAACAGCAGCACGTTACCAGTACCTCTACCATATTGCCATTTGTATCGATATGGCAGTACACATATTTTTGTTTAAAATGATAAAATTTGATAATTTATGAAATAAAATACTTATATTTTGTCGTGAAAGCAATAATAACAACTTTGTTGTTGTGTTGTGTAGGTCAAACAATCTGAGATTGGCGCCTTTCCGTGACAAAAAGCTGACGGAAAGCAGTTTGACAATTTTGGATTTCCGTTTGTGTTTCATAATACATATCTTGGCAGTGTGCTTGTGAGTTTGTGTTTCGTCTAATTTTATTTTTCCAACACATAACACAAACGGATGTCATAATACAAATCTTCCTATTTTGACAACTTGTCTTTACAATTTGTGTTTAATAATCGGGCCTATTGCCTCGGTAGTGGTGTCCTCCGGCAACGCTTCCCCAAGCGCGATTGCGAAGTCCCTCGCCATATCAGCTTGCCTCAACCGGTCTGTGTTGAGCCTTGGAGTAGGCTGATAGCGCAGTTTATTAGCCACGCATAGTTTTTGGCGTAACTTAACCATAACCAGGAAATGGTCTGAGTCAACGTTTGCTCCTCTGTAGGTCCTTACGTCGATTACATCCGAGAAGTGCCTTCCATCGATGAGAACGTGGTCTATCTGGGATAATGTCTGCTGCGGTGGTCTTCAGGTGTAGATGAAGCGAGGTGCGTGCTGGAAGAAGGTGCTGCGGATGGTCATGTGTTTGGAGGAGCCGAAGTTGACGAGCCGAAGCCCGTTGCCATTTGTCAACTGGTGGGCACTGAAACTTCCTATCATAGGTTTAAATGCCTCCTCCTTTCCGACCTGAGCATTAAAATCCCCTATGACAATTTTGACATCGTGTTGTGGGCAGCGGTCGTACTCCCTCTTCAACTGCGTATAAAAGTTGTCTTTATCGTCATCGGTGCTCTTAAGATTCGGATTATGAGCATTTATAATGCTCAGATTGAAGAACCTGCCGCGAATCCTCAACGTGCACATCCGGTCATTGCTCGGCCACCACCGGATTGCTCGTTTCCGCATCTCACCTACGACCAGGAACGCCGTACCGAGTTGTTACCACCGCTCTGGTAGATCATGCAATCACTGCGATACGGGCGCTCCGTCACTCCTTTCTACCGCACCTCCTGAAGCGCTACTATTCCGAAGCCACGGGCCCTCACCTCGTCCGCAAGAATGCGGGTACTTCCAGGGGCTGTGAGGGACCTTCAGTTCCATGTCCCGAGTTTCCAATCGTTAGCATTTTTCGGTTGCGTGGGTCGGTATCGTTTAATCCGGTTCGAAATATATTGGTTTCCATTCGTTGCATTTGGGGCTTTCTAGGGGTGACTTTCAAGGCTTCTCCCAAGGAGTTGGGTTTCCCCGTGGACCCAAGCCCAGATTATTGGAGAGATATGTTCTGTACGCCGTGGACGTATTGGGTCGAAGTAGGGTATGGAGATTCTATATTAACCTTCAAGAGGTGTCGGAACATACCCCTATCAGTGCGGTATTGTTACGAACACTGGCAACAGAACCCCATCTGGTCACACAGATATCCAGGGAAACAAAATAGCAGACCGACTTGCCAACGCAGGACGTAATAACCCGGCCTGCTGTCATAACACTCTTCCACACCGTGATTTCATTCGCCTTAGCAAAACCATCATCACCAATAGCTGGAATGGTTATTGAGTTAGCAGCGGTCGCTCTTACCTGAGAACCATCAAGACCACAACACCACCATGGAAAAACCATCCATCACACCTTGGTGGTGGCCTTGACCAAAGAATCCTATGGCCGCGGGGCCATGGGGATTCTCAACGCTCATTTTCTCAAGCACTCATGAGTGCTTTTGAGAAATCCTCGTTCTCAGCGTTTGTCGAATCGGAACAAAATCGGTTTTGAGAATCTTTGGCTGGTATTATTGAATCCGTTCGTAGCGGGAACGTACGGCGCTCACATGAAATTCTAGGGATGGCAACACATTTCTTGAGCCCGCTCCTACTAAGCCACGGTGAATAACTGTAGCAACCATCTAGTACGTTAGGAAAATGAATGTCGGGACGTACGCCGCCGTTACGAACGGATTCAATAATACCAGCCTTTGAGAATCTTTGAGAAAGTTGACGATGCAGCTATCGGCTAACTGAAACATGAGCAATTGTGTTATTTGTTTTTCGGTAATCACTTTGGAAAATGTGTTCAATGTTTATAATTGAAAAAAAATTAAAAAAATGCGATCAAAAATATATTTTCTATTTAAAGCTCCAAATAAAGCATGAGTGGCACTATCAGTTTCTCGAAATGAGAAAACTGACGACGGCCACGGGCTCGCGTCTGAGAACAAGATTTGAGTGCTTGAGAAACTTAAATGAGTGTTTGAGAATGATTTCTCAGCTTGAGAAAGCCCCATGGCCCCGCGGCCTATCACGGTTTCGAATAGGACACACCCGGCTCACCCACACGAAGCGGAAATGGAAAATTGAATTGAGTTACGCAGATGCTTTTCGATACATTTTGAATGCCAACATGACTTGGCATTGTGCTGGTTTGTTTGGAAAACTTGGTCTAATAATCAAAAACATATGAATGGTGATGTAAGCAGCTTCATAAAATACGATAAGATTTTACAATTCAATGCATTAATTGTTTAGTTCTTTCCTTGGGGTGCAAATGTGTCCCGCGGTCACCAAATAAACGGTGCGCTAAAACGAAATTTGCGCGAGCTACCGTAAAATCCAAAGGTAGCTGAGAGCGATCCAAACGTTGCTGAAAACGATCCAAACGTAGCTGCAAATGATTCAGACGTAGTTGATTGCGATCCAATCTCATGGATTGCGATCCATAGCAATCGGATAAAGATTCAGAGGAAAGTGAGAACAGGTGTAAGTTACTGATAGCCAAGCCTATTAGTGGTACAGGAAGGCTTTGAAGGCAGGAAGGCTGGTCGTCGCATCAAAAAAGTTTAAAAAATGCTAGATAATAAATTAATGCTTGATATTAATCCCCCCCCCCCTCCCCCTCCCCCCTCGGATGACACTTTGGCTTCTAAGCTCTGGGTCGGTCCTTTCCAAGTTATTTTTCAAAAATGGACTAGTTCCGTTCCGTTCCTTTTTTTTAACGGAATTCCCAACACTAGTTGGGATGCTGAAGGAAATTTCCTGCCAGGTGAGCGGAAGATGATCGAAAGGTGGAAGTGCTATTTCGAAGAACATTTGCTTCAATTTTGCTACTCCAATATTGACAAGGGCCTCCAGGTTGATGTCATTTATACCGACTTCTGCGCAGCATTTGACAAGGTCAACCACTACTTATTGCTTGCTAAATTATTAAAATATGGTGTACACTCTAAATTTTTAGCATGGTTAGAAAGCTACCTAATGAACCGTTGCATTAATGTAAAAATTGGAAAAACTTTTTCTGACCCTTTCTGTAACTTTTCTGGTGTTCCACAAGGAAGCATATTAGGGCCATTATTATTTATTATATTTATTAACGATATTGTGTTTGCTGTTCCCAACGTCAATGTTTTACTATATGCAGACGATCTTAAGACGTTCCTTGCTGTTGAAAATTCAAATCACTGCGAAATACTTCAAGATTCCATAAACCGTTTTTTGACGTGGTGCCATGATAACGAAATGTTTGTGAATGTACAAAAATGTATCTGCATTACTTTCTCTAAGAAAAGGATTTCAATAACTTTTAATTACAAAATAGGTCAAGACAGTGTGCCGCTGTCATCTGTAGTTCGTGATTTAGGAATAATGTTAGACAGTAAACTTACATTATCGTGCCATTTCCACACAATCGTCTCAAAAGCATTAAATATGTTAGGTTTTATTCTACGTGCTTCTTCCGACTTTAAAGATCCTTTCTGTCTTAAATCGTTATACTGTGCCCTAGTCCGTCCTATACTAGAATTTGCTTGCGTTGTTTGGTGTCCAAACCAAGTGACCTATATAGACATAATAGAAAAAGTTCAGAAAAAGGCGACACGCGCTATGTTTTATCGTCTTCCTTGGTCAAACCAAATGCCACGCCCCCCATACCATGTCAGGTGTCAGTTATTTGGTCTCGAAACTTTAGAACACAGGAGAAAGAATGCTTAATGTATTTTCATGCATAAATTATTAAATGGGCTTATTGATGCACCTGAAATTTTAAATCTGATCAGTTTTTCTGCACCTACTAGGGATCTTAGAAGCAGGTCTTTAATCAGCATAGCATTTCGATCTTCTTCATTTGGAGCTAACGACCCTTTAATTAAAATGTGTGTCAGCTACAATAGACTTGAATCATCTGCAGATTTTCATATCCCTGTTTCTAACCTTCGTCAGTTGTAAAGGGCTAGTGTTATTTATGTTTAAGTTGTTTACTAACTAAGAATTTTCTGTTCTGTATCTGTTATTTAGGCCTATTGCCCGATAACATAAATAAATAAATAAATAATAATAATAATAATAATAATCACACCTGAATGGAGCAGAAGCAGGAGAGGCTGGCGCAAGTGGCAGAACAATACAACCACCACAACAGCACCACAGCTGGCATAGATGGGCTGGCGGCCTAGCTCTTCAAGATGGGGTCGATGAGGCGCACCGTCGAAAAGCATCAGCTGATGGTGTAAACCTGGGAACAAGAGGAACTACCGGAGGAGTGGATGCTGAGTGTCATTCACCCAGTTTGCAAAAAAGGCGACAGGCTGGATTGAACTTTCGAGCCATCACAGTCCTCATTGCCGCCTACAAGATCATGTCCCAGATTCTGTTCTGCAGACTTGCATCCCTTGCTACAAATTTTGTAGACAGCTACCAAGCCAAACCTAGCCATCATGCAGCGGTACCACTTTCCTAGGAAGTTGATCCGGCTGTTAGAGGCCACCATGGATGGGGTGCAATGCAATGGGAGACTATCGAACTTGACGTCGGAATCGTTCGAATCTCACAGGGGTCTGAGGCAAGGTGACGGACTTTCCTGTCTACTTTTCAACATCGCCCTGGAAGGTGTTTTTCGAAGCGCGGGGCTAGACAATGACATCCGTGGCTTCGCGGATGGCATCCACATCATCGGCAGGACCACAGCGATGGTGTGTGAGGCGTACACCCGACTCAAAGTGAAGCAGCAAAAATTTGATTGAGAATCAATGCGACGAAGACGAAGTACCTGCTTGCCGGCGAATAAAACCATCTGGAAAACAGTGTATTAGTTGACGGCGACAACCTCAAGGTAGTACAGGAGGTTTGCTGTCTTGGGAGGGTCGTTACCTCCAACAAGGACATCAGCTGCGAAATCCGGAGACGCATTGTGCAGGGGAATCGTGCATACTATGGGGTTCACCAACTGTTGATATCCAGAAGATTTCGAGCCCGCACGAAATGTGAGACATATCACATTGATTCGCTTAGTGGACACGAGTCCTGGACCATCCGAGCGGAGGATGCAAACGCTCTCTGAAGTGTTTGAGCGACGCATCCTCCGGACCATCTTTGGCAGTGTGTTCGAGCATGGAGCGTGGAGGAGAAGATGAACCATGAGCTTGCTGTGCTGTACGGCGAACCGAACATCCTGACGGTGGCGAAGGCTGGTAGCCCACGAAGAAGGTGTTCGATAGCGATCCCCAGTTCGGCATAAGGCGCAGGGGAGCACAGCGAGCTCGATGGCAGGATCAGGTGAAGCGATAACTGTCGGAGATCGGGTGTCTACATGGATGGGAGGCTGCAGCCAAGGCCCGAGCTCCCTGAAGAATGATTGTTGACCGGGCCATGTCACACCGACGTGCTCAATCGTGAGCAGGCCAAATTTGAAAAATGTGTCCATCTTAAGTGTACAATTTCCAGTTTCCCAAACTCTATCGAAGAGGAACACGGTCAGGTGAAGTTGCCTACATACAACGATTACTTCAATTCATTTCATGAAGGCAAGGCGATACAAAAACAAAATGACAACTGAAAAATAACGCTTGTCAAACAAAAAAAAAATTAAGAAAAATTCACAAGAGTTCATGTTAATTTGTTGATTTGCACTAGTTTGCAATAAAAAATATCAGTTTTGTTTGAATTTGTCTGTCCCAGACGGTGTACAGCGTATAGAGTTCCATCTGGAACACACACCTAGAACTTCTTCTGCTTTGGCACAACAACCGTTGTCGACCAAGGCCTGCTTGTACTACTTTTGGGCTTGGCTTTCAGTGACTTATTTATTTCCATAGCACGTATGGGGCACGTTCCAGTCGGGGCTTGAACCCATGACGGGCATGTTGTTAAGCCGTACGAGTTGACAACTGTACCACCAACCCGCCCAACCTAGATCTACCGACCCAAAAAAGCAAACTAAAACGAGAAAAACAATGGTAGTGATATGGTATTATGACCAATATTGCCATAATCCGAAATCATTGTGCACGGTTTAAGCGATAGTGGACAGTCTTGACATGCTGTCAGATTCAAATTAAAGGAATGCGCAGCTTACGCTGCGCTTGATTCAGTGTCCAAGCTCCAACCAAACTCAACGTGTTTTATTCTGATAGCTGGAAAGAACATAACAGTAGCACGCTTCCGCGTCTTGATTATGGTACAAACAACCACCACTAATACAGCATTTGTATGAGCCATACACTTAATTTTTGCGTCGATCTCAAGTCTACCGTTACATGACTTTCAACCGTTGTCAGAAAAAGTGAATAAATCCATCTTTCCGCATCGTAAAACGTATTCGCTCCTTTTTGTGAATTCTCTTTAAAAAAAATTAGGAGCCACAAACAAAGTAGGCGCCACTAAAGGTATAACGAAATTGGTCGACCGAAAAAAGAAGCATTAAAAAAAGTTACGAGGCTAAAATTCATCTGTAAAATTTTTCGTTACGTTGGTTTTTTGATGTGTCTGGCATCGGGCTGAAAGTACTGTTGAGTAATGGGAACAATAAATACTATTTTCTAAAAGAACAGAAACCATCATTTTATAATATCTTAGTTTTTGCAATCACTTCGATCGTTCCCACTTCCACTGGGGAACGAAAACTAATTGGAAAACTGGCTATTTTGACTGCCTATTTTGAAAACATGTTTCCTATCTTTTTTCCAATAATAACCATGACCGTGCGGCCACGAAGTGAAATTCACAGCGAAATGATATATTAAACAGGTGAAAAGCTGATAGGTTACGCTTCGCGGCATTCAGCTGATGTGAAAAGAAAACAAATGGCGTTTACGAAATTGCAAAAAATCCATCGCAGAATTTTAACATGGAGCATTTAATTAAGTTTCAATCATTAATCTTTAATTCTTCCATTTGGTGAATGTTCCGCTTGAAAAGATACACTGTTTAAATGATTATCGATTAGCAATACGGCCGAAGCCGTTCTTTCTGAATAAAAAAAAAAGATTATCGAAAGCAGATGTTGTTTCTCCTTCAACCCATTTGCTGCACCTGTCAATAATTCGTTTAGCTGTATATTTGACTCTTTGTGACCGGAGCATGATACATTAACCAAGTTGAGCAGTAAAATTATATTATGTAGAACCATACAAAATTTAATCCTAGTTTTCGTCATTGTATGATGGAGTAAGTCTCGGGTGGAGCTAAAACGAATAGGTAAATGATACATTAATTATTAGGACAAAATTATGTTCGCGAACAGCAATCGGAGCTATCTTACCCCAAGTAAATTTCTCGGAACGTAACCTTCGCTACCCAAGGAGCTGCGAGCCCACCACCATTCTCGTTCAGCTTCATCTCCTTTACGGATGATAGTCAGCGTGTCGTTGACAAAGAAGCTTAATTCATCAGGCTGCTGAGATTCGTAAGAAAATACAGCATACACCTCTCCATTGTTCAATATACCCAGCTTTTCCTGTATACCTTTAAAGAACGAACAACATGCATTTTAATTACTAATGTTGATAATTTACGTGTCATGTACATGTATAATTCTATGCTTAACTGATATTAAGTAACGCTTTTGCACGCAACAAGAGATGTCAGACATCTCATATTCTCACCATATTATCATCTTGTGATTGATGTTCACTTAGTACCAGACCACTTAATTCAGACAGTGTTGATGATCTTCTTTACTTGTTGAGGATTTAACCTCGGAAAAACTTGCATGTAAGTTCCCAAACGGTGGTGCATTTTATAGTTGTACCGACTAGTGTTGTACATCATGATTTTTTTTTTTGGATTCATTCATATGAATCTCCACCCATCAGTGAATATATTTACAGGGTTTCTCAAGCCAAATCAACATCGTAACACTATTTTCAAACACAGCGATTGTTACCATCATATATGCAATTCGAATCCGTAAACTCTTTTCAATTTGGTAACGCTTGGTTTTGAACATGTAAAATCCCAAGTCGATTCTGGAAAGTGTATAATGGATGAAAAGACAGCCAACATACATTTTCCATTCCACGACGTTCTATATACAATGGAACTCCTCAGAACGAGTTAAATCCGTTCCTAACTCGTATTGCGGTAGGCTCTTTTTCATACAATTTGTATGAAAAGTAAAATAATTGGTTCCAGGTCAAGAAAAGTGTAAGTATACAAGGTGTATATGCATCACAACCATACGGAAGACTTCCACGTGGCAACAATAATGCATTGATCAATTATTAGTAACAAAATTCTCGCCTTTACGAGCAAGTAGATCAATACAGGGTTTCTCAAGCCAGCTCAACATCGTAACACTATTTTTCGAACAGGTTAAACGATTGTCAACATCGTACATACAATTCGAATCCTTAAACTTTTTTCGATTTAGTGACACTAGGTTTTCCAATTCCAATTGTATGTACGATGTTGACAATCGTTTAACGTGTTCGAAAAATTGTGTTACGATTTTGAGCTGGCTTGAGAAACACTGTAATATATTTTATATTTGTATAAAATAAAATAAGCAGTCTTTAGACAAAAAGCAACGTACTGTAAAGATATTCTGAACAACCGTCAAATCCTTCTTCATCCTCTTCGCATTTTTCGGCAGGAGTTTCGTGATCGGATAGAGTTGCTGCAAACAAACAGGCGCCAGACTCGACCAGAAACTTTACCATGGGCAAATTATTGCAACTGGCAGCACAATGCAAAGGGGTCCACCCATCGGAATCCTGTGCATTCACGTCGCATCCAAAATTTACCAAAAATCTGCAACAGAATGAAACATTTAATAAGGTTTTACTTGCAAGAACAATACAGGGGTTTACATTAGAACTGAAGACCGCGAGATACTATGATGAATTGACGTAAGTCAATCACAAGACTGCAGAACATATTCTACTAGCATCACTACTTACTTTACTATTTCAAAATGTCCCGCGCATATTGCATTGTGCAAAGCTGTAATACCTTCATCATTTGCTGCACTTGGATTTGTTACCTGTAACAATAAGAGATTGTTGTTTAGAAAATTGAGCATTATTTATTTAATTATAAATAAAATAACAATGTTTAAGCTTATTACATTAGTTTGACTCACCTGCATCGCAGTTTTCTCGACGAGTTCCAGTTCTCCTTCCAAACTGGCATCCAACAGTAATGCCAACGGATCGAAACTTACACGCCGTGAAAGTTTATGTTTACTTCCTTCGCCTAATGTAATACCATTCCCGTTATCGGTCCCAATGTCAGCAGCATTCCCTTGAACATCTGGTTCCATTAGGATGAAATTACGCTTCCTTCTAGTTACTTCATTATCTGAATTTCCATCAGTACTGTTACAATTCCCACTTTTTAGCTTTTTCAATCGTTCTATTGGATGTTCTCGACCAGCATGAAACTCACTATTATCTGACACATATTTTGTACTATGCAAAGATTCGCTTTCGCAGTTACTATATTGTGTAGTCTCATTTACCTCGCTAGTATTAGCAGTAGCTGTCTCCTTTCGTTTATTTATTATCTGTTGCGTTGCGGATGAAATTGGAAACTTATTTAATGCTGTATTAGCATTGCAGTTGAGATTGACAGAGTTTGTAAAGTTCTTTAACTTTGGTTGTTCTAAAAATGGATGTTTCCGGATAGTTAAGGGCTTTGCCTTAATTGGGAGTTTATCATTTACCGTGGACTGTTTATTGATAGCCCCCTGCAAACTTAAATCCGGAATATCAAAAGAGGCTGACGCCGGTGCATCGATTTCATTGTTTGTTAATCCTTCAATAAAAGCTACATTCATTTCGTTACCATATTCATCTATTTCATTATTATTCCCCGATACCACCAAAGGATTTGTTCCTGCATTGCTGACACCGGAAATTTTGTTGGGTTTAGGAGGAAGGGCTGGTCGATTGTTATTGTTTGGGCTTGTTGAAATTGTTGTTGGATCAGCTTCGCTCAATGTCATGACGTTACTTTCAATACATGTTGGAACTTTACGTGTGACTCTCGTGATTTTTACACCCGTTGTTCCACATAAATTGTAAGAACTGGCAACCGTAGATGAGCTAGGCTTCATAGCAAGCGTAGGTGCTACACTGTTGATTGGTTTTCTGGGTGATACCACCAAATTTCCTAAAGGAATGTTTTGCAAAAAAATGTGGCTAGCTTTTGGTAGGCTTAAGTTATTATGTTTTAGTTTATCTTGACTATTTCCAGTTGCGCTTGCTATTTCAATATTACTATGTTTTGACTGTCCTTTATCTAAACTTACGACCAAATCTGATTCATAATCATTAGAGTTATCGCAGTTTGATTGTGAATTGGAATTATTCTTTGTTTCAAAATCATCAGATATCATGTTTTGGTGCACTTCCTTCCCAGTAATTGTACCATTTTCTGTTCCCGTTCCAGAAACGTTTCCGAGATTTTCTGCGAAGCATGATCGATATTGCTGTTGTTGGTGCTGCTGCTGTTGGCGAACAGCGAGTTTTTTTTCATCACTTTCCGGGGCGAACAACATAGCTTCCTCACCACTAATAGTTTTCATATTAGTTTCATGTTCCCACTGGTAATTTTGTAGCTGTAATTGCTGCACATGTTGTGGTTGTATATAGTCGGAAGAATTGCTAATCGACGGCTGAGGTTTATCATTCATGCTCAACAATGAAGATGCAGGCGAAGTAAAATTGGACCCATCTCCTAAAGATGATGATTTCGCGGGAATATGATTAAACGGTTCCACTGCAACGATATTTCCTCGACTCAAAGTTCTTGAATGCGAGGAGATGATGTGTGTTGACGAGGATCTGTAAAACAATATTATTTTAAAGTTACAAATATAATACCATATTCCTCTGGGTGTCCCAGATGTATAATATTAATGCTATTATTAATTCTGACTGAAAATGACAATTTTGAACCTTTTTTGAATGAGTTTTAAAATTCGATTAAAAGGGAAATTATTTTGCATTTCATGTTCCTACTGGTAATTTAATAGCTGTAATTGCTGCACATGTTGTGGTTGTATATAGTCAGAAGAATTGCTAATCGACTGCTGAGGTTTATCATTCATGCTCAACAATGAAGATGCAGGCGAAGTAAAATTGGACCCATCTCCTTAAGATGATAATTTCGCGGGAATATAATTAAACTGTTCCACTGCAACGATATTTTCTTCAGAAAATTATTCTCAGCTCAGCTATCATATATGCTAGCCAGGGATTACTGAGTTAGAATCCTAATATTTTGTGTAACAGATAGGGTGTATTGCAGGGTTTTCGAGGATTATATAGACATGTTCAGCGAGTTGTAGATTCGTTCAGGTATATAATAGACTCTTTCAGCGAGATATAGAATTGTTCGGAAGTAGGCGTTGACATGTTCGGTTATACTGTAGAGTTGTCACTTTCGTACCCCTTGGACTGCAGCTAGGATCATTCTCATCAGGAGGTAAACAAACAGTTTTCGAAAAAAAAAGCTTTTTTAAACTAATTTATGTATTAAACAGCTTGGGGAATGATTATTAGCTACTTTTCGGACTTTTAAGAATGAAAAATTGAACCCTGCGGCACAGTGTGTAAACAAAACAATTGACAGCTCTACAGAATTGCTGAACATGTCTACGCCTACTTCCGAACAATTCCATATCTCGCTGAAAGTCTATTATATGCTCGAACGAATCTACAACTCGCTGAACATGTCTATATAATCCTCGAAAACCCTGTATTATGAATCTTTGGAAAAAGATCAACACGCTCTTAAATAATTTCCGAATACATCGGAAGCCCCAGAATCTAATGGGAGAAAATCTGGTATCATATTCGCCGTTCGAATCGATGAAGGTTTCGTCAACTTTTTTGCTCTTGTTCTAGCGTTCTTGACATTTAGTCGAAGCAACTGGTAAACGGAGTAAATGTAAACAAACTGATTGAGCACTTCTTTTAAATCAACAATTTCCATATTTTGGTTACAAATGGAATATATGTGAGCGATAAAATTGTTACTAGACTTGTGTTGAATATAATTTCAAATGTAGACAGCGGTCACAATTCGTTTTATGGTTCAATTTGCGTGTTTCCGACAGCATGAGCTGTCGGGAGAAAATCACTCGAATCTGCCTACTCGATGATACCAATTTAAGCTTTTTGAACTTGAACTTTTTTTCATCAACTCGGAACTGCCGGCGGAAAAGTTACATGTCAAATGATAACAAAATTAACAAAATTAACGTTCGAGTGAAATTTCTTGAATGCCGAACGCAATATGACAGGCTTGATAGTCTCAATTTACGGGCGCCCAATGTTTGGAACTTTTGGAGCTCAAACTGTGTTGGCTTTTTATTTGTTTCCAATCAAATACATAAATTGGTTATGCATCCTCTTAAAACACGAAATATATGTTTATTTATCGCAACAGAATAATACAAGCCGGTAATAAAAAATGCTGATAAAAATACGACTCTAAAAATATGACCTAAATGTTGTTTACATCAGAGCTATACGAAAAAGTGTGTGGATTACAGTGTTTCTCTAGCCGGCTCAACAATGTAAGCATCATTTCCAATCCATAAAATCCCTATTCAACATTGTCAAATGAATGTCGTGCGTAGCGGAATTTAGGGGAAGTGTGCCACCTTAAGCATTTAATGTTATAACTCACTAAAACGTGTTTATCAAAAGCCGATTTAAATCTCATAACCATTTTACATATATTTCCTCACTTACTAATGAGTTCCGCTTGAAAAAAAAGTGCAAACAAAACTATTTTTGATGTGTTTTAAAAATGATCGAAAAATACGTTGTTTTTGAACTATGGGGCAAGATTGCCACCCGAATGGGACAAGACCTGGTTAAAATAAACGTATTTCTTAGATAATTTGATTTTTTCTTCTTCTTCTTCTTTGGCTCAACAACCGTTGTCGGTCAAGGCCTGCCTGTACCACTTATGGGCTTGGCTTTCAGTGACTAATTGATTTCCCCCCATAGCAGGATAGTCAGTCCTACGTATGGCGGCACGGTCTATTAGGGGATTGAACCCATGGCGGGCATGTTGTTAAGTCGTACGAGTTGACGACTGTACTACGAGACCGGCTATTTTTGATTTTTGAATTTGATTTTTTATGTTGGAATAAAAACTAGTGTATGTGGCACTAGTGTATGTATTAGTGATGCTCGTTGCGTTCCGAACCTGCCAGGTGCGATCCGTTCCAGCATGCAAGCATCCGGACCGCGATCCTTATTTTTAACCCAAGCAGGTTCAAACTGAACCTGTTGCTCCCACCGTTCTTTGCGATCCGACCTGAACCGACTGTTATCAACGATCTTATCGATCCGATCTGAACCGGCTGCTCTCAGCGTTCTCGGCTATCTATGCTAGGCCGGTTGCTCTCAGTGCTAATTGCGATCCGGCCTAGAACGCATGACATTCTACTCTCTTTGTATTGATGAGCCGGTTTGCCGGTTCAATTTAACACTTTAAGCGCCGTGTCATATAAATTCGCATGACGGTTTTGCTCACCGTTCGGCATTGCATTTGCCGCTCAGTGATTCTCTTGAGAACGAATGAGGTAGGAAAGAGAGAACGAGAACGACATATGCTACGCCGCTTATCGCAATGAAACAAAAGAGTGATAAAAGTCGCACGAGAAATTATCGCTCTCATCGCTCTCTTGCCATGCGCTACGTGCTCACTCAAAAACTGTGACGTCAGGCCGGCGGTCAAAGTGTTAAAACTGTTTCTCTCAGCGTTCTTTTCGATCCTGTCTGGAACGCACGATCATCTGCTCTCTTTCATACGAGGGGCCGATCTGGTACGTACAAAGAAAGCAGGTAAAATCTGAACCTGTTTCTCTCAGCGTTCTTTTCGTTCCGGTAAGGAACGGCGTTCTCTTCTCTTTTGCTTCTTTCTAGTATGGACACACACACACATTCTGACTATGTGCGCGATAACAGCGCAAGCCACACTCTCTCAGTCAAAGAGATAACGGTACTACACCTGAGCCGTGAAGCCAGAGAAGGAAAGAGATTTGTGATTGGTGGAAAGCTAATCGCCAAAATTTAAAGAGACAATCCTGCACTAGCGGTAAGCGCAATGAATGAAATGTTTCTCTTCTGCCATATGGATGTTATCAGTATAGGTGCGTTATTTGGTCTGGATTGTGGTAGTCAATGAATTGCTATGTGTTGGGTGCTGAGCTGCTTCGTTGCACATGCATTTCCAATGAACTCGTTTGAATTTTTACCTGAGATCTTCTTTGTGCAACTAAATATTTAGGGTGCATGACACGTTTAGCCTTCTGCAATAATTTATTTAACGCCGTTTATCGCCCCGTGAAACAGCGCTATTCTTATAGACAATTGAAGTGCACTACAGGACACTTTCACACCGGTAGTCGACCGTACAGTATAATGTCAACCCTACAGAAACAACTTAACAATCTATGTATTTCATATAAACCAAAGTTATTCGATGCTATCTGCTTCTATTAAGAAATATTAATTCAATCAGTGTAGTGTAATTTAATCCATACGAAATTTAAAAACCCGATTAAACTTGTAAGCTTTTTGATTTTGCATCAAAATTTCATTTGTGTTGCAACAGATTTCTGATTTTCTTCTTTAGTTAGGAGTATGAAAAGGGAATAATGATTAATTTTAGTAAAAACAAATACAACAAAATGCCTTAACCTTTTCATGAAAAAGGAACTGTATAGCGGGCTACTTAATTTAAACGTTTATATTTTAGTAGAATAGTTTTACACATTCAGTAAACTATTATTTAGCTTTGTTTTCATTGAAACTGTGTGATTACTGCACCAAAATTATAATACACAATATTCAAAGAATACTTACAAGTTAACCATATATAAAGTGAGCAACTGAAAAAAGCGTAACCATGGCAGGTCATCCTGCGTTCCCTTGAACCTGCGTTCCGTGTTCCGTTCTTTTTCTCCAGATTGGCAGGTTCGTTCCGTTCCTCAATTTTCGGAACTATTCTCATCACTAGCATGTATTCCTACTTGTCTTGAGTCACCAATGAACCCTGTTTGACCACCAACTGTACCACAATATGGTTTGTTTCTGGTCTGTTTTTCCGGGGTGGAATGCGCTCATATATAATAGCGCACCATACCACAGCACGCTGTTGTAACAATAGCAGTTTTCGAGCAGCTATCAAAGTGGGTATAATATACAGGTGGCTTTCTCTCAAGGTGTATGAATTACGAAGGCGTGTATGAATTACGAATTACGGATAAGGTGAATGTTATCGCTTCTGTTTGTGAATGAAGATTTTAAGAGTGTTTTGTGTATTCGTCAAGCCTTCAGAAAGCTTGTTTGAGCAAAAGTTTTCACCCGTCCTGTCAAAAAGCGATACTAAAATTTAGTTATAAAAAACATGCTATGAGACCATGAGACCATCACACACCTATGAAATATGGTGGCACATTTGCCCCAAACAGAGGTCTCGAAATTAGTATCTTTTTTGAAATTGGATTTTTCAGTGACAAAAAGAAAATTTTATTCAACTAACCCCACAAAAAATTCACGTTTTCTCAGCTTTACGGTGGTATAACTATTTTCTCGGTTGATTGTTCCCATGATTTTTAGGGCTTATTTGGTTTGATTAAAAAACTAAAATTTCATGCTAAATTTTGAAACGCAACATAAAACAGTTCAAAACAATGGGAAATTCGAGATACGCGAATTTTTAGTTTTGACAGTTAATATGTCAAATCAATACAATTTTTTTCATCCATTGTCAAATGAAAAATAACTTGAACTTTTTCCAAAAGTTTTAAATCACTAAAAATACAAAAATAACCAAAGTTATTTCACGAATTGCATTAAATAAGTAAAAAGTTACATAAATGAACTAAATTCAATCAAAGAAACAGTACTAATCAAGTATATTTTGTCTGTAAAACGTGATATTCGACACACTTGCCCCAAATTCCGCTATACCAAGCAACCAATGACAGATCATTCAAGTTTTCATTTTTATTCCTGAATTGTATTTTACGGGATTGAATTTTTCATTTCCGATGTTGAGCTGGCTAGAGAAACCTTGTATTTCGGACCACTTCTGTTAACGCCACGGACCGCAAGTTGTCCACGGACCACAGGTTGGATACTACTGGTTTACATGATCGCTTTATATCAATATGGGGTTTCTCTAGCAAACTCAACATAATAAGCAAACAAATCAATCCTGTTAAATACATTTTAACAATAACAATGGAAACTCAAATGACCGTCATTGATTGCTTTGGTACGTTCGACAAACATTTGACAATGTTGAGTTGGGATTTTTACAAATTGGAAATGAACCTTACACTGTTGAGTTGGCTAGAGCAACCTTGTAAAGCATGTTGTAGAAAACAAATCTGTACATAACATTAAACGGTTGATTTGTCGATTTAATGGTCAAACAAACCAAACAAAATAAAAGATATCTAGAAATCAACCAAAATTGTAAAAAAATCATTATTTTATTTTTATATTCAATTACACTTCCCTGGGGGCCATGGCTATCATATATGATACCCATAAAAATATGTAAACAAAAAGTACTTGGCTCCCAGGGAAACATCAACAAAAATGGTCTGATGCTCAAAGTGTTAAGAAAAATTACACTCAAATAAGATATGTTTTGGCTAAAACGTTGGAATTAGACCTACGCAGGAATTCGAGAAACACGGTTTCTTCTCGATCATTAGCACTTTGACTGCCGAGCACACCCACTGTGGCGTGATGCAGTTTTTCGATTCACACAGGTTATTGTATCATGAGTTTTTAATTATTTAACGGCATTTTGTATCGCTATAGTAAATGTAGATTGTTAGATCTGAAACCTGCACAAATTACTCAGAATAGAATAGAACATGAGAACATACAGAATACAACAGAAAATATTAAAACGTAGCACCATCAAAACGAACCGGCGACACTCGCAGTTTTTAGAACAATAGCTACGGCGTCTGGCGAAGAAATGAGAGCGAGTAGTGTTAATTGCGTATCTCGTGAACAACGTATAGTTGGAGTTTTGCCATTTAAATAGGAATGTAACTGATTAATTTCTATATCATATTATCCAAAAGAAGCAAAGAAGTTTTGCACAAAACAATTTCTTCGTGGCAATTACAGAGTCTGTTAGTGCTCGTACATGGATGACGATGAGTGCACAATAACTATGAATTTTTTCAATCAAACTATCGAACATTTAACAATAAATGATGGCAGCTAGAATAAGTCAGTCTCAATAAGACTGGATTTCGACTACTCCGGGCGACTATTACTAGATTGGATATAATCACATCTAAGTAGATATTAATTATTTTAAATTAAGACAACTAGAAAGATAGCAAATGTGCTCTAATAAAATTACCTCGAATGCAACGGTTGGTTAACACTGGATGGGGTTATTTTTCCGTGATTATTTTGTCCTGATCCTGGACTAACATTTCCTGCATTCAAATTGTAGTTTTGTACGTTGAGTATTCGTTTTTTATTAATCCGGCTTTGCAATTCCACAATACGCTTGTCCACCGAATGTAGTTCTATCTGGCGCTGTTGTAATGTTTCTCTCTGCATATTTAAGCGGGCATTCTGTTGCATGGATAATTGATTACGATACTGTAAAAAATACCACAAAAGATTATTCTATACATCAATCCATCCATGGTGTAATTGTTTATCTTTTAATTTCAACTTACAGCAAGTTCCAAGCGCAATTTTTCCAACTCTTTCGCCGCTGGTGTAGCATTATTGTTGTGGGGATTTGAATTAAGACTGTATGAAATGCCATTTGTACCATTACCGACACCTCGTCGATCACGTCGTAGCTCTTCAAGCTGGCGTGTTAACGCTTCAACTTTAGCTACTGCAAGAGTAAGCTCCTTTTCCTTCTCACTGAATAGCGCTCGTATCGAGTCAAGGTCATTACCCAGCGTAACGTTATAGGTTTTTTGTAAATCTACTTGTCCCCTCAAAGCCCTGAGGCGTCGCAATTTTGATTCCTGGGCTTCAACACGCTCGCGCAATCGACGAAGACGCTCAGCTTCAGCAACCGAAACAGCATTACGTGTTTCCTGTGATTTAAGGAAACGTAAACGTTGTTCCTTTGCCGCAAGCATCTGGTGCTGAGTATCAATCTGATGTTGTTGACGCATTGCCATTGAACGTAGTTCTGCAGCAGTCGGTCGATCAGCTCGGTCATGCAGCTGAATCTAGGACGAAGAAAAATCTACCATTACTACTAAAACAAAGTGTAGATTAAGCATACCATGAATATACGCATACATTATCTTCACTATAACTCGGTTGCTTCATTCCATGATATACATTTAACAAAATTCAGAATAAGATTAGTGTTGAATTACATGTAATAAAACCAATTGAAACTCGTTCGTATTCGATTGTAATCAAACACACGAAATGCTCACTTCACAAGACAATTTTATGCTAGTAAAGAAGGATGAAGCTATCTAGTAATGTACAACTTCACTGTTTTACAAAAGACTATTATAAATGGTCACGTATTTCCACGCGTAACAGCACAATAGTTTTTCACAACATGTTGGTGGAATCCAGATATGCTTCAACCTGTTATAAACTACCAAATATTTCAATATTGAAGAAATGCTCTAGACGTGTACATTCACAAACACCACCATTTTCACTACTGGAATGCCCGAAACATCGATAATATTGATTTCGAACATAAACTCTACAAGTATTTATATTATTAGATTTTCACACAAATAAGTTAACTGTATTTTCTCTAATTACTTTTCCATAGGATTTTCTCATTACAGATGACGACAACACGCCATTTTGTGTATATCGTAATTTGATATTCGATCTGCTATGTACAGGTAGTTCCGAATATATGCGATTTTCTAAATTTGACAGTTCCGTGAGGAAATGTACTACAGTCCGATCCCGAGTTACGCAGTTGGTGCATTCCCGAGGAATCCGCGTAACTCAAATATCAGCGTACCCGGATCAATAAACGATGCGCAATCTAAGATTCTAAAATTCTATTGATTTTTCCGAGTTTTTGATTTAATGTAGTACTATTATACACTTTATCATTTATTTGTTAAGATTCGTGCAGAAAATTCTAATATTTCTGGCATTTAAGCGGTTTCAATTTGTTAGCAAAAATGTAATTTATACCGATCTTGAAGCAAATTGTATTGATTTGACATTTAATCTGTCAAATTTATAAAGCCGCGTATCTCCGAATCCGCGTAAGGTAATGGTCAGAACTTCGCCGCATGCGATTTTGCCGCATGCGGCAAGAAAAGAGTTTTCTCAATTTTCTAGCTTTTCAAGGTATTATAATGATATTTTGTTGTTTCTTTATAAAGATAATCATTATTTGATATGATTTTAGACATTTGACATCTGAAATAAAATCGCATGCGGCGATGCGGCAATATCAAATGATTTTGATTTTGCCGCATCGCCGCATGCGGCAGATTCGCAAGGGCTGTCATTAACGTCAAATCCCATACAAAAGCTTGCGGCAAAATCGCATGCGGCGAGGTTCTGACCGCTGCCTAAGTCGAGAACCGTGTAACTCGGGAACAGACTGTACAGGCGTCCCCCGAGTTACGACCCCCTCGAGTTACGACGATTCGCAGATACCAGTGTGGCCAGATTATTTTGGCGGTTTTCAGTAGGCGCATCAAAATTTTATCGGTAGTTTTCGGTAGGAGTTTAAGATTTTTTCGATAGTTTTCGGTAGGCTTTGAAGTGTTGAGCGGGGGGGGAAGGGGGGGGTTGTCGGAGATGGAAGCTAATCTCTTCCATGAAGAGCAGCACGAGAAAACAACATCTTTCATTTATTTAAAGGAGATAGTTTAGATTTGGTTCATAGCGGTCACATGAGGCCTTTCTGAAGTGTCGATCTGAAATTTGTACTAGGGAATTAAACCCAACAAATGATTGGGACGCTCTGGCAGCCATCGAACGCGACATCGAACATGAAAAATATATGGGATTTTACATGTTCGATTTGATAACCCACAAATCGAACATGTGAAGTCCTATACATTTTTCATGTTCGATGTCGTGTTCTATTGCTGCTAGAGCATCGGGTTACATTATCTGTCAAATTGAATATACAATTTTATCAGCGCGTTCGAGTTCATGAAGTGCAGACACGGGCCTTAATTGTCTCTGTTGAACTTCTGGTTCTGGTTGCTAGTGATTTCCATATAGAGTTTTATACATTAAGTGATTTGGGAAATGGTTACATGACTTTTTGGTCAGTATTACGAAAAAATCTGTGATTTTCGGTAGGATAAATGCAAAATCGGTAGTTTTAGGGGGCTCATCTGTGAATCGGTAGGCATATCAAAAATCGGTAGGCATACAGATAAATCGGTATTTCTGGTCACTCTGGCAGATACGACTATTTTTATTTTGACAGTTAAAAGTTGTCATTGAGACGAAATTGGTATATTTTTTGAATTTCGGTGGTGATAATCGTTACGAACACATTACCATAGATTCCGCAACTCTCCGGTTTAAAATATTAATATCGTGTAAACGGCTTTTGGAGGAAAATTAATACATTATCGTACAATATTTTAAATGAAATACACGATTTGGTAAAAGTAAGGCTCAGCCCTCTACGTTACATTGGAGAAGCGTTACATCCCTTAAAATATTCCCAAGCAGCATTTTTATTACAGTTTTGTCATCCAGGACCGACCAGTGTATATTATTTGAACAAAAAATATTTTAAACTGCGATAAAAAAATTAACTGTTTTAAGATGAATCGATTTCTACGAGATTTAATTTTTAAACAACAAGTAAATCAAAAGTTCAATATTTTTCATTGTTGCATTATGATTTATGAAAAATAGTCTGAAAGAAGGAAGTTCATCAACATCCCAAAAGCTTTCAAATGTAGTAAAATGTCCTATGATTAGAAAATATAAAATATTAAAAATATGAAATATGAATATGAAATATAATATTACCTATATTACCTATTCAATATATTGTTCCAGCCATTCTGAATAAACATTACTTTAGGTGCGAGGGCTCTTTTTTAAAGTTAGGTTAATTAAGTTAATAAATTTTTGTATGTATTTCATTATCCTGCTTTATCAATAGCTGGGAAAATAAATAAATAATCATTTTTTATAAGTATCCCTGTCTTATGTATAATATTTGTATTAATTATAATACTTGAAGTTTGTTAGAACTCTGATTGCTGTTAAAAATGATGGCCTAATAGTAATACTCTAAGTTATTTATACTCATGAAATATCAATGAGTTTTATCTTTATTAGCGAATGCCGTTCTTTTTTATGATTGTTCAAAAATTGTTGCTTTTCTAATAATCATGTAAAAATAAGCAATAATAAGACATGATAATCTATTAATTTGCTCATCCACGGCGGTTAAAACAGACGTTCAAAAATGCTGCTTGGGTTTGTGATAAACAGGCGTTACGCGTAACGCTAGCGTAACGTAGAGGGCTGAGCCTTAGGCTGGAAGTAGACGATGCGAGATCGTCGCGGTACCGCGAAAATCGCGTATGACTTGAGCTGTCAATTCTGTTATAAAATCTGACAGATAGGCGAGATAATCGCGGTTCATGTATGGAACAATCCGAGGTCTGGTGACGATTGAATGTGCTAAGAAGAAATATTTTCTACCAATTTGCGAATTAAACTACTTATTTCACATAGTTTATGCAAATAAAAATGCGAAACTTGTTTCTCTACACATTTTTTTCAAACAAATTTACCAGAAAAAGTGAAAACAATCGGTTCGCGCTACCGCGAAAATCTCAGCAATACCGAAGTTGGGTATCTCTGCGAAACAGCAGCTCCGATCGCGCCTTGGGAGATTTGACAGCCCAACTGTTCTACAACTGTTATAAACAAGGCGCAAATTTCGCGGTACCGCGACGATCTCGGTTCGTCTATTTCCAGCCTTACTTTTACCCTTTTACCCACGATTTCATAGATTCTGACTCTTCAATTACGGTTATAAACTTTATATTCACAAATATTCGACATATGACTATTTCGACTCAAGCCTTGCTTTGGGACATTTTTTCGGTCCCAAATACGGTCGTACGGATACGGATTAACCGGTGGGCGGCTTAACCGTGCGCATGAATTTGACAGATGGCGAACATTTTCTGCGATGAACCGGTTAGCAAACATTTGTTGTGCAGTAATCTGTGAAACTTTCTAACTTCATTTTTGATAAAAGACAATCTTAAATCTATTGTTATTCAAAAAATATTCTACTAGTGATTAATTGATTAGTTTGATGTGAATTTCTAGTAAATCCAGTGAATTTAAAAAAAAATTGTATGAATTTGACATTTCTTGGACCATTATCCGTGGAAATCGATTAACCGGCATGTGTTCGGACCAAGGTGTTATAAATGACAAGGTGAAATTGTTCAGAGCAAAATGACATTTCTCGACTTGACATTTCTCTTCCGGGGGCACCGGTATAAAAATCGGGGAGGGCTTGTGCGGGGTAATGAAATTTGTATGCAGAGAGTGACAGATGTCCCCCACAATGTCGCCCAGCAAAAGCGATAAAAATCAACCTTCTAAATACATTATCCTTGGTTCGGACCAAGGTGGATTAAAAATATCAGGTGGTGGATTAGGGCCTTTGGGGGCAGAGTGGCCAGATTATTTTTGCGGTTTTCGGTAGGCGCATCAAAATTTTATCGGTAGTTTTCGGTATTTTTCGGTAGGCTTTGAAGTGTTGAGCAGGGGGGGGGGGAAGCTCATCTGTCCCATGAGGAACAGCACGAGAAAATAACATATTTCATTTATTTAAAGGAGATAGTTTAGATTTGGTTCATAGCGCCCGCTGCGCAAAGCGACGCAAGAAATCAAGGCGTTCAGATAATTTTATCATGCCTCCCGCTGCGCAAATTCGAGCAGTTTTCTGCGTAGTTTTTTGCGTCGTTTTGTGTCAAAAAATACGCAAAAAAATACGCTAGACTTCAGCCAAAACTACGATAGCCAGCGTATTTATTGCAGTTTTTAGGTGCGGAACGAGCGCCATCTGTTGAAGGAATGGATAAACTATTTCAGACGGTGGAGCAAAAAAAACGGCCGAAAAATTCAAAAATATTGGCGCCCATTCCATTCCTCCTCCTCTTCCTCTAACTCCTTTCCCCTCCCTGCCTTGCCTTATACTTGCGCTTCAGCCCGTGCCTTTCGCCGTCAGCTGATTGTGTGTATGCGTTGGTGTATATGTACATTGCGGTTGTGTATTGTAATTGGTGGGTGTTAGCATTTATTTATTCGATTTTGACGATGCGGGAGAAGCTGGTTCATTTTGGGATTTAAAGTGTTATCGGTGTATTGATGGTTTATTTTATTTCGTGCCGCTGCTGATGAGGCCATTTAATGCCCGTGCCAATCGAGGGCGAAGAAGCCAATTTCAAACAAGCGTACGAGAACGTCTAACAGTGATCTAATATTTTTTTTTTAATCTGAACATGTTTGATGCTTCAACGACCTTCTAAACATCATGTAGCACGGTGTATAGTGGCAATAAAAAATTTTTTTTTTCAATGTGCCGGAATTTGTCTCGAGTTTTCTGGCCACGACACACACACACACACGGACACACACACAGCGCGGGGAAAGTGATCGTCCACTCTATCATGCCGCGATCCCCCTCCCCTCCCGGTGATTTGGATGAGGATGCGCTACAAGTTAAACCAGCAATTCTACCGATAAGGTAGCGGAAATCGATCGTGCGTGTACGCGCGTTCAAGGGGGCGTTCTCGCGTACGCGCGTGCATGCGTGCGTGCGCGTGTGTGTGTGTGCGTGCGGGAACCCCAAAACTGTTTGATTCTGATGCGTGCATTGTCACCGGCTGCGTCTACACACTCCATGCATTCTCAGAAAACGCACTGTACGCCGCCCGGTCGATTACCGCTACCTAGGAGACAATACAACCATTTAATTGGCACCACCATCTTTGCGCCCGGTTCTGCTGTTGGGGGTATTAAAAAGACAAACGATCGAAGCAAACGTGCATGTGATATGTTACACATTTCTTTCCAATTCCGCTAACGGACGCAAGTGGAAACAAAACTTGAATTGAATTCATACAAAAGAGAATTCTGGTTTGGTTTATTACGGTGCGCGTATGATACTGCACCTGTCCGTCCAGAATCTGGTGGCTTGTTGGTTTTGAGTCGGTATCATGACGCCGTGCGACCGGCACTGCCTTGGAATGGGTTCGGATCAGTAGGTTCATGTTTTGTTTTGCATTTGTCGCGTCACAGCGGTAGCCCGGCAGCAACAAAGTCAAGACAAACTCTTACCCGGGTGTGGACTGCTATGCTAAGTTCTTTTTATTATTATTGGCGTAATAGCCAACGCGATCATGTCGGCCTTTTCAGGACTTGAGTACCACGTAGCCGGAGCCGGTGACTAACCCCTTGCTACGGCGGATGGTTCATACGCGATTAGAACCCACGACGGGCATGCAGATGTGCGGAATGATGGCGGTGCCGCGGGCCCGCTCCTATCCAGTGTGCAACTTGCATACTGCCACACTGTCTGCCCGGTGCATACGCAGCAGGCAGGGGGAAGGATGCACCTCCACCATAAAAAAAACCGTCATGAACCAGCGGTGGATCTAACGGTAGGCGGACTAGGCGGTCACCGATGATCTCTAGTCTTTGATATGCCGTATGTCTACAAGTATTAGCGACAAAGGCCCCCGGAAAGATGAGATGATGGGATTCCCCTCCTTCCCTCCTTCCCTCCTTCCCTCCTTCCCACCCTCCCTCCCTTCCTTCCCTTCCACCTCCATATTCGTACATTTCCTTTCCCGCTGCGCATGACCGGGAGCAGGGGGTACTGGCACACAGCTGTTGGAAGATTGAACAGTATACTTAAATTGCCAGCGGGGAGGGAGGGGGATGGTCATGGGATCCCTACGATCATCTTTCCGGGGGCCCTTGTCGCTAATACTTGTAGACATACGGCATATCAAAGACTAGAGATCATCGGTGACCGCCTAGTCCGCCTACCGTTAGATCCACCGCTGGTTTATGACGGTTTTTTTTTATGGTGGAGGTGCATCCTTCCCCCTGCCTGCTGCGTATGCACCGGGCAGGAGACAGTGTGGCAGTATGCAAGTTGCACACTGGATAGGAGCGGGCCCGCGGCACCGCCATCATTCCGCACATCTGCATGCCCGTCGTGGGTTCTAATCGCGTATGAACCATGCGCCGTAGCAAGGGGTTAGTCACCGGCTCCGGCTACGTGGTACTCAAGTCCTGAAAAGGCCGGCATGATCGCGTTGGCTATTACGCCAATAATAATAAAAAGAACTTAGCATAGACGTCCACACCCGGGTAAGAGTTTGTCTTGACTTTGTTGCTGCTGGGCTACCGCTGTGACGCGACAAATGCACGGAATGCACTCGACCAAAACATGAACCTACCGATCCGAACCCATTCCAAGGCAGTGCCGGTCGCACGGCGTCATGATACCGACTCAAAACCAACAAGCCACCAGATTCTGGACGGACAGGTGCAGTATCATACGCGTACCGTAATAAACCAAACCAGAATTCTCTTTTGTATGAATTCAATTCAAGTTTTGTTTCCACTTGCGTCCGCTAGCGGAATTGGAAAGAAATGTGTAACATATCACATGCACGTTTGCTTCGATCGTTTGTCTTTTTAATACCCCCAACAGCAGAACCGGTCGCAAAGATGGTGGTGCCAATTAAATGGTTGTATTGTCTCCTAGGTAGCGGTAATCGACCGGGCGGCGTACAGTGCGTTTTCTGAGAATGCATGGAGTGTGTAGACGCAGCCGGTGACAATGCACGCATCAGAATCAAACAGTTTTGGGGTTCCCGCACGCACACACACACACGCGCACGCACGCATGCACGCGCGTACGCGAGAACGCCCCCTTGAACGCGCGTACACGCACGATCGATTTCCGCTACCTTATCGGTAGAATTGCTGGCTTAACTTGTAGCGCATCCTCATCCAAATCACCGGGAGGGGAGGGGGATCGCGGCATGATAGAGTGGACGATCACTTTCCCCGCGCTGTGTGTGTGTCCGTGTGTGTGTGTGTCGTGGCCAGAAAACTCGAGACAAATTCCGGCACATTGAAAAAAAAAATTTTTTATTGCCACTATACACCGTGCTACATGATGTTTAGAAGGTCGTTGAAGCATCAAACATGTTCAGATTAAAAAAAAATATTAGATCACTGTTAGACGTTCTCGTACGCTTGTTTGAAATTGGCTTCTTCGCCCTCGATTGGCACGGGCATTAAATGGCCTCATCAGCAGCGGCACGAAATAAAATAAACCATCAATACACCGATAACACTTTAAATCCCAAAATGAACCAGCTTCTCCCGCATCGTCAAAATCGAATAAATAAATGCTAACACCCACCAATTACAATACACAACCGCAATGTACATATACACCAACGCATACACACAATCAGCTGACGGCGAAAGGCACGGGCTGAAGCGCAAGTATAAGGCAAGGCAGGGAGGGGAAAGGAGTTAGAGGAAGAGGAGGAGGAATGGAATGGGCGCCAATATTTTTGAATTTTTCGGCCGTTTTTTTTGCTCCACCGTCTGAAATAGTTTATCCATTCCTTCAACAGATGGCGCTCGTTCCGCACCTAAAAACTGCAATAAATACGCTGGCTATCGTAGTTTTGGCTGAAGTCTAGCGTATTTTTTTGCGTATTTTTTGTTGAACGCAGTCAATGTCAATCATTCGCTGAGTAAAACAAAAGAGGACAAACCAATTTGTTCTGCTGCGCAAATCCACGTTTTATTCACATCTATTTTATCCACACAGGGAAGCTGTCAGCGCGGCTCGATGACAGCTAAAACACAGTTCAATGTCTTAGCCATATTATGGCGTGGAAACACCGTTCAGAGGAACAGGGTTTATAGGAACAGGGTTCTTCGGCATGACTTCCAACACTCCTCCTCATGTCGAAGAATTTCTCTCCTCAGTTATTCTAACTTCAGCATCTTACGAAACATGTCATGTTTCTGCGGACCTAATGGTTTAGTCATTATATCTGTAACCATGACAGTCGTAGGGCAATATTCCAAAACAATTTCCTTCTTCTCACAAAGTTCTCTTATAAACCGCTCTCGGTTATCGATGTGCTTCGATTTCCGACTTATTCTGTCTGTTTTTACAAAGGCGATACAACCTTGGTTATCTTCTTTGATTGTAGTCGCGTTCAATTGATCTTCTCCAAAATCTTTAATCAGCTGCCTTAGCCACATTGCTTCTTGGCATGCTTCCGAAAGTGAAACATATTCAGCTTCCATAGTTGATAATGTCACACACGATTGACGACGGCTATACCATGATATTGTACCACCTTCAAACGTGAATACAAATCCAGATGTTGAACGTCTACTTTCTGAATCGCCTGCCCAATCGGCATCGGAATATCCGATCAGGCCTTGGTTTTTGAATCCACCAAGATGCAAGAAATACTCTTTTGTTCCTTTTAGATAACGAAGTATGCGTTTGGCCGCTATCCAATCTTGTTGCGATGGCGATGAAAACTTTCTGCCCAGTATAGCTACTGTCGCCGCAATATCTGGTCTGGTCATAACGGACAGATATAGCAATCCACCCACTAGACTTCGATACCTTGTAGCATCTTCGAAATTCTTTGCATTGGCACTTTGTTTCAGGTATCCAGGGTCCATTGGTGATCTAGCAACTTTAGCTTCTTGCATTCCGTGATCCGTTAGTAATTTTTCTATAAACTGTTTAAGCCGAATTCCATATACTCCATCGGTACACATCACTTCCATACCTAAAAATGACGTATTTCGCCCAAGCAATTAATTTCAAATTTCTTGCTTAAATGATCGTATATCTTCTTTGCCTTTACTTCGTCTGCTGTTGCGATCAGTATGTCGTCCACATAGACTAATAAGAAGATATGTTGACCACCATGAATCGACTTGACAAATAAACATTGATCTGCGAAAGAGGATTTGAAACCTAAATTTGTAAGTACTTCATTTAGCGTCTTATGCCAACAACGAGCTGATTGATGTAGTCCATATATACTACGTTTCAATCGACACACTAGCTCCTCCTGTCCTTGAGCTTCAAACCCAGGTGGTTGATGCATATATACTTCATCTTCTAATATTCCATTAAGGTATGCGGTTTTGATATCATATTGACGTACTGTTAGCTTTTGCTTCCAAGCAATTACGAGAAAAGTTCGCAAGGTAGTGTGACGGGTAACTGGTGCATACACTTCTTCATAATCCAGTCCATATTGTTGTTTATAGCCTTGCGCGACCAGTCTGGCTTTATGTTTAACTATTTCATCATCTTGATTCTTTTTAATTTTGAAAACCCATTTCGAACCTATTACCGTTTTACCCTTTGGAAATGGTACGAGTTCCCAAGTATTGTTTTGTTTGTGAGAGTTAATTTCTTCTTCCATCGCATTTTTCCAATTTGGTTCTTTCATTGCTTCGCGGTAATTAACTGGTTCTTCTTTCGCGCAAGCTGCTACTCCCATGGCTAAATCAAGGATATAATCGTTTAAATGTTTAGGTAGTTTTACTTTTCTCTTTTCTGGTGGTAACTGTTCTTTAGTTGTTTGAATATCAGTTTCAGCATCCGTGAATTCATCATTAGAATCATCCTTAACCGTTTGATCATTACTGGTTTCTGATGGTTCCTCCAACAATGATTCAATATTAACTTCTTCCGAAGTTTCTTCTTTATCTTCAATAAAACGAACATCTCGGCTTATGGTGATTTCATCAGTTTCTAAATCAACAAAACGATATCCTTTATGTTCTAAGGAATATCCAACGAACGTTAGTTTTCGGGCTTTATGATCGAGCTTGCTTCGTTTTACATCGGGTATATGTACATACGCTTGACTTCCAAAAAGGCGAATATGGCTCAAATCTGGCTTTCGACCCCACCACAATTCATAAGGTGTTTTAGGAACAGTTCTCGACGGAAGCCGATTTATAAGATAGGTAGCTGTTTGAACGGCTTCTCCCCAGAAACGCTTGTCTATGTTTGCATCCAGCAACATACAGGTAGCCATTTCAGTGATAGTTCTATTTTTACGTTCAGCCACACCATTGGACTGAGGTGAATATGGTGTGGTGTACTGTGGCTTTATACCCTCTTCTTTATAAAATTTACGTAGCTCTGTATTATTAAATTCTCCACCACCATCTGAACGAATAACCCGAGGCTTACGTCCAAAATTGTTTTCTACCCATCGTACATATTCTTTAATATTTTCTACTACATCAGATTTGTTTTTCATTAAGTATGTAACTGTATATCTACTGAAATCATCAGTAATGTGCATCATGTAACGGTTACCGCTGGGTGTTTTAGTTTTCGATGGCCCCCATACGTCGGTGTGCACTAAATCAAGAATTTTGTTTGATTTTCTATCAGAGGCGGTTGGAAAAGGAGATCTACATGATTTACCTTTCATGCAACATTCACATGTTATTCTTAAACCACAATCACTCACCCTTATTCCGGTTCCTAGATCTTCTCTATACATTCTCTCAATCGCTGACCAGTCACGATGCCCAAGCCGTCTATGCCATTGATGTTGACAATCTGCTTTGTGTTTTACCAGTAATGCAGTCATCGAGGTTTCTACCTCGTCTAGAAAATATAACCCACCGTTTATAGATCCTGTAGCGACCACTGCACCACCGGCACTCACAATTTGACATCCCTTTTCATTGAATGTCACTTCCAGGTTCTTTTGTGCTAATTTCCCGACAGAAAGAAGATTAGTAGAGAGCCCGGGTACGAATCTAACATTATTCATTTCGATTTGCATTATTTTGCCGGAACCGTCAATGCCCTGTATAATGCCTTTTCCTTCGCCACGAATTTGTGATTTGTTACCGTCGGCCATGGTGATGAATCCACCTTCGTATTCATCTTATGATGTAAAAAATGATCGATTATTGGTCATATGCGCGCTAGCGCCACTGTCGATGACCCAGCTATGCGACTTTTCTATTCTGCCCACCGTGAACGCTATTGTTCGCGAGTCGCTTTGTGCTGCTTTTGCTCTTCCGGAATTATTACCGGCACTAGTAGATTGCTCTTCATTTTTCTTGATAGCCAAAAATTTCCTACAATTCTGCTTGAAATGGCCTGGTTTCTTGCAGAAATGGCATGTGCGTACCCTACCACCTAATTGATTATTGAATGGCTTACCCTCAGCAGATCGCATAGCCTTTTCAGTTTTAGAAGATTCACCTTCTCGTCTTTCCATTTGACGATTATATTCATCGATAAGTTTAGATTTTACTCCTTCAAGAGATATGTCTTCGTCTGAACGACTATCTAACGCTGTAACTAAACCATCATACGAAGCTGGTAAACTGCGCAATAACATGCACACTTTTGTATCTTTATCTAATGCTGTACCTGCAGCTTCGAGGCGGTCGAATAAATCGTCGAAAATGCGCAGGTGATCTTCCACGTTACCTTGTGTTGCCAGGTTTGTCGCACATAATTTCTTCAAAAGAGATACTCGAACAGATCGTGTTGTTTTCTGGTGGTATGTTTTCAATTTGTCATAAACGTCGTGTGCAAACACGGAATTCTTCACTAGTGGTAATTGGCTATCGTCGATTAGTAATATTATTGTGGCCTTTGCTTTTCGGTCTGTTGTCTTCCAAAACGGGGTGCGCTCGATTTCTGGAGGAATGGGTGATTCTACAACATCCCACAAATTTTCTCGACTCAGAAGCATTTCTATCCGAATACTCCATGTTTGCCAGTTGCTCCCATTTAGCTTATCAATTGTGAATTTTGTCTCACTCATTTTTCACGTCGTAGCAGCACTGATTTTACAATGTGAAAAGAAAACACTATCCGGCTCTTCTCGGCCGAATCTTTCAGCTGAATGTAATACTCTTGTTTTGAGTCAACTTGCTGGGCCCATAACCTGTTGAACGCAGTCAATGTCAATCATTCGCTGAGTAAAACAAAAGAGGACAAACCAATTTATTCTGCTGCGCAAATCCACGTTTTATTCACATCTATTTTATCCACACACGGAAGCTGTCAGCGCGGCTCGATGACAGCTAAAACACAGTTCAATGTCTTAGCCATATTATGGCGTGGAAACACCGTTCAGAGGAACAGGGTTTATAGGAACAGGGTTCTTCGGCATGACTTCCAACATTTTTTGACACAAAACGACGCAAAAAACTACGCAGAAAACTGCTCGAATTTGCGCAGCGGGCGGTCACATGAGGCCTTTCCGAAGTGTTGGTCGGAAAATTGTACTAGGGAATTTAATCCAACAAATGATTGGGACGCTCTAGCAGCAATCGAACGCGACATCGAACATGAAAAATATATGGGGTTTTACATGTTCGTTGTGATAACCCACAAATCGAACATGTGAACCCAAGTGCCACAAATCTACTAAACGACCACTAAACGCCTTCTAAACGACTCAAGCTCTCTACCTAAACGGAATATAGAAAGACTTCGTTTAGCAGACGGCAAACGACTCATGCATTCTAAAAATAGCAAAAAAGCTGATGGCGCTATCTGTTGGTGAGATACCCCAACCAGTTGAGCCTTCATCGCTTGGAGGAGAGCTTTCTCATTTCCTCTGTACTGTTGTATGGTTTCGCATTGAAGTTATGCATCGCTAGAACTAGAACGGCGATACGATTGTTTAAATACTAAACTCCAACGGAAATCACCAGCACTGAAAAGCAAGTGAGATTAGAGTAATGGTCGTTGGTGTTGATACCCACGTATCTGACCACACGACCATTCATATAGATTTTTGCTCAGAAAGTTAGAAGGCTATATAGGTCATGATAAGATGAAACTTGTCGAAACACATTGCAAGAAAAGGATAGCAATATAATGATGAGTTGTAATACGCCTGTTGGAAACTGTTATAAGGTTCCAACGGACTGTCAGCCAAGGCGATGTTTTGTGCGCGCGAAAAGAGATAAAAAGGCAAGGAAATCACATAAACGGAGACAATAACAAGAAAATATCCAAAAGTGAATAAGCGATAGCAAGAATTGTTTATACACAAGAGTTAGGAGCTGAGGCAGCTGCAATGCTATAATTAACGAATATTATAACTAGCGAATTGAACCATAATGCTATAATTAGAGTGCCATAATTTGGCGGCCATCAACGCGTTGGTTGGTGTGCGTGAGAGGGCAACAGCAGAAAGGTGATCGCCCGAACAGCGGGAACTTTCTTCCACGAACGGCAACGGCAGCGATCGGACGCGCGGCGCAATCCGCTTAGTTTTTAAGTTGTTTGTTAAAATAAAATTAAACATAAAAAATACCGCAACGTCCAACCCTAGACTGATCATATGGTGCCGTGACCAGGATTGAAAACCTTTTTCGATAAGCGCTAAGTGAAAAGATTTATTCGCTGATCATTTTTTTTGTTATGTGATTTAGGGCGTACCGTGCAAAGGAACGATCGTTAATACGTGTTTGAGTGTACGAACTTTGGCGGCCAGTAAATGTGAAATTTCAACCTGCAAAAGGACAATCGTGCCGTTTATTAATCTTCATTAATTGCGTGTCCGTGTCTCCGTCTTATTCAGTCCGTTGCCAAAAGGACAGGCTCACTGCCGCCTTCATCGGCGTCTTGCCGAGTAAAAGCTATAAGAAGCGTCCTACCGCAGCCATCGCGTTTTTTTTTATACAAATCGGCGATTCACCGCGGTCGCGTTAAAACAAAACTGTGAGGCGTCTTGTGTCTATTATAATTTCGTTCGTCTTTGAATCGTGTAACGTCGTGTTACAAAGAACACTAAGTTTAAGTTACTGTTCAACCCGTTGAGCATTAGTGTGAGAAAACGTCAGCTTATCGTCCGTGTCGCAACCTATTACTTTCGCGCGTGTGATATCCGTCTTCGTAATCGTGTGTTTCGCGCCAGTCGCATTTTGGCGCAGCCATCCGTCGTCACCTGCGTGTGTTTCCCGCCAGTCGCAGTTTGGAGCAGCCATCCGTCGTCACCTGTGTGTGTTTCCCGCCAGTCGCAGTTGGAGCAGCCATCCGTCGTCATCTGTGTGTGTTTCCCCGCCATCGTCGTTGCAACGGTTTTCCGAGTCCCGCCATCTCAACAGGTCAAGTATAAAGATGACCGAAATTGCGAGCCTAAGGCAAAAGTTGAATTCCTTATTCACGAAGCTGAAAAGAAATGAAGTTTTCTTAGCAAACTTCCAGCCTGAACAACATAAGCATCTCGTGCCTGTCCGGCTCCAAACGATTGAAGGCATGGAAAAGGAATTTGAAACGGCTCATACGCAATTGTGTTTGTTAGCGCCCAGTGAAGCTGAGAAGCTAGAGGAAGAGGAATTAATGGATAATTTTGAGGAGAGGTTTATAGCTATGAAAAGCGCAATGCTATCACACATGCCTAATCAAACAGCTCAAACCGTTAGCTCTGAGCTTGGCTCGAGCCACGTTCAAACCCCAAGCCACTCTCCCATCCAAAACCACGCTAAATTACCAGCCATCTCTTTACCCGAATTTAACGGTGATATAATGCACTGGATGGCATTTCATGATACCTTTGAAGCATTAGTTCACAACAATGCAAGTGTTTTGGATATACAAAAATTCCATTATTTGAGAGCTTCATTAACTGGTGAGGCCGCTAGATTGATAGAGTCGATCCCGTTGTGTGCAACAAATTACTCCATCGCTTGGCAGGAGCTCAAGGAGCGATTTTCAAATGAATATCTTCTGCAAAAGATGCACTTTAAGCAAATGTTCGGCATCCCACAATTGCGAAAAGAAACGTCAACTGACTTGCATAGATTGGTAGACGAATTTAATCGGCATGTAAAAATGATTCAAAAGCTAGGAGAGCCAACCGACCAATGGAGCTCAATGTTAGAATATGTTTTGTGCTCCAAACTACCAGCGGAAACTCTTACACATTGGGAAGACAAGGCAGCTAGCATGAAAAAGCCAACATATGAGGCGTTAATAGAATTTCTACAAAGAAGAATGAAGACATTAGACTCCGTTTCTATGAGTAAATCTGCGGATGTAAGCTCTACATCTGTGCCTGCCGTAAGACCCTCTTCGCATCTTTCGTACTATTCGTACACCGCAAATAATACAAAACGATGTCCTTGCTGTCGACTAGATCATTTATTATGGTACTGTAACCAATTTATGCGACTTCCGCAATCTGAACGCCTTCAGATAGTGCGAGCGAAGAATCTCTGCATTAATTGTTTAAGAGTCGACCACAGCATGAAAGATTGTCCTTCGACCAATCGGTGCAAACATTGCAACCAGCAGCATCATTCTTTATTGCACTCCTTTGATTTTTTACGCCGGCAGCAATCCCACGACCGAACACTACATACCAGCCCTCCGGTAGCACCCAGCGCTTCATTTAACAGCAGAGCAGCATTGGAAAACGAAAACCGAGCAGCCCCAATGGACCAACGAGAGGTATTCTTACTCACTACAATTGTCATTGTTGTGGATGCGTTTGGAAATCAGCATCCAGCAAGAGCATTATTAGATAGCGCATCACAACCTAACCTAATAAGCAAAAGATTGGCAAAATTAATAGGTCTACCTACTTCCAGATTGGACATTGACGTTAAAGGTGCTGGTTGTTCTACGACGAGGGTGCGGGAGTCCGTGTATGCTGAAATTCGATCTCGCACCAGCCAATTCTCTTGTGGAGTAAATTTCCTGCTAATGGATGAAGTAGCTGCAAAACTTCCTTCCCACCACATTAATATAAGTCGCTGGAACATTCCGCCTGGACTATCCCTTGCGGACCCTCATTTTAATCAGGCCGAATCAATAGATATGATAATCGGAGCAGAGCATTTCTACACCTTTTTTCCAACTGCGGAGCGTATTTATCTGGCAGATAAATTACCAATACTGATCAACAGCGTGTTTGGGTGGCTCGTAGTCGGTCCTGCAAGCGAGGAGGTCGTTAATCCTCACTCAAACCCAACACGAGTAGCAATGGTTTCGTTGGAAGAAAAAATAGAGCAATTTTGGAAGGCAGAAGAGTTACATGCATGCGAACCATATTCAATAGAAGAGAAGCATTGCGAAGAGCTATATAGATCGAAGACTGGAAGAAATAGTGACGGACGATACGTGGTGCAGATGCCTAAACATCCAGAGTTCTCGATACGCTTGGGCGAGTCAAAAGGCCAGGCGTTGCGCCGATTTTACGCATTAGAAAAGCGCCTATCCCGAAATTCGCAATTGAAAAAGGAGTATCATGCTTTCATGCAGGAATATATAGATCTCGGACACATGCAACCTGTTAATGGAACTGTGTCAAGCTCCATGAAAACATATTATCTGCCTCATCACCCAGTCATAAAGGAGAGCAGTTCCACTACCAAAGTGAGGGTAGTTTTTGACGGCTCCGCGAAAACATCTACAGGCTACTCACTCAACGAAGCACTATGTGTGGGACCTATTGTGCAAGATGAGCTGTTGGACATTATTTTGCGGTTTCGCACCTATTTTGTGGCCTTAGTCGGAGATATCGAAAAAATGTACCGTCAAATCCTTTTGCATGAAGATGATCGCGCATTAGTGAGAATATTGTTTCGATTCTCATCAACATCACCAGTAAAAGAGTATGAACTGAATACTGTCACATACGGTTTGGCTCCTTCATCTTTCCTAGCTACTCGCACATTACTTCAATTAGTGCAGGACGAAGGAAGCAATTACCCTCTTGCCAGTCGTGCTATTCGCAATTTCTACGTAGATGACTTCATTGGCGGAGCATCATCTGTTGAGGAAGCTATACAGCTCCGATCTGAGCTAACTGGAATGATGCTAAAGGGCGGCTTTCCATTACGAAAGTGGACCTCAAATCGTTTGGAGGTTTTGCAAGAGCTCGATGCTTCTCAAATCGGAACCAAATCATCTCTGCAGTTTGATACCGACGAAACTATCAAAGCCCTAGGTGTCTGCTGGGAACCTGAGCGCGATAATTTATGCTTTGCATCAAGCATCAAGCCACTACAGTTACCCTCTACTAAACGGAGCATTTGTTCGGAGATAGCTCGATTATTTGACCCGTTGGGTCTTATCGCTCCTGTCGTAGTGCGAGCAAAAATAATGATGCAGCAGCTTTGGGCGCTATCGATTGGCTGGGATGAGACTGTACCAGAGTCATTTGGGCTGAAATGGAAAGATTTTTATGAGAAGTTGGAGATTTTGGCTTGCTATAGAATCGAACGATACTGTTTCGCCTTACGATCGAATGTGCAGCTGCACATATTTACTGATGCTTCAGAGGCGGCATATGGCTCATGCGTTTATGCAAGGTGCGAGGATGCCGAGGGGAATATTAAAATATCTTTGCTTGCGTCGAAATCTAGAGTAGCTCCATTGAAGCGTATAAGCCTGCCTCGATTAGAACTCTGCGGTGCCGTATTAGGGGCTCATCTTTACGAGCACATTGCCAAAGCCATTCAGCTTACTGTGCAGTCGGTACATTTCTGGTCCGATTCCAGTATTACGCTACATTGGATCAAAGCGGCTCCAAATACCTGGAAAACATACGTGGCAAATAGAGTAGCAAACATTCAACAATGTACGAAGGGCCACACGTGGAGGCATGTACCTGGACAGCAGAACCCGGATGATCTCGTTTCGCGAGGCATGACGGCACCCGATTTTATAAAAAGCACCATTTGGCTCTCTGGGCCAGCTTGGCTGGCGCTACCCTCTACTGAATGGCCTACATCTGAACCTCTACTACCGACCGGCATCGAAAAGGAAACGCGTTTGCTAGTTGCTGTTGCCAGCGCATCGCCTGCAGTTAACCCTTGGTTCAAAAGGTGGTCATCATACTCCCAATTACTGCACATTATTGCATACTGCAAGCGATTTATAAAAAATCTAAGGCTTAAGGCGAGAACGAAGCCTTCTTGTGACCCGGTATCCATCGTACTGACACCAGAGCAGAATGAGGAGGCAAAGGCATTTCTGGTCAAGACTGCTCAAGACGATGCCTTCCGAAACGAAATTTCAGCCCTTCGGAACGGCCAACCTATAAAGAAAAACTCATCGATTAGAAATCTCAACCCGTTTTTGGACAACCAAGGTGTGCTTAGAGTCGGAGGAAGGTTAAACTTAGCTGATTTGCCGTTCCAGTCAAAGGATCCTGCTCTCCTTCCAAAGGGGCATCCGTTTACACGCAACATAGTGGTTCACTATCACTGGAAACTACTTCACGCTGGAGGGCGAAATCTCATCAGCAACATAAGAGAGGAGTTTTGGCCTTTGGATGCTCGACGATTAGTTAGAAGCATAACGCGGGAATGTTTCCGGTGTTTTCGGTCGGATCCTTTTATCGCATGCCAGCGAATTGGACAGCTACCCGCATCCAGAGTGACACCTAGCCGACCTTTCAGCAACGTGGGAATCGACTACGCCAGCCCATTTTATTTAAAACCGGTACACAGAAGAGCGGCCGCCTGCAAGGCTTATCTCTGCCTTTTTGTGTGTTTCGCTACAAAGGCGGTACATCTCGAGCTGGTATGTGACTTGTCTACATCAGCCTTTTTAGCAGCGCTACGAAGATTCATTGCTCGCCGTGGTAAGCCGTGTCACATTCACTCGGATAACGGAAAAAACTTCGAAGGAGCTAGTAACGAAATAACAGAATTGGCATCGCTCATCGCTAGAAAGGAAGAAGAACAGCAAGTGAATGAGTTCTGCACGTCCCAAGGGATATCATGGCACTTTAATCCCCCAAGGGCTCCTCATTTCGGCGGACTGTGGGAATCTGCGGTGAAGGTAGCAAAAAGACATCTGTGTCGTATCCTCGGTGCATCTCGTTTGTCTTTTGAAGATTTTTATACGGTACTAACGCAAATCGAAGCGGTCATGAATTCGCGACCGTTGCTTCCTCTTTCAGAAAATCCTGATGAACTGGCGGCGCTAACTCCGGGCCACTTTCTGATCGGTACCTCCATGCAAGCACTTCCCGAACCTAACTTGTGTGACGTTCCCTTAAACCGGTTGGAGCACTATTGGAAGCTACAAGCCTACGTGCAGCGTTTCTGGGTCCACTGGAAAGGCGAATATTTGCAAGAGCTGCAAAAGGACACGGTGGGACATGAACGGAATCCTCAGTTCACTATCGGCAGGATGGTCATTCTCATCGATGAGCTGTTACCCGCAACCCGATGGCCTTTGGCACGTATTGTTGAGACGCATGCTGGAAGGGACGGAATAACGAGAGTAGTATCTGTGCGCACCAGTAAGGGTATATACAAACGTCCCATAACAAAAATATGCCTGTTACCGATACCATCGTCAATAGACGACGCAGCTTCAGAGGAGGTTGATTTGAACAAAGAGAAATTGATAGGAGAATAGGTTGATAGCGCTGAATGCACGTGCAGCAGTCTGTATTTTTGGTTGCACCGTTCTGACGGGAGTTTGTTGTGTTGTGCTTTCCGGTAGCAATCGATTTGTTGATATGCCATATCAAGGGGGGGGAGGATGTTTATACACAAGAGTTAGGAGCTGAGGCAGCTGCAATGCTATAATTAACGAATATTATAACTAGCGAATTGAACCATAATGCTATAATTAGAGTGCCATAATTTGGCGGCCATCAACGCGTTGGTTGGTGTGCGTGAGAGGGCAACAGCAGAAAGGTGATCGCCCGAACAGCGGGAACTTTCTTCCACGAACGGCAACGGCAGCGATCGGACGCGCGCGCAATCCGCTTAGTTTTTAAGTTGTTTGTTAAAATAAAATTAAACATAAAAAATACCGCAACGTCCAACCCTAGACTGATCAAGAATAAAAGTAAACTAATTTTTTGGTGCACCTGTAGTGCCAACCTAAGAAATTCATTTTATTCAATTTTTCCGAGTTAGAACGGCAGTTTCTAACATTCCAAAAAATTAGTTTAGAAACATTTCTACACTCGGCACTATATCGCGAAACAAATATTCACTGTGGTAACGATAGGAAAGGCGCGTGAAGTTAGAAGGTGCTACAAGAATAACGAGGTTCAATAGTGAAAAGAAAATGGATTTCGTGCAGTATTTTCACCGTGTGGAACGAGAGCCAGCATCAAGGCCGATAAGAAGACAGACCGCGGAGCGCAACGGCGTTCAAGTGTTTGCCAGAGGGCCAGTCGGTTCGACCACAACGCGTGAAGCTGATAGAGGATTTCCGTTTGAGGCGGGCACGAGCATGTGCGTCACGGGCTGTGACGCGATACCACATATGCAGGTGCGGGACCAACAAGCGGCAGATTCGATGGCTGAATCTCCAATTTCATCAGTAGCTATTGGCAACGTATGTGAGACCTTTCGCCAAGACTTTCCATCTCAAAACTATCGGGAATCAGTGTTCCAGAAAACGTATGCAGAAGCGCTGCGACTTGTAAAAGCCAAGATCGAACGCAGGTTTCTCGAGATCAAAAGAGAGCAACGGCATCAACGCATATTGGAACTTGAGCGCGAGCTTCGCGAATTATGCGATACGAATGAGTCCGGGAGTGACGAAAAGCGGTGCTGGGCAACAACTGATTCGGGAGCATCGAATATTAAGTCACCGGGAGACGAACATTTCACAACGCAAGAATCGCAGAGGCACAGCGGCACAATTATTATTGGCACACCACAATGCCAAGTTCCAACCAAGCATTTGGTTTCAAGTTCCAAGGGTAATGACCTACAACACAATAATGGCGCAAGATTGACGCATTTCGATGGCGAACGCTCTCGATGGCAAACGAGCAAAACTCTTGCGACAAGGCATACACGCACGACAAACACAACAAACTTAGCTGGAACGGTTACTAACACTACCTCACAAACAACACTGCACACGAACACTAATCCAGATGAAAACCTTATCGGGTCATATCACCATTTACGGCTGCATCCTGATGGGTTGAATGAAGAAATCAGCACTGTAAAGGCTTTCCTTGAAAGACGAATATTGATTGCGGTCCAGAATAGAGAAACTGAGCAACAACATGCAGTATCTAAAATAGAAGAATGCAACTCCGAAGCAGTTTCAGAGCGGTTATCATTAACAATGCCTGATGGAAACAGTGCGGGAGTCTCACTCGCGACCGATACGTGTATCGTTGATCCGTTGATGAAGGAATGTAAGCCCAAGTGTGAGGGGTTTTTAGTTGCGACGCAGCTTGAAGGAAACAAGGCGCGCGCGTGCGGTGGCTTGGTCGCAACCTTGCGATGGAATGAGAGGGATAAATGTATCTCTCAATGAAGTGTTCGGTGTTGGCGAACAGGGATCCGATCTTTGTCATGATGAGTTTCGGCACTAAACGGATCGGGCCGCGAGTTAACGTCGGACTGTTTCGTGCAAGAAGCAAAGTAGTGTGGTGGTATGTACGGCTGAAACAAAAATCATTTTTAATCAATCAGTCATTTTCAGCTGCGAAGGTAAACAAAAGATCGTCGGGGTTCTTCCATCCGATCACCGAAGCGTTACATGAACCAAAGTTGACGACGACAGCCGTAGATCGATCTGATAACAAGACTCAACGAGATGATTGACCTCTCATGTGTGCCATCCGTAAGCAGTCGTTGCCGATCGGTCCTTTACGAAAACAAGAGAGGGATGGAATACAGGTGTACGCAATAATCCGTAAGCGCTGGTGACTGTAATAAGCAAGGTTGCTGGCAACACTGGCATATGACAGTTCTGGCTGCTTGGGGAATGATCCAGTAGACGTGCTTGGGGACTAGAGAGCAACAGACGTATACGTAATAAAGCGTACATAATAAAACTTATTACATGGTGTCAGAAGTGTAAGAACTCTCGGAACCTAAAAGCAAACGGGAAAGTATCGTCCAATATCCGGTAAATCGTGGATTTATTGTCGTTTGCCAGCAGAACAAACGCATATTAAAGTCGCATATTGCGTGTATCAAGAGAAGAAAAGAAGCAGCAAGATGGCGGCAAATTCAGCAGACCGCTTACCAAGAGCGCTGGATTGCTCAGATTTGGCAAAAGAATGGCCAAAATGGAAGCAGCAGTTTCACATCTTTATGGTTGCGAATAACAAAATCAACGAGGACGAGCGGAACAAGATCGCGATCTTTTTATGGCTAGTTGGTGATCATGGAGTTGAAATATACAACACATTATTTCCCAGCAACGGAGACATGAAGGCAATGTTCGGTGAAATTGTCGAAAACAATACAAAAAAAGATGATAAGGGAGATGCTGCTAAAAAAGAAGAAATAGGCAGAACATTGGATGACGTCATTACTGCTTTTGATTCTTACTGTCTTCCAAGAAAAAATTTGGCCATCGAAGCGTTCAAATTCAACCTCATAGAGCAGAAAGAAAATCAACCCTTTGCAGAGTTTGAAACGGCACTACGAAAACAAATGGCATTTTGCGAATTTGAGTGTGCAAATTGTCACGCATCCTATGCTGACCGAATGCTTCGTGATCGTATTATAGTCGGTATCCAGAATAAAACGTTGCAGCTAAAATTGTTGAATGCAAAAGACGAGCCGCTTAAAAACGTCGTAGAAATGTGTAAAACGTATGAGGCTGCATCAAAATACAAGCAGCTAATTCAGACCAACGATGTACATCACCTCAATAGTGTAGAAAAAGATGTTGGAAATTGGAAAATAGACACAATTCAGCGTAGTGAACTTCATAAGGCAAGCTGCTATAACTGTGGACAACCTTTTAACGGGAGTCATCGTCGTTATTGTCCTGCAAAGAATGTGACCTGTAACAATTGCGGAAAGCGGGGACATTTCATGAAATTCTGCAAAGCTCCGAAGATCAACAGCAATAGTGACATCTCACGAGAACCGGTACGAACAACGCATGAAGTGAAGCAAAGGAACGACAAAGATGTAAACATGATCGCGTGGGCTGATTCAGGTAACATTGTTAGAGATGTTTATTGTGAGGGTATGGAAAATAGGGATTCTTATGAATTTCAAAATAATTATTATGGTAGAGTAAACTGTAACGTAGCAACAGTGGGTTCCAATTACAAATGGACTAAACGATACCTAATTCAGGACTGGCCAGTGGAATTTAAGCTTGATACCGGTGCAGATGTCAATTGCATTCCTGTTAGCGTGGTTACCCGTATGAACTTACCGTTGTCGAAAGAGCGTACATTTAATGTTGTGGATTATAATAATAATCGTATACAAATACACGGTCAGATTCGTCTTACTTGTGTTGACGAAGAAACCAAAAACGCATTATCAGCTAATTTCTTTGTTGTAGATGACAATCTTCAACCAATATTGGGATTACAAACATGTATAGCATTTGGATTGCTGAAACGCTTGAATAGTATAGAATCATCTCAGTCTTATCCATCAGACAGAAAAACGTTCATTGATTCAAATGCAGATCTTTTTGAAGGCCTGGGAAACCTTCCAGGGGAATGCACTATAGCGCTTAAAGAAAACTCCACTCCCTCCTTGCACTACAAAAAGCGCATACCAATTAACCTGCACTCTCGTTTAAAAGATGAGCTTAAAAATATGGAATCTTTAGGGATTGTTAGTTCGGTTGAATACCCTACAGATTGGGTAAACAATATGCAAATTGTCGAAAAACCTAATGGTGCTTTACGTATTTGTCTAGATCCGAAACCATTGAATGAATGTATCAAAAGGGAACATTTTCTTATCCCAAAGTCAGAAGATCTTCTAAGTCGTATGACAGGAAAAAAAATATTTACAGTATTAGATCTTAAAAATGGGTTTTGGCAGTTGAAGCTAGATAGAAAAAGTTCGGATCTAACCACGTTTATGACACCGTATGGTAGATTCCGTTGGAATCGTGTCCCGTTTGGAATAAGTAGTGCACCAGAAATGTTCCAACAAAGAATGGTAAAAATATTTGGGGATATTCCTGGAGTTGAAGTATATTTTGATGATCTGGCCATTACTGGAAAGGATTTTGAGGAACATGACAAAACTCTATCAATTGTTCTTGAAAGAGCTTGACAAAATAACATAAAATTTAACTCTAGCAAAACCCAATACAGCACTGATGAGATCAAGTTCATGGGTCACATATTATCTGATGGTAAAATAAGACCAGATCAATCTTACATAAATGCAATTGTTGATATGCCCAGACCAAAAAATAAGTCAGAGGTGCTTCGTCTTCTGGGATTGCTAAAATATCTAGGTAAATTTATCCCAAATCCATCCAAACGAACCGCCTTACTGCGACAACTGCCTCGCAATGATGTTGAATGGTCTTGGACCGAGCAACACGAACGTGAGGTTGACGATATATTAGAGACGATTACCAATCAACCTGTGCTAGCAATGTTTGATATTGACAAGCCTATAATAGTTCAAACAGACAGTTCTAAAGATGGATTAGGGAGTGTTTTAATGCAGAATGGAAAGGCCATAGCATATGCATCTCGCACACTATCCAAAAGTGAACAAAAGTGGGCACAAATAGAAAAAGAACTCTTGGCTATTGTTTTTGCTTGTGAACGATTTCATCACTTTTTATATGGTCACGAATTCACTGTTCAATCGGACCACAAGCCACTAGAAGCTCTGGTTAAACGTGATATTGATGATGTTACTCCTCGTTTGCAACGAATGTTCCTCCATCTATTGAAGTATCCAGGAATGATCATAAAATAATAGGAATTAAGGGTAGGAATTACTAATTACTTATAGCTAAGGAATTACTTATAGCTGACTGTCTCTCACGAGCAGCACTGCCAGACAATAAAGACTTTAGCAACGAGCTATCGGGGATAATTCATGCAATATCCAATAAAGCATGCTTATCGACTGATAATTATAATTACTATGTAGGTAAACTCAATGATGATGAAAGATACAAACAAATTGTCAATTATGTCAAACAGGGCTGGCCGTCATATCATCAACTAGATTCATTAGGGCAATTGTTTTATAAGCATCGACACTTGCTTCATTTTGAAAATGGATTGTTGTTCAAAGAGCATCGATTGGTTGTTCCTACTCTCATGCAACCAACTATTTCCAAATGGTTGCATGCTCCTCATCTAGGCATAGAAAAAACTCTCGCAAGAGCCAGGTCCCAGTTTTTTTGTCCCGGTATGTCGAATGACATCACTGAACTTGTTAAAGCATGCCAGGTTTGCGAAAAGTTTACACGTAACCAACAAAAAGAACCCCTTTTACAAGACACACCTCCTAGTTATCCATTTGAGAGAGTGGGTATAGATTTATATGAATACGCAGGGAATGATCATATCGTAATTATAGATGCATATTCAGGGTATCTTATTTCTAGGCAGTTAAATGAAAAATCAATAAGATGTGTCCTGGAAGTCTTAGATCGCGTGTTTTGTGAATATGGGTATCCCACGCAAATCAGGTGTGACAATGTTCCATTCAATTCTACTGCATTTGTAACGTATAGCAATGATACAAATATTAACATATCATTTTCTAGCCCAAGAAACCCTCAAAGTAACGGACTAGCAGAAAAAGGTGTAGCTATTGCTAAAAATATAATCAAACGATGCTATGAAGCTGACGATATCAAATATTTTCAATATCGGCTTCTAGAGTATAACACCACAACAGTAGCGACAATGGGTCTTTCTCCAGCACAATTATTCTTTGGTCGCCAGCTTAAGTCTCGCTTACCCACAAATAGTGCGTTGTTACATCGCAATTGCATTGATGAAAAACTCATCGAAACGAAAATATTTTCCAAGCGACAACATCAAAAGAAATTTTATGATCGAGCTTCAAAACCATTGCCAGTCCTGAACATAGGAGATAGAGTGAATTTCAAAAAGACAGGAAAAGAATGGAATAATGGTAAAATCGTTCGTCAGGTAAACAGTAGATCGTACATAGTTCAAGACAATTTTGGAAATCATTTTCGACGGAATAGAAGATTTCTGGTGAAAACTGCAAATATGATCCCAAATAGCAATGACATATTCTATCAAAAAGATGAGATTCATGTAGGTTTACCCATAAGTATGGCCGCATCTCACGGTGAAAATAGATATCAGCCAACAGAAAGCATAGAAACACAAGATACCGAGGCATTGGAAAATCAATCAAACGAAACAGTTACAGGGACAGAATCTGATTATGACACGTGTTGTACAGCGAGTGATTCAGAATCAACGTTAAATGAAGACCTTGAAAATAACGAATCTCAATCAGATGAGCCAGATACAGATAACCTATACAAAACCCGAAGTGGACGCGTCGTTCGTGCTCCAAGAATATTTGATGTTTAGTTAGTATAGTGCATTAGGAGTGCATTAGGATAATTAGCTTTAATAATAAGTTTGTAAATATTTGTAAAAAAAAAAAAGAAAAAGAAAGCGTGTAATAAGCAAGGTTGCTGGCAACACTGGCATATGACAGTTCTGGCTGCTTGGGGAATGATCCAGCAGACGTGCTTGGGGCAAGGATAATGTATTTAGACGGTTGATTTTTATCGCTTTTGCTGGGCGACATTGTGGGGGACATCTGTCACTCTCTGCATACAAATTTCATTACCCCGCACCAGCCCTCCCCGATTTTTATACCGGAGCCCCCGGAAGAGAAATGTCAAGTCGAGAAATGTCATTTTGCTCTGGACAACTTCACCTTGTCATTTATAACACCTTGGCTTGGGGACTAGAGAGCAACAGACGTATACAGGCGGTCCCCGAGATACACGGTACCTCTTATACGCGGATTCGGAGATACGCGGTTTTCTAAATTTGACAGTTCTTTGAGCAAATTGTACTGATTTGACACATCAATTGTAAATTGCCAAATAATTTCCGTTTCGATGGAATGTTTAAAACTATTTCAAAAGGTTTAAAACTGTTATATTCAGTCAGAATCACCTCAAATAATTAATAACGAGGTTAAAACCGCCCCCTACTTGCAAAATTACACGAAAATTAGTGATATTTTAGCTGGAAATTAAGAGATTCGACTTACGCGGAAATTCGAGATACGCGGTATTTTGCGGACGTTTTCGGTTCTCATTAACCGTGTATCTCGGGGACCGCCTACGTAATAAAGCGTACATAATAAAACTTATTACAGTGACCAGATACACGGCATAAACATTATACAATCAACACATGTAGTGTTCGGCCACATGTAGTAGTTAATTTTATACGCAACTAGAACCAACTCACTATTTAGCTAACTTTCTTATTAAGCAAAACATCTTTGTATGCAAACCACGTTTATTTAGCGGAAGCCAAACAAACAATAACTGACAGTCAAGATAGGAGTGAGACAACAGTTAAATTGGTCTAGATCACTTGCAAGAGAGAGATATCCCTGTGTCGCACTGGGAGGGAGAATGTTGGAAACTGTTATAAGGTTCCAACGGACTGTCAGCCAAGGCGATGTTTTGTGCGCGCGAAAAGAGATAAAAAGGCAAGGAAATCACATAAACGGGGACAATAACAAGAAAATATCCAAAAGTGAATAAGCGATAGCAAGAATAAAAGTAAACTAATTTTTTGGTGCACCTGTAGTGCCAACCTAAGAAATTCATTTTATTCAATTTTTCCGAGTTAGAACGGCAGTTTCTAACAACGCCATCTATTGATCAAACCAATGAAGCTGTGGAGCTTTCATTTTTTTCTATGGATATTCAATTTTCCAGTCGTTTAAGCTTAATCTGTGGCGCTTGGGAAATCCTATACATTTTTCATGTTCGATGTCGTGTTCTATTGCTGCTAGAGCGCCGGGTTACATTATCTGTCAAATTGCATGTAAAATTTTATCAGCGCGTTCGAGTTCATGAAGTGCAGACACGGGCCTTAGTTGTCTCTGTTGAAGTTCTGGTTCTGGTTGCTAGTGATTTCCATATAGAGTTTAATACATTAAGTTTTGTGTGTCGGACTGGTGCACAATTGAGGATATTTAAGACACACGCGGCTCTTCTGTATAAACCACTTATATTCTAATATAAATAACATATATTCTACAGGACTGTTGTGTGTGTCGGGTCGCGGCCTATGATCGAGTGCCGACCCTCGGTAGCCCGATCGCTCCCGAAGCCCTTAACGGCCATTCGGACGTCGGATGCTGTCAGTTGCACGACAGCATCGAGTCGCGGTTACACTGCACCGTTTCTGTACACAACATTAAGTGATTTGGGAAATGGTAATATGATTTTTTGGTCAGTATTACGAAAAAATCTGTGATTTTCGGTAGGATAAATGAAAAATCGGTAGTTTTAGGGGGCTCATCTGTGAATCGGTAGGCATATCAAAAATCGGTAGGAATACAGATAAATCGGTATTTCTGGTCACTCTGTTTGGGGGGTCACCATCGTTGAGGGACTTTACGTCATTTTTGAACCGTTAACCATTGGTTTCCGCACACAAAGCTTAGCAAATAGAACAGATTTCTTTGTTATTATGTGCATTGTTGTGTGTCTATTGATTTTATCAAAAAAATGAGATATATCAACAAAAGATTTGATGATTTGTTTATGCACGAAATTGAAAAAAATGTGAGTAAGAGTTCTAATATCACGTAAATTGTCCATGCGGCTCGTAGATAATGAGAAATTAATGTGAAAATTGAAAAAAATAATGATTTCTTAGTTTTTATCATCAAAAATGTCGAAAACACAATAAATTATAGAATAAATTCACGTAATAACACAAAATAACACACTTTAATTTATGCTTTAATGTTGAATAAGAACTCGCAAAGTCCAAAATATATTTTTAAAGAATATTTAATCGAAAAAATGGGGTAGATAAATTATATGAACCAATTTAATAAATGTAAACAAAGTTTGAATCGTGGGGACCTTACGTCAAGTGACGAATTGTCAAAATGCACTAGAGTCCAATGTAGCAGATTTACTGCTAACAGTTCAACCAACCTATAGAGCCACCTAAGCAGTTATACAATCGTTACTAACCAAAAACCGGATGACATAACATTAAGAGTTGAACCAACTCAAAAAGCCACCTCAACATAATCGTTGCTAACCAAAACCATCCAACTAAAAACACATTAACCAGCAATCAAATCAGGTGAGACAGAAAACCTACCATGCAATAAATGCTTAGCACACACAAACCGTAGGACAGGAAGCGCGAACCGACAACTTATAAAAACATAACGCGACGGTAACATGAAACGCGCCTCGCAACTCAGAACGGCTGCAAAACGATTGCGCAACAATAACACCAAGGGACAAACAAACAACCGGACATTGACTTTATATTTTGATGAACAAACCTCAAAACAGGAAGGTTAGCAACCACATAATGAAAGTAGGTCAATATTAGTCGTAAACATAAAATAAGTGTAAAAAGACATTGTGTCATCACTGTTTAAGAATGCGTTATAAATAAAGCTTATTCGAAACAGTGAGACAGTTCACTAGTTTCAGACACGTAGATCATTCGTGTTTAGTGTTTCTCCCCATTAGCAGAAGCCGCCGAAGGCAACCACGTTTGGTTATCAGCTGTTCAGTCGGTTGACCGATCAGCAATACCCCTTCTACGAAAGAAGCAAGTTTGCACCTTAATCGGTAAATACTCCCGCAGCGTTTAACGCTGCCTGGAATCCGATCCATCGCGCAAGTAAAGTTTCGTAGTCCCTCCCGTCCGTTGCATAAGTGTAACTTGACCATCTTCATAACGAAGTAAACGAATGATATGATTCATTCGCAATTAAACCAACTACGGTACGTTCTCGCCTCGATACCCCGCCTCGTTCTGCACTCTTCCTCCACATTCCGCGCATCGGCTTACCGCACACGGTTCTGGTAAGCAAAGTGCGCGCCGAACCTACCACACCACCACCTGATATTTTTAAATCCACCTTGGGAGCCCAGCAAGGTGGATTTAAAAATATCAGGTGGTGGACTCTAGTGCATTTTGACAATTGGTCACTTGACGTAAGGTCCCCACGATTCAAACTTTGTTTACGTTTATTAAATTGGTTCATATAGGGTAACTGTACCAGTTTTCGGCAGTGTACCTATTTTCGGCAGGGTAGCTAAAAACGTGAAATTCTGCACAAATGCGGTAAAAAATTTCACAAAATACAATTTTGTAGTGAAGGTGTACTTATTTGATATTCACATACGAAGTTTCACACCATTTCATTACGTATTTTCCAAAATATCAAATAAATTGTGCTTTTTTTCGGCAGCTTTGCTGTCAGCCACTCGTTCGGCAGGTTTTGTGATTAAGAGAATCAGAACAGTAAAACAATGAAAAAGTGGTGTATATTAAAGATTTTATGCTTATTTAATTTATTCTAACTTGTTCGGAATTTTAAAATCACGATAAACAGGTTATTTTTCACTTTAAATGCTGCCGAAAATAGGTACACAGTAAATGTTCATTTTTGACAGCTCAATGTTGTGGGCTCCTGCCGAAACTCGGAACAATAACACACTTTGAATTTGGCTGAATATTCCTTTTAAAATTGATCAGAACACTACAATGCGTATGTCGACACATAATATGACCTTTCTTGTACCAAATATCACCAATTTTACGACAAACAATGCACTAACTTAAGAGAAAAATAAATATTTGTAAGCCAGTTCGCACCGTACGCTATAACCATCAAACTGTCAATGGCTGCTCTGTTTAAACGTCGCATCAAAATGGCTGTCAAAACGGGCCAAAATAAGCAACATAAAATTAATAATTAAAGTGCTTTTTAACACCAATCTTAGGAAAGTAAGAGTGTTAAATTGAATTAAACATTTTTTTGTACATATTCACATTGATACAAACATTTTCTGACCCGTATTCGCGCTGCCGAAAATAGGAACACAGCCTGCCGAAAATAGGAACAAACTGCCGAAAATAGGAGCAAAATCAATGTTTGCATTTTCACGAATATTTATGAAAAAGGACTTTGAACCGGCAAATTAAAAATATTGTAACATACTATGATAGTTTATCAACCAGAATAACAACACTTTCAAGAAAAATAATGAAAAATATTGATGTGTGAGCAATTTTTGTGAAACTGCTGCACTAGCCTGCCGAAAACTGGTACAGTTACCCTAATTTATCTACCCCATTTTTTTCGATTAAATATTAATAAAAATATTTTGGATAATTATTTTGGACTTCGCGAGTTCTTATTTAACATGGATTAAAACATGGATTAAAGTGTGTTATTTTGTGTTATTCCGTGAATTTATTCTATAATTCATTGTGTTATCGACATTTTTGATGATAAAAATTATTTAGCAATTATAAGCATTATTTTTTTCAATTTTCACTATACAGTAGAACGTCGATTATCCGGGCAGCTCAGGACCGGACGATTGCCGGTTAATCGATTTGCACGGATAATGGTCCAAGAAATGTCAAATTCATATAAAAATTATAAAATCCACTAATTTTATGATTAATTAATCTTGAATTGATCGATAAATCGTTAGTAGAATATTATTTTAATCAATAATTATAGGTTTAACATCTTTTCATGACCAAAAATGAATTTCGAAAATACCACTAGACACTACAGAGCTGCAAAAAAAACTGGTTGTTCACTTGACTATCGCTGCAAATGTTCTCTGTACGTTTGAACGGCTGTCACATTTATGCGCACGGTTAAGCCGCCTGCCGGTTAATCCGCCCCCGGATAATCGACGTTCTACTGTAATTCCTCATTATTTACGAGCCGCATGGACAATTTACGTGCGATTAGAACTCTCACTCACATGATTTTACATTTCATGCATAAAAAAAATCATCAAATCTTTTGTTAATATATCTCATTTTTTTCGATAAAATCAATAGAAACACAGAATTGCACGTAGTAACAAAGAAATCTGTTCTATTTGCTAAGCTTTGTGTGCGGAAACCAATGGTTAACGGTTTTAAAATGACGTAAAGTCCCTCAACTATGGCGACCCCCCAAAGGCCCTAATCCACCACCTGATATAATTAATCCACCTTGGTCTCCCCCAACCCTTTAGCTGTATCTGTCAGATATTTCAACTGTCAAATAGTTCATTTCGCTGTATATTTCACCTCATGTAGCCGCGCGGATACGAAAAAGCGTTTGACAGCACGTGCGATAAAATCGCATGCGATGAAGCACAGACACGGCCCTTACAGGGTTTCACACTTTATCTCAAGACCGCGGGACCCCTTCCCGAATCTGTCTTAGCCAAAGCCAAGACTGCGGTATGATGCTTGAAAACGTTGATGATACCTGAAAACGTTGATGATACCTGAATTCATCGGATGCAATGCTGAATCTGCGGCACATTTCTCAAAACACACTGGTCCGCGCCGAGGACATGCGGTCGAATATTTTTTACACGGATAACCTTTGTGTACATCAGTCTATTAGAAACACTTAATTATCCTTTTCGTTTTTTGCCAAAAAAAGACAATTAAATAAAATGAGTAAATGCATAATTGTTTAATTAAAATATTTACAAGTGTTTAGAAAGTAGTTTGAAATGTTTAAATAATATTTTTTGGTAAAAACACGAAAAAAATAATTGGCTGTTTTCAGTACACTGATGTACACAAAGATTATCCGTGTAAAAAATATTCGACCGCATGTCCTCGGCGCGGACCAGTGTGTTTCGAGAAATGTGCCGCATATTCAGCATTGCATCCGATGAATTCAGGTATCATCAACGTTTTCAAGCATCATACCGCAGTCTTGGCTTTGGCTAAGACAGATTCGGGAAGGGGTCCCGCGGTCTTGAGATAAAGTGTGAAACCCTGTAATACGGTAAGGCCCGTGTCTGTGCAACATCGAATGCGATTTTATCGGAAGGCCTGTCAAAATTTTATATGGAACCTAACAAATAACGTCGGACTTCAATAGCAATTGTTGCGTATTGAATTCACTTTATTGAAAAGAATGTAATAATGAGGAGAATAAAAGAGTGGAAGTTCACGAGCCAACGATGCTGATTGATCTAGAGCAAGGTGTCTTTATTAAGGAGGTGAATTGTTAGCGCGTTTTCCGGGCGCCATCATTGAGTATTGTTATGTCAAATCGCATACAATTTTCTATACCCCCCTACAGCCCTCCCCGATTTTAATACCGGAGCCCCCAGTATTGTTATGTCAAGTCGTGAAATGTCAATTTGCTCTGAAGCACTTCACCTCCTATTATCCATACACCTTGATCTAGAGCTCTTTTAGTTGATGCCAGGTCGGGGTGCATCCGGACGGCATCCAGGTTGTGTCACGTCATGAGCGATGACAATCATCACCGCTCATACATAGGGTGTTCCATATACAACATTTCTTCCCTCTTGTATGAAGATCCTGGTTCACTCTAGGATGGCGAATAGCGTAGAGGAGGGCGACGTTGTCTTTGGGACCTGCGGGCTACTGGAGGTGAGTCTTCGCTTGACGATGAGGTTAATTGTTGCGGGCTGCTCATAGGTGTTCCAAACACAATATCTGATGAAATGGACTCATCTGAAGACGTTGCTGTTTCGTTGGCTTCATTATTGATTGGTGGTTGCTGCGTCTCAGTGTTCGCATAGAAGTCCAGTCGACGAGGTACGTCTTCATCGGTCTCTTCGAAGCTGACGTTGCCTTGGAAGCTTTGAATCTGGTCGACATGTCGCTTAAGCATCTTTCCGTTAGATCTGATTTGATAATGAAGATCACCCAAGCAGGCTTCGATGACTCCACTTGGGTCCATTTACAATCCATTTGTCCGTTCGTGGGTTTCCAGAAAGACAGTACACTTTCTGTCCAACTGAAAATGTACGGAAAGTCGGTTCGAATGTGGATTGTTGCTTCTGATGCATCCGTGTGTTGATATCTTGTGGTCGCACAAGATCAATGCGCGTGCGAATGTTTCGACCTAAGAACAACTTTGCTGGCGGACTTCCTGTTTCGGTGTGAGGAGCCTTTCGGTATTGTAGCAGAAACGTGTTAAGATTCTTTTGCAAAGTGTCTTTTGTTGTACCCATAGCTGTCAACGCCTTTTTTACGGTTTGAACATACCGTTCTGCTTGGCCGTTTGTAGCCGGATGGTAGGGGGCTGTAAGCTTATGGTACTTAACGCCTGTGTTTTTGAGGTAAGACGTGAAATCGGCTGATGCAAATTGTGGACCGTTGTCGGAGACTACCGTTACTGGTGCTCCATAAGCTGCGAATAATTCATCCAGTAAACTGATCGTTGCGTTTGTTGTAGTTGATGTGGTTACCTTTACCTCGAACCATTTGCTGTATGCATCCACAACTACTAATAGCATAGCGCCTGCTACGGGACCTGCATAGTCGATATGTATGCGTTCCCAAGGTGCGTTAGGGTATTCCCAATGGTGTTTGTTGAATTTTGGTGGACTTGTGGCTTGTCGTGCACATTCAGTGCAAGATTTAGCTGTTTGCTCGGTTTCGGAATCAATTCCTGGCCAATAGACATATGATCGTGCCAACCCTTTCATTTTGACGATTCCAATGTGAGCTGCATGTAAATCGTTCATTATGGCTTTGCGCAGGGAAGCCGGAATTACGACGCGATGCTCGAACATCAGGCAGTTCGCTGTTAGGGTATATTTTGCCTCGGGTGCTTTATAACCCATTCTCGCGAGGTCTCTACCGTGTTCAAGATCTTGGATTATTTTGCCTAGTTGGATGTCTTTTTCGCGTTTCACGTGCAATGTGTTCTGCTCTAATTGGGAGTTGCTGAATCTGTTTGAGAATAAAATGATCGAATTCATCATCCATATTTCCTCCCTTGTGTGAAAATTGTCTATTGCTCTGATTTTCTGTTGGCGCATTTGGGATTCTGGAGCAGTAATCGGCGTTTGTATTCTGGTTTGTGGGCCTGTAGACAATATCGAAATTGAAATGTGCCAGATAGTCGGCGTAGTTGGCCATTCGACAAATGCACAAAGTAGGCAAAGACTTTTCTGGGTGCAGTATTTGAGTAAGGGGCTTATGATCAGTGATTAGAGTGAATTTTCGCGCATAGAGGTAATGGAAAAACTTTTTCACTGCCCACACTATCGCAAGAGCCTCCTTATCAATCATATGGTATCGTTGTTCAGTTTGCGACATTGTACAACTGGCATACGCGATCGGTCGTTCTGATCCATTGCTCAATCGATGTGAGAGAACAGCGCCGAGACCGGTTTTGCTAGCGTCTGTTGCGAGAATCAGTGGTAACGATGGATCGTACTGCATCAGCACTTGTGGTGAAATTAGCGCAAGTTTTATGTCTTGGTAGGCCTTCTCTGCTGCTTGTGTCCACTCAAAAGGATCGGTAAGCAGTACATCTCGAAGAGGACGTGCCCTACAAGAGAGATTGGGTATGAATGAGGAATAATAAGTTGCCTTACCAAGAAATAATTGTAGTTCCTCTGGTGTAGTTGGTGTTGGAGCTTCGCGTATGGCTTTTATGTGTTTGTCTGATTTGTGCAGGCCGTGACGATCGATGCGATTACCCGAGCATTCGAGGGATGATGTCGCAAAGATGCATTTGGAACGATTTAGTCGAAGCCCGTTTCGTCGCATTTGCTCCAATGTCTCGTTCAGCGCTGCTAGCATCTCTTCGAAGTCTTTCGCAAATACAATGACGTCATCAAAAAAACTGACAACATTGGTCAAACCTTGAAGGATCGTCTCCATACGTCGCTGCCAAATAGCTGGTATGTTTGCAGCACCATACACCGCTCTCTTGGGACGGATCAGTCCATGTGTCGATGTGTTTAGCGTCAAAATATGCCGGAAGTCTTCGTCGATTGGAAGGTGCGTGTAAGCATCCGTTACGTCGAGGTGGCAAAACAGGGCAGCTCCTTTCATTTTGTTGAAGATGTCTTCGATTTTTGGTATTGGGTGTTCGTCGGTAATCATTTTGGGATTTACAGTCGGTTTGTAGTTCCCGGTTATCCGAATACCTCTGTTGCGATGCAACCGATTCTTTCTACCCAGAGATCAATTAAAACGTTTTTTAGCCGAAATTAGAATGGTATAATTTATTACTATTTCGCAAGGTGGCGCTAAAAAATCACGTGCGTATGCTCGGGTGCGCGAAGGAATCTGCTCGTCATCCTGCTGCGCCGGTCATTCCCCCTAAGGGCTTCGGTTCGTGCCGTCGCTGGTCGGGTTTCGATAAACCGATTAATTTCGAAGCGACCGGCAGCGCCCTCTATCGCGTGACCCGTGCAAGGAGGCTTTTGCATCTGAATTGACGGTTGACGGCGTCAACACTGACCCCCAGTGTTTGTAAACATTGCAAACACTTTCATGCGGATACGTCAATTACTGCTATCTTGACAGCCGGCCTTTCGATTATTTTTCCGGATGCCGTTTGCACGTGTACTCGTCTGACCGCGCCGTCTCTCGATACGATGGCTCGAACTACGCGTCCCTTTGGCCAGCATCCGCGCGGGAGTGTTTCGTCGACGATTAGCACCACGTCGCCCACCGTAATAGGTTTCACGGTGTCAAACCACTTGGTCCGCTTGGTAAGAGTGGGCAGGTAGCACGACACCCACTTTCGCCAGAAGATATCGGCGTACACCTGTGACGTCTTCCAGGTGTTTTTTATAGACTCGGCCGACACATCGTAGCTGGTTATCGGCTTGGCCCCGCACGAGGATCCGAGAAGGAAGTGGTTTGGCGTAAGTGGGGAGTCCTCTTCACGATCAACCGGAACATCTGTAAGAGGACGAGAATTGATGATAAATTCCACTTCCATCAACCAACTGTTGAACACCGCATCTGATGGATGTTTGGTAAACTGAATGTTTGCCAATGTTTTCTTCACCGATTGTACGAACCGCTCCCAGGCACCTCCAAAATGCGGTGCTCCTGGCGGATTGAAGGTCCACTTTACGCTGGTAAGGTTCAGCTCCTCGACGATCTTACTCATGTTTATATCTTTTAGCCCTTCCTGGAGTTCCCGATTGGCGCCGACGAAGTTGGTACCCCGGTCAGATACTATCTCGTTTGGTGTTCCTCGGCGAGCTATGAAGTTGGGGAGGGCGAGGATGCAGGAACTAGTGGACAGTGTATGCGCGACTTCAATGTGTATCGCCCGCACTACCAGACAGGTAAAGAGAACTCCCCATCTTTTCTCCGTTTTCCTACCGTTTACTACCGTGAACGGTCCAAAAGTCAAAAGGATGGACGATCGTTCGGTCCCCTAAGCATCGCAGAACTGCAGCAGGCGGAGAGAAGTATATTGCGAGAGGTGCAACAGATGGTATATCCAGAAGAATACCGCATCCTTCATAAAGCCAGAGTGATTTTTTAGAATGTTGCGATGCAACCGATTCTTTCTAACCAGAGATCAATTAAAACGTTTTTAGCCGAAATTAGAATGGTATAATTTATTACTATTTCGCAAGGTGGCGCTAAAAAATCACGTGCGTATGCTCGGGTGCGCGAAGGAATCTGCTCGTCATCCTGCTGCGCCGGTCATTCTCCCTAAGGGCTTCGGTTCGTGCCGTCGCTGGTCGGGTTTCCGATTAATAAACCGATTAATATTAATAAACCGATTAATTTCGAAGCGACCGGCAGCGCCCTCTATCGCGTGACCCGTGCAAGGAGGCTTTTGCATCTGAATTGACGGTTGACGGCGTCAACAACCTCCGTTCTTTTTAATGACGATATGGGTCAGTGAAGCCCATTCTGTAACTTCAACTTTTTCGTAGAATCCGGAAGCAAGTTTCTTGTCGATCTCTGATGCGTAGCGTTCTCGAAGAGCGAGTGGTACATCTCGTGCTCGAGCGAAAACCGGAGTGGTATCGGATTTTAAGTGTACCTTCGCTGGTGGCCCTACAAGCATACCTGGAACGTCGCTAAAGATATTGTTAAAGTTTTCGAGCAGTTTCGACAGTTGAGCTGCTTGTTCCCGAGTTGGTTCGATGCTTGAGAGTACGTTTACTGGTACAGTTGATGTAAACAGTTCACGAAAATTGATCTCATTTGTGAACTGTGCTATCCAATCGCGTCCGAAAAGCGAGTCATACTTCCCCTCTACAACATATAAGAAAAGATTGTTAGATGTGGTTCCAAGTTAAACTTGGACGAACAGGCGACCAATGCAGTTGATACGATGTCCTGTGTAACTCGAAAATTGGCGGTCCGACGGTTGCAGCGAATATTTCGGCAGTATTTTACGTAATGTGGTTTCGCTGATTATGCCGCATGGTGCTCCGGTGTCCAATTCCATCGTCAGGGGAAAACCGTTGATCTTCACGTTAAGCATTTTCTTGTTCACGGACGGCATATTGTTGATACAATGTAGCGATTGTACCACGTCGATATCGGAGTTCTGCTGCGACTGAACCTGTGCAGTTGGTAAAAGTTTCCGTTCAGATCTACATACCTTTGCAATAAGACTCTTACGATTGCATTTGTTGCATTTAGCGGTGCGAAAACGGCATTGGCTTCGCAAGTGTTGTCCTCCACACCCATTACAGGAATTTGTACGTTGTGTGCCGCTCTCGTAGAATGTGTTCGGTGGTCGATCGGATGATTCACTGCTCGTCTGCCGGTTACGGTTAGCAGGTGCTATACGGCGTTGTTGTTGTTTTGTGCGCGGTTTTTCAACCCCAAGCCGGTGTGTTGTTTCTGATACGGGTGAAACAGTGCCTACTTGTCGAGCCGTGTTGTGTGTGGCTTCCATAGCGATGGCGATGTCGAAAGCTTCTTTGACGCCAGGACTCCACAGAGCATAACACGGAACGCAACATAACAACTGACAGCTGCCAAACGCTTCCCAAAACGCTTGGGAAAGGAGGTAAAGCGTTTCATTAACTTTCGGTCATCGCAGTAGGCTGGTAATTTTTCTACGAGCAATGAGTGGCCTACTAAGGATGTTCAAAATATGATACCAGCAATAAAGCGTTTTCTGAAGCGTTTGGCAGCTGTCAGTTGTTATGTTGCGCTCCGTGTTACGCCAGGACTCCACAGAGCATAACACGGAGCGCAACATAACAACTGACAGCTGCCAAACGCTTCCCAAAACGCTTGGGAAAGGAGGTAAAGCGTTTCATTAACTTTCGGTCATCGCAGTAGGCTGGTAATTTTTCTACGAGCAATGAGTGGCCTACTAAGGATGTTCAAAATATGATACCAGCAATAAAGCGTTTTCTGAAGCGTTTAGCAGCTGTCAGTTGTTATGTTGCGCTCCGTGTTATGCTCTGTGGAGTCCTGGCGTTATGCTCTGTGGAGTCCTGGCGTGAAAGTCGTAGGGTTCTTTGCAACAATTGTATCATAAATTACGCGTTCATCGAAACCATGAAGCATTTGTTCGATTAACATTCGGTCAAGAAAAGTTCCATATTCGCAGGAGGCAGCACCTTGTTTAAGCCGCAATACAAACTGGGCAATTGTCTTTCCTTTCTGTTGTCGAATGTTCCGGAACTTGATACTTTCCACGAACTTGTTTTTCGCTTGGTCGAAGTGCCGCTGTAGAATTTGGCGAAGTTCTTTGTATGGAATTTCTTCTGGATTCTTGGGCGTTATCAAGAACTTAAAGGCGTTGTTAAGCTCTGACCCCATGTGTACGCGTGCGTAGTCGGCGTATTTTTCCTTGGGAATGTTGTTGAGTTGGAGCGCCCATTCAAGCCGGTCGAAATAATCAGCGACAGACATCCCTTCAGTTCGTTGGTATGGCTCGTGAGAAAATGGCGGTAGTTTTTGCTGGGACGAAGCTGCGACGTCTTCTCTGGCCTGGCCAACAGCAGTGCCAATTGCGGATTGCAAGGCTCGCGCAATCATGCTTGAAAGTGTTGCTATTGTTTCATTGTCGATGGGAGCCATTTTGTCTCTCTCATTCACGCAATACGCAGTTTTGCAATTCTGTGGATCAGATTCCTAATCGCACTTTTACTGGATCGCCTTTTGTTAGGATCCCACTTCTGACACCAAAAATGTTGCGTATTGAATTCACTTTATTGAAAAGAATGTAATAATAAGGAGAATAAAAGAGTGGAAGTTCACGAGCCAACGATGCTGATTGATCTAGAGCTCTTTTAGTTGATGCCAGGTCGGGGTGCATCCGGACCAAGGTGTTATAAATGACAAGGGGAAGTTGTTCAGAGCAAAATGACATTTCCCGACTTGACACATCTCTTCCGGGGGCTCCGGTATAAAAATCGGGGAGGGCTGGTGCGGGGTAATGAAATTTGTATGCAGAGAGTGACAGATGTCCCCCACAATGTCGCCCAGCAAAATCGGTAAAAATCAACCTTCTAAATACATTATCCTTGATCTCTTTGTTCATTGTACTATATTTGGAGGGTTTAAAACTGATAGATAGCGATTCATGTTCATGAAGTAGTCATGGTCAAATGGTAATGATGTAATGTTTGTACCATGGTCGACCTGAGTTCAATTCCATTTTTATTGTTTTCATTGATGATTTAAAGTTTTCTTTTATTTTTAAAACATCCAGCTCCAATAGCTTCAGACCTCTTTACTCATTGTTAGAAATGGGTGTTTAATAGTCGATCTGTTATTTTTATTGTTTTATTTCTTTTCTTTTGTTTTTGTTTTATTTCTTTTAATTCATTTAATATCAGTACACCTCCATAAAACAAAACCAGTAAATAGCATGATAATGAATAATAATATGGTGGCGCAACTGGCAAAGTGATTCGAATAGAAACATCGAAACGATTAGTGAGACGAAGAACGAAATATCTCACCTACTAAATGAGTTGAAGAGAGAAATGATTGCAGAGATTGATATACGAATACGCACAAACTACTCAGAATATCCTCACATACTCACTAGGAACCATGCCACTAACACTTCACAGTTCAACGAAAGATTGGCTTCCACTACTACACTGAACACTACGCCTGTCCATCCCGTCAAAACTATTCACAACACCACGAACTCTTCGGAAATGCCGCCTGGATGTTCTTATACACGCAATATCACTCACACTCTTTCATCTACATCACCACGCGAACAAACACAACAAAGAATCGGTGTTGACAGTGCTACTTCGGCTAATCATTCCTTTAATCATCGAAACGCATTGCTTACCGGTGCAGCAACTGATGCAAGTTCATCGTTTGAAAGCTTCGTTCCTAATGTTGAGCCACGAGTATGGATGTTTGTCACTCACATCGCACCGCACGTTACTGAAGAAGATATGACAACTTTTATTACAATCGCCTTGAAAATTAAAATTGTATGGTAAAAAAATACTTCCTCGTGATCGCGATCCTGCAACGCTTCGATTTATCTACTTCAAGGTCAGTCTCCCAAATGCACTTAATATTAAAGCACTTTCACCTGCAACTTGGCTCCGCGGTTTCGTATTCGCCGAATTTGAGTTCCTTAATAAAAAAAATCAACGATTTTCTACACCACATACCCTACACAACTCACCAGTATGACTATGAGATCACAGATCGTCCCGAACACTCTCACACCCGAAGAGAGTAGCCCGAACACCGAATATCATACTGTTTCGCTCTCCGATACTCTCCCAACGATCACATACTCTCAGCCTCCCCTGAGTGAACTTTCGATCTATTATTAAAATGTGCGTGGGTTACGCACTAAAACAGCCCAAGTAGCAATCGAAGCCTGTTTCTCCCAGTTTCAACCCCCTCATGTCCACAAACTGCCTTCGCTCACTATTCCTATCCCATTTCTACATTATACAACGTTTGTTGCGTTCTCGCTCATCAGGGTGCTAGTCAATTCTCTCTTGCCACACGAAGAGAATTCTCCAGCACACTTCGTGTGTTTGATTCTACCCATCCCTGTTGAACACAAGTCATTTTCTTCCATCGCACTCATCTGGGTGTTTGCTCTTTTCCATCCAAGTCAAAGAGCGACTACAGTGTGCTCTGAACCGTGAACGTGAGAGTGTGTGTTTGTGTACTGCGTGAACTATTTTTCCTGCGTGAAACACCTTCCATACTGCGCCATCCGCGGTGTTCTTTCTGCTTCATGGGAGGACGAATTTTTATCATCTAATTGTTTGGGTAAGTTTCCTTTTCTAAGTGTCCAGTGCTATGTGACATTTATTCTAATTCTAATATTATTCTAATATGCAATGTTTTGCACATTACAAGTTTCAGATGTGTGCTGCTACCGCTAGCTGTTCCTCAAACTACTTAAAAAGTGTGACACTTTGTGCACAGGCGTTCTAGTTTCAAATGATCCTCGAGCACAAAGGTAAGTTTGTCACATCTTTAAATGAAGTGTAATCTTTTTAACAAAGTGTGTCTATTAATTGTGTATTTTCATCAACAGTCCTCATACAACACCACTGTTGAGGCGCGCCAAATCTGATGACATCTTTCCTGAACCAAGCAGGCTGAACACGCGTACTACCACGGGCTCCAGCGCGGTGTGAAGAGGGAAGAAGAAAAGACAGAATTGGAAACAGCCGCGCCAGGCTTCCAACCACCGTGTGTGTGTGTATGTAAGTATGTGAGAACACATGTGTGAATCCTCTTGTGCGAACTGCAAAAAGAAGAGAATAAAGAGTGTGAAGCAGCTAGACTGCCGCAACTAAATCAAGAGAGTGAATTCTCATTTCAATCCGAAAAACTGGGAGAGAGTGATGATATGCGAGAGAGAATAAAACTAGAAACACGAGAGAGGGCCACACGAAGCGCTTTCGAGTTTTTTCGCCTTCGCGCACATTTTGCTTTATGCGCGCGAAAAAGTGAGCCTTGATCAGCGCGATGGCTCCCATACAAAGGCCTTCCCCAAGCGCCACAGATTAAGCTTAAACGACTGGAAAATTGAATATCCATAGAAAAAAAAATGAAAGCTCCACAGCTTCATTGGTTTGATCAATAGATGGCGTATTACAACTCATAATTATATTGCCATCCTTTTCTTACAATGTGTTTCGGCAAGTTTCATCTTATCATGACCTATATCGCCTTCTAAGTTTCTGAGCAAAAATCTATATGAATGGTCGTGTGATCAGATACGTGGGTATCAACACCAACGACCATTACTCAAATCTCACTTGCTTCACCAGCACGGGTTCCTTTGGAGTTTAGTATTTAAACAATTGTATCGCCGTTCTAGTTCTAGCGATGCATAACTTCAATGCGAAACCATACAACAGTACAGAGGAAATGAGAAAGCTCTCCTCCAAGCGATGAAGCTCAACTGGTTGGGGTATCCCACCAACAGAGAGCGCCACCAGCTTTTTCGCTATTTTTAGAATGCATGAGTCGTTTGCCGTCTGCTAAACGAAGTCTTTCTATATTCTGTTTAGGTAGAGAACTTGAGCCGTTTAGTGGTCGTTTAGTGGATTTGTGGCACTTGGGTCGGCTTTGCTATCTGGGAGCTGATTTATATGCAGCAAGTTATGAATCGGAATATGACGTTATAGTTTTAACTGAAACATGGCTCGACGATGCTATTTCCTCGACGATGCTTTTTGACGACAACCGCTTCACAGTTTATCGTACCGATCGTTCTACTACTAATAGTACAAAGACAAGAGGAGGGGGAGTTCTTATTGCAGTTAAAAAAAACAATTGCCTCTAGCCCTTGCACTCCTCTCTCAAACATTACTGAGAGTCTGTGGATTCAACTGAGAACCCCTACGAATTCTCTTATAGTTGGTGCTATCTACCTCGCACCGGACCGTTGCAACTACACCCACACAATAAATGCTTTATGCTCCACTCTTCGGTGTGTGCGGGATAAATATACTGATGATTCGATGATCCCTATGGGGGATTTCAATCAGTCTCAGCTCGTATGGAGCACATCCCAGGACAATGTTGCAGTTTTAAACACATCGGAATCCCGGATTAATCCTTCCTGTTCAGTTCTTCTCGATGAATTCAACTATGCAAGACTGTCCCAACTAAACAGCTTCATGAATCCTCACGGAGTCTATACTGGACCTTATTTTGGCTGATGATGGGATTCCTTACCACTTATTAAAGTTGGAGCACGTTCTTGACCCTTGGATTCAACCCGACTCCTACCACCCGGTGATTGCTCTTCGCATATTTTCTAAATCAAACCACACTACAACTGCACAACATACATCAAAGTTCCAGAGTCGGAACTTCCGAAAGACGAATTTTATAGGTCTCTCATCGGCCCTTACCAACGTTAACTGGAGCCATATCACCAGAGACCCGGATCTCAACCAAAACATTTTGTTGTTCACAAACAAAATCACAAGCTTTTACGATCAGTTTGTCCCTCGTTATCGGACCCCAACCAAGCCACCCTGGTCTAACTCACGGTTAAAAGACCTGAGAAAACAGAAAAAAAGACTCCATAAAATGTTCCGTCAACATAAGAACGAGGTCAATAGAAGAATATTTATTAAAGCTGCCCGTCTGTACCAGACATTTAATCGCCGAGCCTACGCCAACTACGTAAGAAAAAAAGAAAACCGATTTAAAAGGGATCCAAGAACGTTTTTTAGTTTTGCTCGACAAAAACGAGATAGTAACAGACTTCCATCAATGATGCTTCTGAATGGAAGATCGTACACCGGTAATGTTGAAATCAGTCAAGCATTTGCTGATTACTTTTCATCAACATACGTGATTAACTCGCCACCAGTCACTAATGCTGTTTCGTCCAACCATATACCTGATACTGCCGACATTCCTCTTCCTGTTCTTTCTGAAGCTGACATTGCTTCGGCTATCAACGAGTTGAAGCTTTCATTCGCTGCTGGGCCTGACGCTATACCCAGTGCTATTTTCAAACGCTGCAGAGATGCTTTAACTCCTGTCTTGACCACATTGTTCAACAAGTCTTTGCAGCAGAAATGCTTCCCTCAAGCCTGGAAATCTTCATTCATGTTCCCGGTGTACAAAAATGGGAATAGAAATGACATATGTTATTACCGTGGTATTTATATGTTATGTGCAGCCAGCAAAATTTTCGAGATCACCATTTCGAAACACCTATCAAGTGCTTTTGAAAATATAATTTCCAACGATCAGCACGGCTTTCTACCCAACCGCTCAATTGAAACTAACCTTCTCTCTTTATTGAGCACCTGTTATCCTGCAATGGACAACGGTAAACAGGTAGACGTAATCTACACCAACTTCAGTGCTGCCTTTGACTCCGTAAATCACTCAATGCTAATTTCAAAACTATCAAGCTACGGAGTAAATGGGGCGCTAGTTCATTGGCTCTCCTGTTATTTAAGTGATAGGCATATAACAGTGAATATTTCCTCCTCTCTATCTGCACCATTCACCAACACGTCCGGGGTACCACAAGGCAGTATTCTCGGACCTATTCTTTTTAACATTTTCATAAACGATGTTATTTAAGTTATACCAGATTGCGAAAAATTGTTTTATGCAGATGATATGAAAATGTTCCTACCGACATCAGATCAAACCGATTGTTTTACTCTTCAAAACTGTTTAACTCGATTTAACTCATGGTATAATTCAAATTGTATGCGTCTCAACATATCTAAATGCTCTGTTATATCCTACACTAGGAAAAGAACTCCCATTGTTTACGATTATAAAATTGATGATAGATCAGTGCCGCGTAAAAATGTGATTCGCGATTAAGGCGTTCATTTAGATAGCAGACTAACGTTACAAAACCACTATGAAGCAATACTTTCAAAAGCTTTCCGTTTGTTAGGATTCATTTTGCGTGTTGCGAAAGACTTCAAAGATCCATTCAGTATAAAAGCTCTGTATTGTGCATTTGTCCGTCCTACCCTAGAATTCGCTAGTATTATTTGAACTCCGACACAGCAATATTTCATAGATAGGCTAGAATCGGTTCAACGCAAGCTCACTCATTCATTGTTTTATCGTCTCCCGTGGTCTCGTAATTCTGTTTGTCCATCTTACCGTACAAGGTGCCTGTTATTTGGACTAGAACCTCTGCAACATAGAAGAAAGACGGCACAGTGCTTATTTATACACAAACTTGTTAGCGGATCTTTAGACGCCCCGTCAATTCTGAGTAAATTGAACTTTCAGGTACCCAGTAGAATGTTAAGAACCAGGACATTATTCAACATAGAATTCAGATCGACTAATTTTGGATCTAACGATCCTTTATTAAAAATGATAAGTGTCTATAACTCGCTAGGAAACAATGTCGACTTGAACTTAAACTTAAACTATTTACGGACCTTTTTACATAGCTTAATATGACGCTTCCACAGTTTATGTTGTTTTTTATTTTTATTTGGTTGATTGACAGTTAAACTTCTTATGTTTTTCGATGCGTTTTTGTTAGCACTGTTCTTTAGCATTAATTATAGAAATAAGTATGTTATGTAAGCTTATGCCAGCTGGATAACTTTCGGAACAAATAATAATATTATTATTGATAATATATTATATTTTTCTCGAATCATTCGAAGTAGAACTAGCGATGTGGTTGGTAGCATCAAGGATGAAGCACAAGCATGAATTGAAACATGAGGGGAGGGAGTGAATCCGAATGTTAATTTATATTTCTAGCTCTTTTTTGCATGGGTTCTTCCATCACGTGTGTTCACTATCCCCGAAAATGTTCTGTATTTCGTTGATGTTTTCGGGCATAATTCGTTAACCAATTATCCCCGAAAAGACCAGCGAAAACGAGCGTGGTTGGGAGCTTGGGTAGTATCCGAGCGTACTAAGGGCGGTGGCAACGCTTTTTCGCATGCGATTTTATCGGACGACCTGTCAAATTTATATATGGGAATTGACAGATAACGTCAGACGACGAAATCGCACGTCCGACGTTATCTGTCAAATCCCATATAAATCTCGTCCGATAAAATAGCATCCCATCAGCGTTGCCACCGCCCTAAGTAGTGCATGCGGCAGACATGCGGTAAACTATTATAAAGGATCGCGTTCGATCCTCGAATCAATATTTTTCCCTTCGTCCTCATCAGGACATTTTTCGACTAAGAGCAAGAATTCTTAATAAAACCTAGTATGCACCACACGAAATTAGATACATAATTTAGCGTTAGAGATAGGTGTCCAGGGCGCGGTAATAGAGGATTGCGTTCGATGCTAGCAACATATTTCTCGCCTCGTCTAATGAAGAATATTTTTCTAGAAAAGGATGTTATCCATCGCTAGAAATACACGCTGTAAAATCATCCCTTTCCCAAGTGAAAATAAACCAAATGAGCTAAGCAAGAGAATCGAAACGCAACATATTATTTCACTTCCGAAACGATATAATTTTCGAAAGCTTATTGATCCGCTATTGGACCCCTCCAGTGGTAATCCTCGGCGGACACCAGTAGGCAGAAAGGCGAAGTCGAATCCGATCTCTGCTCGCTCACTCTCTACTTCTTGAGCTTCTCCTCTTGAACGTTTCTGCGGTAAAGGTTCCCCTTCCATCTGCATAGCCCCCCGAAAGCCTGGGGAAACTAGCTGGAAGGCAGTCGCTGTGAAGCGCGAACTTTTGCCAAAGGGATCTCGAAGGCGGAGTTCCTGGCGGTGTTAGTGAAGCGGGGCTTAGTTCGAATTGCTGCTCGTCTCCACGGCGGACCCTGGCACCAGCTACCTTTGCGGCTGGTCAGTGCGGCGGAGAGGACGCTTAGACGTTAGTTCCCAAAACGCTTAGACGACTCTAGGCGTGCGAATACGTACCGCAAACCAAGGAGGTTCGTACGAGACCCGATAGCGTGATCGGCCCGGTGGAGGAATAGGAGCTGGTGGAAAGAGGAGCTGGTGGATGATCGTATCCTGAACACGGACAGTGTTACAACGGACGGCGCTGCCAGAACATCGCATTTCATCGAGACTTCCAGCAGACGACATCAGCGGTACTCGAAAACCCCGCAACGAAACAGGTGAAATGGCAACGAAGCAAGATACTACTAGCCAGACGGCCACGACGGTGTCTAAAAGGGCGACCACGACGGCGCCCATAAAAACGACCACGAGGAAGGATTTTTTTGTGGACAACAAGAAAGGGGCATGTACATTGTGCCACGAACCGGACGAAGAAACGGAACATATGAACCAGTGTGACGACTGTGACCGGTGGTTCCACCTGGAATGCGCAAAGCTTAGCGTACTCCCAACGCCGGATGAAGCTTTTTTGTGTATCAAGTGCGTTCTACGTCCGAGCACAGGTAACCAGAAGCCGAGCACTTCGAAGATGGAAGAACCGGCCACGACTGTCGCTACCAATAAGCGATCGGTCGCTTATACAGGAGCTCGTAAAAGCTCTCGGAAAGAGATGCCACGATCAATGAAGTGAATGAATGGCTAAAAATCGCTGCTCGTAAGATTCGACGCGTAATAAAACCAGCGGGACGAGATCATGTTTGCATCCACGAAGGTGAGTTGGAACGCAAGCAACTTCAAGCAATCCCAAAACAAAATAAGAAGCCAAAGCTGCGCTGTGTGGAATGCGCGAACGACCACTCATTATCACAGTGTGAGACGTTTCAAACAAAGACGATCAGCGAAACATGAAAGACTGGTGTAAGGGCTGGTCTGTGTCACGGCTGTTTACGCTTCACGAACCATAAGCTTACTCAGAATCTGGAAGGGCTGTGGTGTGAACGGGTGTACGAGACTGCACCACCTCTTAATGCATAACGAAAATAGAGCACAATCGGTAAATCAACACCACGAAGTTTTAAGAGAGCATCATCCTATCATACATAGTGAAAACAACGCCCAAACATCATATCATCATTTGCAACACGACGAAGTTTCAAGGGAGAAACAAAAAATATATTATTAGATAGTGCCAGTTACCCTGCGAAACGGAACTTTAGCCGTCAATACATACGCATTCCTTGGCCCAGGTTCCTCATTAACACTTCTAGAGGAAAATATAGCCAAAAAACTGGGTGATTGCGATCCCCTTAAACTAAAGTGGACAAGCAATATAGAAAATCTTGACTCGAAGAGTCGTAGAGTAAAGTTCAATGTAATTGGAAGCAACAACGTAGAACACTTCATAGATGATGCAAGAACGCTGATGAGCTTGAACCTTCCTTTACAAACCATGAATGGAGAAAGACTTAAAAAAGAATATCCTTATCTTTCAAGCATTCCACTCAAGAGCTTTGCAGATGTGAGACCAACCTTGCTAATCGGCCTTAACTACAGCCAACTAATCCTTCTGCTTGATCGGAAAACAGGGTTAGACAACCAGCCCATCGGGATAAAAACTAAACTTGGTTGGTTAGTATTCGGAAACGAAAACGTACTCAGTGACGATCCAGAACGAGTAATGATCATGCAAAAAGAAGAAAGTGTTGTGTTCGGATTTGCTACTGTGACGCGAACACAATTAATATAATTAAAACTTATATATTAACAAATAAAATTATCTATCACGACACACGTCTGCTCCCAACCAAGCCCGAATCAAGAGAGACCGATCTGACCATCTCCTTGCCGTGCTCGGCTCTCCTAATTTCAATCCTAATCAAATCGCAATGGCGGAATGGCGGCTGCTGGCATTAAGCGCAGAACGATCGAGTTCGTGATGGAACGATCGCGCACTTTTGTGGCAAACGCGCTTCGGACAATCGAAACGCGCAAGTCACCCGGACGTCCTCGGAAGACCACGGCGGAGGAAGACCGTAAGATTGTTAACATATCGAAGAAACATCCGTTTAGCTCGGCACCAGAGATCCGAGACAGACTGAAATTGGCGGTGACGCCGAGAACAGTTCAGCGAAGATTGGTCAGTGCCGGGCTACTCGCGCGAGTGCCACGCAAAGTGCCAAATTTAACACCTGCGCATAAAAACGCACGGGTGTTATTTGCAATTGAGCACATGTTCTTCGATGAAGAGGATTGGCGCAGGGTTTTGTGGTCAGACGAGTCGAAATTCAATCGACAGGGGTCGGACGGACGCAGGTTGGTTCGGTGCCCTGTTAATTGTGCTCTTGATCCGAAATACTGCTTCAAAACTTTTAAGCATGGCGGTGGTAGTCTCATGGTGTGGGGATGCTTCTCCTACTATGGGATGGGTCCGTTGGTTCGAATCCACGGTAATTTGAATCGGTTTGGGTATCGAAATATTCTTGATACTCATTTATTATCACACGCTAGGCAAAACCTTCCTCGGTCTTGGATGTTTATGGAAGACAACGAATCTAAGCATACTTCCGGGACTGTCCAAACTTGGTTTGCTGACAACAATGTGAAAATAATGAAGTGGCCTGCCCTTAGCCCGGATCTCAATCCCATTGAGAACCTCTGGGCAATTTTCAAGAAGAGGGTGGGTAAAAACATACCGGAAGATCTGGATCACCTCTTCGACCACATGCAAGAGGCGTGGAGCAATATTCCACCGAAAACGATCCAGAATCTGGTGATGTCGATGCGTCAACGCATGATCAATGTCATCGTGGGCGACGGCAATAAGATCAAGAATTGAGCTAATTGTATTTTTGAATAGGGATCACTGCTCGCGAGGGCGGTGGTCCTGCTAATTAATAATATTAATGGAAAAGAATTAGAATTTGAGTTCAAGCTTTTATTTCACACTTCACGGTACAAGGTTAATGCGTCGAATACAGAATACAAAAAAATAACGTGGTTGTAGAAAGAGACAGAACGTGACGCTACGAAAAGCGCAGACACACACTTCTGTCAGTTTGAAGTCCGGTTGATTGTAGGTTTATCCAGTGGGGTTGAAGGATCGAAGTGTAGGATATTGCCAATCCTAACACCCCCGCTCAATATCCGGAAGGTGCCAACCCCAGTTTGGATCGATGCTTCTGGAACACACCGGATGGCAAGCTCTTGGTCATCATGTCTGCAACTTGTTCACCGGTCGGGACATAACGAACAGCAACACGCCCCCGCTGAATCTCTTCACGGATGAATCGATGTCGAACATCGACATGCTTCAAGCGCGCTGTATTTCGCTTATCCTCGACAACCCTAATCGTCGACTGGTTGTCTTCGTAGTAGACCACCGGACCCTCCGGTTCCATGGAAAGCTCCTTCAGTAAACGAACCAGGCAAACTCCATGGCAAACAGCGGTGCTCAAGGCCACGAGCTCCGCTTCCGTCGAAGACAACGATATGGTGGACTGCTTCTTAGTCAACCAACTGACGGCACCGCCGCATACTCGGAAGACGTATCCAGTGATAGAGCGTCTATCCACCAGATCATTCGCCCAATCTGCATCGGCAAATGCTTCCAGTACTGGTACCGGATCCTTCGCTGAAAACACCAAAGCCAAGTCCAGCGTTCCTTTAATGTACCGCAGTATCCGTTTGGCATGTGTCCAATGCAGTTCCGTTGGACAGCATTGAAACTGACTCATGTAGTTTACCGCGGCACATAGGTCAGGTCTTGAAGTTAGAGTTACGTACAGCCAACCAACTCTCGGTAAGGTTTCTCAGTACGCTCAGCTTCTTCTCCTTTTTTAAGTGCAGGCGACACTCCATGGGTGTAGATGCTGGTTTGCACTCAAACATGTTGAAGCGACGAAGCAGGTTCTCGAGAAATCCCCTCTGGCTAATGCGAAGGATTCTCTCTTTAATGTCTCGGTCAATTCTCACACCGAGAAATGTGCGTACCTCTCCGATGTCTGTCATTTCGAATTCCTTCGAAAGAAATTTCTCCACAGCTTCTATCGGCTTCAACTGACGACCGACAACAAGTAAGTCGTCCACGTACAGAACTAGGATAACCTGACTGCTTTTGAAACCCTTCACAAAAAGACACGGATCACTCAAGCTTCTGGTAAATCCTAGACGCTGTACGAAACTATGGAATCTTGTATTCCAAGCTCGCGATGCCTGCTTGAGACCATACAAATAACGGTTAAGACGACATACAAGATTCTTACCTATCTCGAATCCTTCTGGTGGAATCATAAAGATCTCCTCTTCCAGTTGTCCATTTAGGAAAGCCGTTTTGACGACCATCTGATGAATTATAATCATTTGCTCATTAGCGATACTCAATACTGTTCGCACAGTATCAAGACGCGCAACTGGCGAATAGGTTTCGCCATAGTCAAAACCTGCTTTCTGGCTGAATCCACGTGCCACAAGTCTCGCCTTGTAATGCTGCTCACCATTTGCCTCGTTTTGCTTTATTTTGAAAAGCCATTTGCATGTGATAGGTACACGCTTTCCTAAAGTTTCACTAGTGTTCACGTTTCATTTCGCTCTAGAGAATCCACTTCTTCGCGAATAGCTGTTTCCCATAAATTCCAATCAGGACGTTTCCTCATTTCAACCAGCGAGCTCGGAAGATTATCCACAAATGCAGTTGCATTCATGGCATAACCAGTATAACCCATGTCATACTCCGCTTGCCAGCTGGGATGCTTTCGGTTTCGTTCCGATTTTCGAACTTCGACCATTTCGGCTTCAGCTTCATCTGAACCCTCTCCAGGATCAATGCTGTCTGCACAGCTGTCGAAGGTCTCATCCCCATCCGCATCGTTTGTCTCTGCATAATGTACAACGCCTGATGCCTACGAGACGCCGCCTGAATCATCGGGAACATCCTCGTCGTTACTTTCTGCCTCGGACTCACTTTCGGATTCGTATCACTCTCTACGAATCGGGAACACATCGGAACTGCTGCCAGGCTTCGGACTATCTTTCGAAATAGTTGTTGTTTCGCCTTCTAGGAAGACCACATCTTGAGCTACGACGATCTCCTTGCGATTAGGGTTCCATACTCGATAACCACTTCGAGCATACCCTACAAAAACCCCTTTCCAGGATTTTGCGTCTAGCTTCTTCCTTCGCTCCTTTGGTATGTGGACAAACACAGTTGATCCAAAAGCTCTCAAGCTTCGGACATTTGGTTTTCTTCCCTCCCACATTTCAAACGGTGTCTTACGCTGATCAAGCGCTCTGGCAGGACTGCGGTTGGTCAAAAACGCTGCCGTCTCTATGGCAACTCCCCAAAATACTACGCTGATGCTGCTGTCCTCTAACATGCATCGAACTTTCTCGACGAGAGTTCTGTTCATGCGCTCGCTGACGCCGTTTTGTTCAGGAGTGTAGGGAACTGTCCACTCGATCTGGATTACTTTTCGCTCGCAAAAATTCCTAAATTCGCGACTGATGTATTCTCCTCCATTGTCACAACGCAGGCGAGAAATACATGAACCAAACTTTGCGTTTACCAGCGCTTCATACTAACGGAAGTTGTCAAATACTTCTTCTTTTGACCGCATCAGAAACACCATCGTAAATCGACTCCAGTCGTCGACAAAAGTAACAAAATACTTTTCGCCTTCTAGCGCATCCAGATTTTTTATATTTCTTTCTACCCATAAAACAGACTAAAATATGATATGATTCCCTATATATCTATACGGAGCAAACAATTGTTTTTGACTTTATTGTTTAAAAAAATACAAAAAAACTTCAGAGCAATAAACGAAGAAGACTCTTTTTTTACTCGTAAGCTGTTTTTTAAAATGAAATCATCGCTGATATCGGGAAATTAAAGCGCTTCAGAATACTTCCGACTATTACAACGACTCCGACGGCTCGAACTGGCTCCGTCGGCTTCGACGGCACCGACGGCCCCAACGTCTCTAACCGGTTCCGTTGGCTCCAACGACTACGTCGGCTCCGTCGGCTCCAACGACTACAAAGGCTCCGACCGGCTCCGGACGGCTCCGTCGGTTCCGTCGGCTCCGGACGGCTCCAACCGGCTTCGTCGGCTCCAACTGCTACGACGGCTCCGACCGACTCCAGCTGCAGACTAGCGGCTCCGACGGCTCCAACGGCTTCGACGGCTCCAGACGGCTCCGACGGCTCCGACGGCTCCAGCTGCCGACTAGCGGCTCCGACGGCTCCGGACGGCTCCGACAGATCCGGACGGCTCCGACGGCACCGGGCGGAATCGATGGTTTGAATTTTTCGGAATCGGAGCCGGAGTAGCAATGCTCGGAAACGATTCCGAACCGTGGGTGCGGATCCGGTTACCCATCACTACTGCCAGCGCGTTGGCATCGGACTCGATCAATCGTCTGATCGAGCCAAAAAAGGTTTTGTAAACGCCTCGAAGTTTTACATGGTGGCTCCAGAGAGGAGTTGTATTAACGCGCAAATACAACTCTTAGAGCGAATTCTCGCAAACGGTGTGCTGTCGCCAAAAGAACAGCAGTTCAGTTAAAGTGCAAGTGCAGTGTTAAAGTGCAAAAGCAGTTAACCGGCAGTGCTTTTATGAACAATAGTTTCCGGAAGCGTTTCAAGTGCAAGTGTTGTGACGCGTAACGGAAAAACGCTACGAAGCTCCACAGTCGTAGCGTGAGTGAAAGAAAGCCATCTGACGACACACGCAAATCGGAGACCACGAAGTCCCACGAAGGGTAAATCGTCAGATAACTATTACCTCGAAAATAGTTAAAAACGACTCCGAAGCAAACAGCTAGTGCAGATATTAGCTGATCTAAGCCGAATTACGATACAAATCGAGCATCGAACACCGCATCAAGAGATAGCAGAAAGACACAAGGTCCTACAAAAGTGCAATCCGCACGACTCGGCCAACCGAGAACACAAATTCATCGCTGCTTCATCAAGCATCGAAGATCATCGCAGATTCATTCGAAATAACTACGAGCCCGCTGCAAATTTCGCCTGGAGTAGGAAGCTCCTGTAACAACATCTGTACAAGGGAACGGAAATCATTTGATTCGTCCAAAATGTCGAAATATTTCGTTTCAAATCCATACGGCCGCTGCCGCCTGTGTACGGAACAGGATGGAGACGTGCGGCATATAATCGCCCTGCACTGATTGCGATAGACAATTCCATCTCGCTTGTGCAAAGCTGGATAAAAAACCTACGGATGTATGGTTCTGTATCCAATGCACTGAGATTAGGAAAGAAAAACTTAATCTTCATTCTATTCGTCAAGAAAGTGCTAGCACCTCGATTGACGAAAAGGGAGATTTGTTGGAAGTTGCCTTAGGCCAACTAGCTCTGAGTCAGGCAAATTCGAACAAACAAATGCAGGAACTGTTGCAGGTTGTAGCGAATCTAATGGCCCAAAAGGAATCGTCTCATACTGAGACAATTTTAAAACGCCAGTCTTTAATGCCATTACCTAAATTTGGAGGAAGTCCAAAGGAATGGGCATTTTTTAAGAAAACGTTCGACGATACGAGCGAAGAGGATAAATTCACCGATTTGGAAAATTTAACCCGTTTGAGACAATCCTTGAACGGCGCCGTATTGGATAATGTACGGCAACTGATAATGGAATCGAAAAATGTCAAGGAAATCATGAAAAGCTTAGAAACGGCCTATGGTAGACCATCTTTGGTTTACTCAGAATTATTGGCAGATTTGCACAAATTAAAAAAGGACTCGAAAACAATCGTGTCGGACATGGTAAAGGCACTAAACAATCTCGTGCTGGCAGCAAAGCTCATGAATATGCCTAGATATGTAGAGGACCATAGGTTAGTTATCGAGCTAACCGCGAAACTTCCTTACAACATCAAGATGGATCGCATGAAGTATTTAAATCAAGCAAAATCCGAGATGGACGTGCTGACTATAAATGACTTGACTGAATGGCTTAAGCCATATGCTATCGAGCAGGAAATGATGAACACGATGCACGCACAAGAGCATTCCGATAGAGGGAATCTTCACGTTCTCTGTAGGGGGGTGTTACAAGTAACGAGCGGCCTACTCCGCGATTTTTGATTTGGGGAGGGGAAGGAAGGGTACCGGAAGGCTATCGGTGGAAACCACTGAGTAACCTTGGTGAAAGGGTAGGGGGAAACCGAAGGCGACCAGCGGGCAAGCCACTTGATCAACCCAGGGGAAAGGGTAGGAAGGGAACCGAAGGCGACCAGCGGGCAAGCCACTTGATCAACCCAGGGGAAAGGGTAGGAAGGGAACCGAAGGCGACCAGCGGGCAAGCCACTTGATCAACCCAGGGGAAAGGGTCGGAAGGGAACCAAAAATAACAGCGCAGAACCGCAGAACACCGAAGAACGTGTGCAAGTGTCAACCTTTGGCTACCCGCTAAGGACCTTAGGCGTTTTGCACACTAGATGATGCGAGAATAGAGAAATTCAAAGAAAATCAAGCTTCTAATCGTTGCTGTGTGTTAATCTCTGAATTCAATTTATTTTACAAATGGTTGTGTACTAATCGTCGTCGTGCTGCTGTAGCGATGCGTAAACATTACGAGATTACAAGTTTACACAATTACAAATGGTGGGACGCATTACATACGTGGAACGTTTAGTGACAAACACGCATGGCGACGGACAGACAACGCCATCTGTAGGCGCGTAGCGAGAGAAAGTGTAACGCGGGTTGCATCCTCATTCGTCAACATGCTGCCACCTTAAAATTGCCAAATTTTAACTAGTCTTGCTTAGGCAACACGCAAATTCCCGTTACTGGTCTATTGACTTTAGTTCCCTTTCCTGTGTATAGAGAGACTACCCTAACGGTGCCGTCCTTTCCTGGATAAACCTCAACTACACGAGCTAATGGCCAGCGACTAGATGGAATGTTGTCTTCCTTAATGATAACTAATGTCCCGGGAGTAATACAATCATTTTTTGATTTAAACCATTTTGATCTAGTTTGCAACTGCTGCAAATATTCGCGATGCCACCTATCCCAAAATCGACGCGACAATTGTTGCACGTGTCCCCATTGGGTCAGCCGATTCGCTGGAAGCTGTGTCGTATCGATGTCCGGAATTTGAAGCAACGGTGCACCAACCAAGAAATGGCCCGGAGTGAGCGCCGATACATCGCTTGGGTCATCCGTCAGCGGCGTGATGGGGCGAGACCCCGGTACCAAAATCCATGCGACTTTTCGCTAACGGATTGATTAAATGGCGCCCGATTAGACGATCCGATAGAAGCACTTTTCAGGCTTAACGGATTGAGCGAGATACACCGTCGCGGCGACACGATACATCTTGCATACATGTGTACTACATTTTAAGAGCCCCCCTCGCTTTCTTTCGGATTGCAATGAGTTCAGACACACTTAAAACTTCGTTTAACATATTTCATATTCGTTTTTTATTTTTCACTTTCTTTTCTGAAGTACATTCTTTCATACACACATGCTCCCCCAGGTATTTTTCGAAGAAACTAAAAAAAAAACTAACGCACACAACTAGATCCGCGAGAGAGTGCGAATCGGCAAAGAAAAAAAAACATACACACACACACACACCTCCTCCTCCCCTTGGTGTTTTTCGCAAAGTGATCCCGTAGAACGTGAACGCAAAAACACACACACAAAGCACGCAGGCAAGCACACACACACCTCACTCCTCCCCCCCCCCCCCCACGTGTTTTCGCAAGGTGATTCCGTATGAGATCGCCAAACAGCAAAAGCACACATACACACACATACACAGCCATGCACGCATGCAAGCACACATACACAGCCACGCACGCATGCAAGCACACATACACACACACATACACACATACCTACCCCTCCCCCTCTCTTGGTGTTTTTCGCAAGGTGATCCCGTAGGATCTCGTTATGCGAAGCGGCAAAAACACATACAGCCACGCACGCAGGCATGCACACACATACACACACATAGACGCGCGCGCGCACGCACGCACGAACGCACGAGGGAGCGTAAAGGTTCTATACGTTGCCGGTCTCCCCCTCCCGTGTTCTCGTTCTCCGAGAAGGCTGATGTGTGCACGTTTGTGCGTGTACCTTTGCCGTTCTGTAAGCTGGAGGATTAGTTCAGCGCTGTTGAAGAAATGAAAGTTAAGAATAAGATTACTCACTCTTTTTTCGTATGCTTTGTGTGTTTTCATAACTTACCTTATTGCAAACAAAATCCGGAATGAATCACCTCGTTTCGAATATTCCGCATTCGATCACATCCTCGGCGATGCTCGACACCATCAGTGGATGAAAGCAGGAAAAGAAACAAATAAAAGCATCAGTCACCATCAACATCACTTTACTCTCACACTTTTACATCGGTCTATGAGTCTTACCTTTTCAATTTCACCAAAACAAACAGGGATGCCCAAGCGGCATCGCTGAGAGAGAATTGAGCTTTTCCCGTTGTTTCCCCCCCTGACATACCCACGAACGGTGTGTTTGTTTCTACGCGATGCGTTATTCTCTGTTGTTGTTGTTGCTTTTAACACTGTTACCACAAGAGCTTGAAGCAAGAAGCGTTTCACACCATCACCGTCTCACCCAGACTTTGGTGTTGTGATGCGTTTATTTGTACCCCCGCCCCTATGTTCTTCTTACCCGTACCGCGCACCCCATACATTCTGACTTAGAATTCAAAGCAAAGCGAAATGGTCTAACTGAATTTGGAAAAGATGAGTGATGGATGTTTCATAACGATTCAGATGACATATTTTAAAACAAAATTAACAGAAACTTGAACTAAAATTTAATGAAAAAATTAAAGGTTTCCGGCATCGGTATAATATGGTATAATATAAAAAATAATGATATTAACAAGTTATATGTAATATATATAAAATATATAAAATATATATATATATATATATATATATATATACACTTATATATACATTTATTCATATGGTAAATTATATTATAATATGTATAATATATTATATATAAGTTGTAATATATATATATATTTATTTATTTCTATTTTTATATTTATATATGTTTGTGTATTTACATATATATTTGTAGCGACCAGACCGCCATCTGGCGTGAGAATCGTGAGCGATCGTGACATCCAGGGACAAAGACACGGATCTCCGTGGAGCGCACTCACCAGGCACACGAATGTGTCAAAGTGACGTGCGCCGCGTGTCCAGCGCTACACTTCCTGCTGTCAGCGAGCACATTCTCTCTCTTGCGACCCAACCTCGAAAGCGAACAGACCTCTTCCTTCGCTCCGCGCTCGAAACTTCCCCAACGTGAAACCCTCTCGCACGAACGTGCGCAACCGTTCATAATATAGTGTAAAATAAAGTTCCGTATTACCTACTCACGAAACCCAACGCGTTCGCGACATAAAAAATTAGGGACCACTTTTGTGGCGCCCCTAAAACTGGTGACCCCGACGTGATCGCGTGCGCGAGTGAGTGAGTGGTAACCTGACGAACATCGTGTCCAGCCGGAAAAAACGTGTTTCCATTGTTTCACGGTCCGGTCCGACGACAACGTTCCCCCCCATCATCGAGGAGCGGCCGACCACGAAGGAGGCACCACGCAAGCGCAGCCAGCGAAAAAAACCCCCGTGCACAAACCCCGAACCCACCGGAAAAGTTTCCTCTCGGTGCTGAGCGATCGCCGAACATTTTGCTGACACACCCCGCGCCGTGTCGCACACCCGCCGAGCATTTTGGTACCCGTACGTGTTTGCGCACCCGCCGATCATAACCTCACACGTACCGCCGAGCGCGCTCCAGACCCACGCGGTTTTTGTGTGTGCACCGTGTGTGTGTGTGTGTGGGTGAATGTGCGCAGGCCGACACCGAGCGGATTGCGTCAGAATTTTGTTCGAGCTACGTTCGTCATATTTTTCGACCGTGCACCGAAGACGTCGTCAGCGCACGCAGCCATCGTTCTCTTCTCGCCGACACCACCGACCGAACGCCACCGAAGATCATCGCCCCTCGTTTCTCACACCGGCGTCATCGACGAACGCAGCCAACGAGCGACTAATCCTAACACGATCGACCGCGTGTGCGGATTTTTCGTCACCGAAGGATCGACCTAGCCAACATCAGCTGGACTTGCTTGCGCCCCCGCCACTAAGGTAAGATCCACCCTTTTTTAACTAACCTTAGTCGTAAGGATGTTGCACAGTCCGCCGGTCCGCGACGTATCGACTCCCGATGGCGTAACCCCGAGTGCCGATCCAGCCGCGAGTGGATCCAAATCGCCTCACGTACCAACACCGCCCGTTCCGAATACCCCGCGCGTACCAGGGCCGTCCGCCTGCGACGCCATGTTTATGCCGCCCGAATCGCAGATTGACACTTTGAATGCCATGCAGCTGAAACCACCGGAGATGGACACCACTGACATTCAAACCTTTTTCTTCGCATTGGAAAACTGGTTCGATGCGTGGAATATCACCACGAACCAACATATTCGCCGTTTTAACATTCTTAGAACACGTATACCGCTTCGTGTCCTTCCTGAGCTTCGCCCCCTGTTGGAGAACATTCGACAGTACGCTACGGACCGTTACGAGGTAGCAAAGCGTGCAATAATTGAGCACTTTGAAGAGTCGCAACGAAGCCGCTTGCATCGTCTGCTTGCCGAGATGAACCTCGGGGACCGAAAACCATCGCAGCTATTAGCGGAGATGCGCCGCGCCGCAAATGGAGCAATGACGGACTCTATGCTGGTAGATTTGTGGATCGGCCGTCTCCCGCCATACGTCCAGTCCGCCGTTATTGCCACTAACACGGATACCAACGATCGAGCTAAAGTAGCAGACTCTGTTATGGATTCGTTCGCGTTATACCACCGAACGGGCCCATACCAAACCATCCACGAAGTACGCAACGAGGACTTCGAACGTCTTTCTCGGCAAGTAACGGAATTAGGTCAGCGCTTGGACGCCGTACTGAGCAAGCTCAACGAACGAGAACGCGCGCGACCACGCTCACGTACCCGGCAACCTCAACCGAACCAGGATGCGGTAACACCCAGCGGACACTGCTATTACCACACGCAGTACGGGCAAGCAGCGCGGAACTGTCGTGCCCCCTGCTCCTTCAACAATCGGCGGCAGGGTAGTAACTCGGCCACTGTTTCCGATTGACGCTTAACCAGAGGCCAACCTCAACAGATACACGTACTTTCGACCCATAGCTATCGTCTCGTAATAACCGATCCAAAAACTAACATCAAATTCTTAATCGATACCGGTGCAGACGTTTCAGTAATCCCTCGACAACACAGTTCCGTCCCGAGTAAACCCTCCACCATGAAGCTGTTCGCCGCTAATTCTACACCAATCCAGGTTTACGGAGAGTCGCTCTATACTCTCGATTTGGGACTTCGCCGATCTTTCCTTTGGAACTTCATCATCGCAGACGTGGGGACAGCGATTATTGGAGCCGATTTTCTCCAACATTTCCATCTGCTCGTGGACTTGCGCAAAAAATGTCTTGTCGACGCCTTAACGAACGTACGTTCTACCGGAGTGCCGAGCCAAAACCCGTCGGAACCAACCGTAAAAGTATGTGATTCCACCTCACCGATCGCCACTCTCCTAAAGGAATTTCCCGGGTTAACTGCACTATCCACTCCTGGCACCTTACTGCAGTCCGAAGTGACACACCGAATCGAAACGACGGGGCAACCAACATTCGCAAGACCTCGCCGATTACCACCCGAAAAGTACGCAGCTGCCCGCAAAGAGTTCGAATCACTCGTCCAGCTCGGAGTGTGCCGCCCCTCGAATAGCAGCTGGGCCAGCCCGCTACATATGACAAAAAAGGCCGACGGCACCTGGCGCCCTTGTGGTGATTACCGCGCCCTAAATGCAAAAACCGTACCCGACCGTTATCCACTACCGTTTTTACAGGACTTCACGATGCATTTGCAAGACAAGATCATATTTTCCAAGGTCGATTTGCACCAAGCATACCACCAGATACCAATTCATCCGGATGATATAGCGAAGACAGCCATCACGACACCCTTTGGACTTTACGAGTTCACTACCATGCCTTTCGGATTGAGGAACGCAGCGCAAACATTCCAACGCCTTATCCATGATGTCCTACGAGGACTCGAGTTTGTTTTCCCGTATATCGACGATATGATCGTAGCATCAACGTCCGAGGCAGAACACCACGAACACTTACGCCAACTTTTCGAACGATTGGAGAAGCACCAACTAGCCATCAATCCAGCCAAGTGCGAGTTCTACCGAAACGAGATTTCCTTTCTGGGCCATCTGGTCAACGCTTCTGGTATTCGTCCTCTCCCCGATCGAGTCCAAGCCATCAGCGAGCTGCCACAGCCAACGACGATTATGGAGTTGAAGAAGTTCCTCGCCATGATAAACTACTACCGACGTTTTCTGCCGCACGCCCTGGAAACGCAAGGTATACTTCTCGAGATGACTCCAGGTAACAAAAAGAAGGACAGAACGCCATTAACCTGGTCGCTAGAAGCTTCCGAAGCATTCGCCCAATGCAAAGAGCAACTGAAACGTGCAACGTTATTGGCACATCCCGTGAAGAACGCCGAACTTTCTCTATGGACCGACGCTTCAGATTTCGCAGCCGGAGCCGTACTTCACCAACGCACCAACGAAGACCTGCAACCACTAGGCTTCTTCTCGAAACGTCTCGAAAAGGCACAGCAAAAGTACTCGGCCTATGACCGAGAACTTACCGCCATCTATCTCGCCATACGACACTTCCGATACCAGCTAGAGGGTCGGGAATTCTGTATTTATACAGACCACAAGCCTCTAACCTTCGCCTTCCGACAAACGCACGACAATGCCTCACCTCGACGAGCCCGGCAGTTAGACTTCATTGGCCAGTTTTCCACCGACATCCGTCACATCGCCGGAAAAGACAACGTTACAGCCGATCTGCTCTCCCGCATAGAGACAGTGCACGCGACACCGACCATCGATTATGAGCGATTAGCAGAAGAACAAGAGCGCGACCCTGAACTTTCCGACATTCTCAGTGGGAAAATTCAGACGGACTTGTTCCTGCAGAAGACACCAATACCGGGAAGCCCCAAGTCACTCTACGCCGACTGCCCTGGAGGTATCATCAGACCGTACATCACCCGATCGTTTCGAACACAACTTCTCCACGCCGTACATGATCTCAGTCATCCCGGAGCCCGCGCCACAGCTAGACTAATAACAGAGCGTTTCGTGTGGCTCAATGCAAGGAAGGAATCCCAGGACTTCGCTCGGAACTGCTTAGCCTGCCAGCGCGCTAAGGTAGGAAGGCACGTCAAAAGCCCCTTGATACCATACCCTGCAACAACAGCGAGGTTCAGTCATATCAACGTAGACATCATTGGACCATTTCCCATCAGTAACGGTAACCGATACTGCCTTACGATAATCGACCGATTTACTCGCTGGCCAGAAGCAATACCGATCTCGGATATCACCGCATCTACCGTCGTATCAGCACTACTATTCCACTGGATCGCCCGATTCGGAGTTCCGGCGCACGTAACAACGGACCAAGGGAGAAAATTCGGATCCTCCTTGTTCAAAGAGTTGACGAAAGCCCTAGGAACGAAACACATCCGTACGACAGCCTATCACCCGCAGGCAAATGGAATAATCGAGAGGTGGCACCGCACTCTTAAAGCAGCAATCACCTGCAAAGACACCGCAAGATGGAGCGAACACCTACCGCTAATACTGCTTGGGCTACGAACCACGTTCAAAAATGACATCAACGCCTCGCCAGCCGAACTTGTGTATGGAACGACGTTGACCATCCCGGCAGAATTCTTCATCGCGAAACCGCAAAATGCCCTCGCCGACCAATCCGACTTCGCCAAAACGTTAGAGGAGACGATGAGCAGCATTCGACCACAGAGCACCGCTTGGCATACCAACCGCACACCGTTCGTGCATTCCGATCTGAACAAGTGTACTCACGTGTTCATACGCGACGACACCGTCCGACCTGCACTAACTACACCTTACCACGGTCCATATAAGGTTCTTACACGCAATCCTAAGTCTTTTCAGATACTCCTACGTGGACAGCCAACGCTGGTTTCGATCGACCGCTTAAAACCAGCGTATGGCGCAGAAGAGGAAGCCACCCCGGCCCCGCAGTGCTCGTGGGAAGGGCTAACGACAAACCTGCTGCCGCCAACAACCGACCACTCGGAAACTCTGCCGTTACCGGACGTCCAGGCAAATTCGGACCGCAGAGACGCCACCGCAGCCTCCAAACCGACGTCGCGCGAACAACCAGTGCGTAATCAGACGACACCCGCACCACCATCGCACCCGACGACATCGAGACAAACCGACCGAGCCGCCGTCGACGCCCCACCACCCTCCATCCTACGCCGCAACGACCAGACGGTATCGACCGGCGTCACCAGGTCTCAGCGGAAGGTCATCATACCTCTACGTTACCGGTGACACCGCTCTAGGAGGGGAGTACTGTAGCGACCAGACCGCCATCTGGCGTGAGAATCGTGAGCGATCGTGACATCCAGGGACAAAGACACGGATCTCCGTGGAGCGCACTCACCAGGCACACGAATGTGTCAAAGTGACGTGCGCCGCGTGTCCAGCGCTACACTTCCTGCTGTCAGCGAGCACATTCTCTCTCTTGCGACCCAACCTCGAAAGCGAACAGACCTCTTCCTTCGCTCCGCGCTCGAAACTTCCCCAACGTGAAACCCTCTCGCACGAACGTGCGCAACCGTTCATAATATAGTGTAAAATAAAGTTCCGTATTACCTACTCACGAAACCCAACGCGTTCGCGACATAAAAAATTAGGGACCACTTTTGTGGCGCCCCTAAATATTTATATATGTTTTTTTAAACAAACTTACATGTTTCTATTAAAAAAAAACCTTATCTTGAAGAATTGAAAAAGGAACAGAGTAAATTGTCTGTTTTACTTAATAACATTCATATTGGGATCACACAAAAAAATATCAAATAATTACACATATGCATGAACATGCTTACTAGTTAGGTTATCGTTGTACATAAATGTAATAAAATACATTTTAATCATTATTAAGTTTATAATTATCTTTCTGATTATTTAAAAAAAAAACACTGATGTTTGTTTTAATTTAAACCGCTTTGAAAATAGCAATATATATGATACAATTAGAACTCGCTAATTGCGTTTATATCATATGTCTACAAAAAAAAAAGATAGATTTTGTTTATTAGAAAGACATTTTGTAACACGACTAATGTCTGCGTATTTTGTCATGTTTGTTATTTTATACAATGTGGATAAACTGACTTTTTCTCATATTTATGTGAACAACTCGGATTTTTTGTATTCAATTGCAAAAGCAGACTTGCAATTGGCGAGGTTTGAATGTATTTGACTTCGTCACATGGCAGCTCGCATATCTGTCAAGTCAGCAACGTAAACAAACACGGACAACCGCCCGTAAAGATTGTGTGCAGAATAATCGTAAAATTTTATGTGAAAACTCGGGAAAAGGTAAGTGTTCTGTGCATATTTCAGTAAATAAACTATCTTTTAATGTTTGAATACATTATTCCACAGGAAAAACATCAATTCATCCCGAAATTTGGCAACATTCGTCCGAGTATGATCGAGCAGCTGTGTGTGTGTATGCCGACGAAATACGACGCCGGTAAGATGAAATGTTTTACTTTTTCACTTTTAGTTTACTTTTTCACTTTACTTTTTCATGAAATCACAATGAATTGTAAAAATAATGTAGATTTCATGATCTTGATCTTTGTTACAGTTTCTACAACAATCACTAAAGCCGGCTGTGATCGTGATCGGCACATTCTCAACTGGACCAACACACCGGTCGTTGTGTATCTTCAAGCAAACCAACGTTGCCATACACCACAAAATAGCATGGAAAGGAAAGTATTATAAAGTAATGTCATATTTGAAAGCATTCTAATCTTTCATTGTTATTTTTCCACTGCAAACAGGACATTGGATCACCGCATCGACAAGTGGTTTTTATGTGCAAGTGTTGTTAAGAAGTGTGTTGTACGGTGTATTATGTGTTTTACTTTATTTGTATCGCTTTGCAAGTGGTACAATTAGTGCGTTTAATCGTTGTGCTACTGCTAACGAAAAACAGACCCGAGCATTAGAAGCGGCAACAATACATGTGCCTGACGCAGAGACAACAACGCCGTCGGCATCCGTTGATACCATCCAAAGTGATGGTTGAAATCGTATTTAAACGTGTAAAACCATGTATTGGGGCATGTAAGTATTGAATAATAGCTAAATAAAATACATTTTATCGTTGTACTGGACAATGTGCATCGAAATTTAAAAAAAAGTGTGTGTGTTTTTGTTTACATCCGAATACAGAACCCACAGCGTTATACTGTGGTTCGAGCACTCGCTAAGTAACGCTTGAGCTTTGAGCTTTCATTGAGCTTACATAGAATGTTACACGCTACCTGCTCATAACACTGCTATCGAGCAGTGTTATGAGCAGGTAGCGAGCAGTAACGCTTCCATACAAAAATCGCGAAACGTAACGCTCCAATGCTATTTGGGATGGAACCAAATCCAGAACACCAAAATCACACACGATTTCTGGAGCAAACCGACACATCCTCCCCCTCCAATTGTTTGCCACAGACTGACGTGTGTGTGAGCAGCAATGTTCTTGAAGCGGTCAGCAACGGTAAAGCACACACAAGAAGAAGCGAGACGGCTATACGAGTAGCGAATTACGCCGCCGCACACACAGCGCGCGTCATAATTTTATGTACGAAAATCTTGAAATTTAAGTTATTCATGACAAATTGTATCGACATTTTCATACTCTGACGAACTTTTACGAAAGATATGTAAAAACTTAATGTAGTGCAATTAAATTCAGTGCAATATCATTAGCAGAACATAAAATTTTGATATTTGTTTGTAAAGTCAGATCCTAGGAGCTACTACTTTTTTGAACAATAAGTGTAGAAACACAAATTTTGTCTGAGTCCAGAACAGCAACAGGGAAGATGTCGTACGCTGAGTGTGGAGATGTGTGTGTATGTGGTGAACGTTGCCGCGACAAGCGTACTGAAGGATACAACGCGTGTAGGAGGGGGTAAAATCGCTTGGCTCATTGAAAATACAGGCAAAGTTGGCGCGAAGAAAACGCAACACTGCGGATTGTATGGAAAATGTTGCGCGTTCAATCCGATTGCCATGCGATTGTCCTGGGGGGAGTTCAGGCAGCATTCGATGTTCGCCAATAGCGTCGCCATGTCTTCGAACGACAGCGAGGAGCTGCCCAACACACGCAGAAGATGATGCTTCGTAGACCGCACGGCTGCTTCCCACAACCCACCAAAATGGGGAGCTCGAGGGGGGATGAACTTCCAGGTGATGCCCTTCTCCAGGGTCCACGATTGCACGGCTGTCTGGTAATCATCGGAACGAAACAGTTTATATAAACTGTTGAGCTGGTTGCTGGCTCCCTTGAAGTTTGTGCCATTATCCGAATGAAGCTAGGCTGGAAGCCCGCGTCGAGCCACGAAACGTCTAAGCGCAGCGATGAAGGCATCTGTGGTGAGATCTGAGACCAATTCAATGTGAACGGCTCGAGTGACGAAACAAACAAAAATACAAACATATGCTTTGGTTGCTACAGCTCGTTTGTGTGGACCTTTAACAAAAACAGGTCCACAATAGTCAATACCACTCACGGAAAACGGTCGAGCTGCTACTACTTTTCCGACTGGAAGATCACCCATCAGTAGTTCGGTTGAAACTGGACGTGCTCGAAAATATTTAAAACATTGATGATACATTTTCCGAGCCACGTTTCGACCACCGACTACCCAATAACGTTGATGACTGTAGCTCAACATCAACTGGGGACCGGCATGTTCCAACAACAGATGATAGTATTTCATCAACAGGGTTGCCAACGGGTGGTTTCCGGGAATGATTAGCGGGTGTTTGGCCTCAGTTTGCAGGGACGAATTTTCCAAACGCCCGCCAACGCGGATGATTTCATTGACTCCTAACTGCGGGTGCAGCCTCTTTAGTTTTGAAGATGCTGAAACTGGCTCCTTTCATTGAAGGGATTTCAATTCTTCCTGAAAGCAATCGCGTTGAGCAAGACGACACAGAGCTTCTTCCGCTTGCTTCAGGTCGGCTGTCGTCAAACCCTTGCGGTCATAATTGCGTCGATGAGAACAGCGATTAAGGAATTGCACGCAATAGCTCATTATTCGCCGTAGTTTTGAGAATGAGGAATAGAGTGAAAATATAACGTGTGGTTCAGGTGCTGTTACTGTGCAAGCGATAGCGGATGATCTCTTCTCAATTGCGGTGGTTTGATTCCCGGAAGTTACTGCTGATTTGGGCCATTCATTTTCTGGCGAACATATCCATGCTGGACCCTGCCACCATAATGAATTGTTCAACAATTCGCGTGTCAAACAGGCTCGAGATGCCAAATCTGCCGGGTTGTCTATCCCTGGTATGTGACGCCATGTGCACCCGTCGGTCAACTGCTGGATTTGTGACACACGGTTTGCCACAAATGGTTTCCAACAGCTGGGTGGAGACTGAAGCCAATGTATTACCGTTGTTGAGTCTGACCAAAATACGACCGGACCGCTGATGTCTATCGCCTTCTTTATGCGTTCGTAAAGTTGTGCTGCTAGGTGTGCCCCACACAATTCCAACCTAGCTATGGAATGCTTACTATTGAGTGGAGCAACCTTTGTCTTCGATGTGAGAAGTTGCATTGTTGCTCTATCATTCGACAATTCGCTTCGAACATAGCAACATGCAGCGTAGCCCTTCTCAGGTGCATCACAAAAGAAATGAAGCTGTGCTTCTGCAGGGAATGTTCCATACACCACTCGTGGAACTTTTACCTCTCTAAGGTGAATTAGTTGAGAATGAAACTCAACCCAATCTCTTTGCAGCTGAGCTGGTAGCTCATCGTCCCATCCAACTGGCTGCTGTTTGTCGGTTTGAAGACTCCATATTAGTTGCATGAATTGCTTGGCTAAGGCCTTTATGGGATCTACAATTCCCAATGGATCGTAGATGCGAGCAATGGAGGACAATATGCTCCGCTTTGTTATCCTTTCTGGCATTGGATGATCTGCCACCTTGAAAGATAACACATCTGATGACGGATCCCAAACGAGTCCGAGTGTTGCTAAGACTCCTTTGCCGTCAATCTCTTTATTTTGGCTTGACGCTAAATCTTGTAAGTCGACGCCTATAAGAGAGGTCGGCTGGTTGGATGCCCATTTACGTAACGAAAATCCTCCTTTAGCGTAGAGGAGGTTCATCTGAAACTGCAGCTCTCGTGCCTCTTCTATTGATTTGTCACCAGAGACAAAATCGTCTACGTAAAAATCGTGTTCTCGTGATGCTGCTATGGGAAACTCTTCTTTGTGGTCTTCCCTTGTCTGCTGCAGAGTTCGTACCGCCAGGAATGGTGCCGCCTCAGTACCATACGTGACTGTATTTAGCTCGATTTCTTCTATCGGATCTGACGGTGATAATCGCCACAAAATACGCTGCAACTTGCGATCGTCAGGGTGTATCCATACCTGGCGATACATTTTAGCGACATCTGCTGTCAAAGCCACTTGATGGGTTCTAAATCGCAGCAAGATCGACGCACCGTCCTGTTGCAATGTTGGACCCACCATCATAGTATCATTCAGTGACACTCCTGTCGACGTTTTACTGGAAGCGTCGAACACTACTCGACATTTCGTGGTTGTACTATCTGCCTTAAACACGGGGTGATGAGGCAAGTAGTAACACTCCGATGTCGTTTGATCTGAGACCACCTTGCTCATGTGCCCCAGATGTAAATACTCATCCATGAACTCAGTATACGCCTTTCGCGTGTCGGGTTCTCGTTCTAACCGACGCTCGATGGCTAAAAACCGCCGTAATGCGATCATTCGCGATTCACCCATCCGCCCAATCATGTCTGGTTTGCGTGGAAGCTTCACAATGTATTTACCACTCTCATCCCTAGTCGTCGTTTCCGTGTAAAACCTTTCACATGCAGCTTCTTCAACACTCCAGCTAGGTTTCTCGCTTAAGTCTTCGATGGTGAAGAAACGTTTCATGAGTGTCTCAAGAGACATCGTAGCTGTAGCACACATTGTCGGTGGCGATGCTATTTGAGCGGGTGCGTTGCCACTAATCACCCATCCAAACTTTGTCTCTTGAAGTATAGGACGGTTTATACCGAGGGACAGTTTTCGATCCAACAGAAACTCATAAAAATATTCCGCTCCTAAAATTATATCGATGGGCCCAGGACGATGAAAGGTAGGATCAGCTAGCGTATATTCTACTGTTATATTGAACTCGCTTAAGTCGAGCTGATAAGCTGGCAAGTCTGATACCGGTTTGGAATTCACAAGTAACTCAATGGCGAAAGTTTCTGTGCTATAATGTGGACGTATTGTTGCGTTAACTGAATGTCGCACATTTATTCCAGTGCTGCCACCATCGCCTAATAGCGGAATATTTACTAATTTACGCGGCAGTCTTAATCTCTGCGCTAGTTCGCCGGCAATGAAATTAGACTGAGCTCCACTGTCTAATAAGCCTCGTGCTTGGTGCTCAATACCACTGCTATCTACGATATTTAGAATGACCGTTGATAATAGCACTGTCGATTGCATTCGTGCATTGAGAATGGTTTGTGGCGAGCTGATGTGGGTGGCACTGGAAGTGGAAGGCAGCGGCTCAAGTGGAATTTCTGTTACACCTGTATCCAAATGTACAAGTGTATGATGCTTTTGTTGGCACTGTCTGCACACCCATTTAGATGGACACTTTTTTGACGAGTGTCCCGACCCAAGACAGTTGAAACACAGGTTTAGTTCCCTTGCTCTTTCTCGTCTCATTGTTACAGGCAATGCTAGAAACTCCGGGCATTTATTTATGTAGTGTGGCTGTTTTTTGCAGACCTTACAGTTCTGTATTGTGCAACTATAAACCTTTGACATTGCTGGTTTAGCCTTGCCCTTATCCTCTGCTCCACATTGCTCTAGCACGTCACATTGCCGAGTGATGAATTTAAGGATGGCAAATAGTTCGGGAAACTCTTTGTGCTCGAGTGTTCGCTCGCAAAGTTTTCTTGTTTCCGAATCGAGACAGGAAATCAAAATGTGCGTAATTATTTTATTGCTTAAGTTATCAATTGGATGCTTCATGTAGACGAGAGCATCTACATGCGTTGAGCATGTTTCAACCAATTCACGCAACCCTTT